>NC_085873.1:33128628-33393628 GCF_034702125.1 Engraulis encrasicolus | reverse complement strand
TTATATAAATCCCCTGCTTGCTCTTGTACAAGATGTGTTGCAATGACCATATCAGTACTGTACATCCAATGTATCTGTATTCATTAATTCTGCTTAGTAGCACTCACACATACAACTATTTTGCTTTGGAAGTAATTTCAGGGCAGTTTGAGCAATTTCAGACCAGTCTAGCTGTTCTAGGTCACTTACTGGGTTCTGTCTCTCAAGGCTACACCTGATTGTACGGTGGCAAAGATAACGCAAATATTTTGCGAGATAACGCAAATTAAAACTTACATCTGCGGGTTCACCACTTTGATTTGCAGCACACTTTTTGGTCACCGGGGGGCAGTCTGAACCAACACACGTAGCCTACGGCTTTGACACACTTCAGAGCAACCACTGCTGTCATTCATTCTCAAGAAGTCAACAATGCCAGGTCAGCAATGGCAAAAAAATGCTTCGCTTGGGAGTTACGATAGGAAGGCTAGACCAGAGACGGTCTAAATGAATTAAATCATCTTTGGCTAGTTATAGACTATCCGTGACTGTGTGTGAGAGAGATTATTGTCAATGTCTTATTGAAATGTTATAGTTTAACTGCACATTGGAGATTGGTAAAACGTAATTTCGAATTTCTGCTAGACCTGTTACATAGATTCTTGACAATAAAGTGCACTCTACTTGACTTGACTTGAAGTGCTTAAAGACCTTTCAAACGTCCTCTTGAATTGCCACCCCCCCCCCCCATAATGTTATTGAGGCATGAGCATAATGTTATTGAGGTTAGGTTTAGGTACTGTATAGGTTTAGGTTAAGGGTCATAGGTAGTCAAAAATGCATTACCTGGGGTGAGACTGTGTTGCCCAGGTAGGTGTGGGAAGTCATCAGGGCCATAAGTGAAGTGAAGATGAAAACCCAACTGGCAAGCTCCAACTCCCATTGTCATTGTGACACAGCACTCCAAAGCACACAAATGCACATAACGAAATTGCATTCATGACTCACCCGTGCAAGGGGGGCAGCCACCAATGGCAAGGGAGCAGTGCGGCGCGATGGTACCATGCTCAGGGTACCTCAGTCACGGAGGAGGATGAGGAAGAGCACTGGTTAATTACTCCTCCCATCAACCTGGTGGGTCGGGAGTCGAACCGGCAACCTACAAGTCTGACACCCTAATCGCTTCCCCATGACTGTCAAAGTGAAGTGTGAGAAGGGAGTTAGGGGATGTAGCCCTACTGATTTGGTAAGACATCCAATAACCAAATACAGGGAATGCAAATAAAATAGCAATAGTCATTGCAATCAGGGCTGTAAATATATTTTAATATTTTTTCATTACCAGCCAAAACGGCTAGTAGAGGTTAACCTTACCAAATAAACACACACTCAATAATGTGTTACAATGGCTAGGAAGTTTTCTTTTCTACCAGACAAACTGAACTTTCACCAGCATTTGGCTGGTTGGATGGTGTTGATAAAGAGCCCGGCCCTTTTGCAATATAGATGGGTTTTCTTTTTCTGTTTTCCCCTGGCTGCGTGACCCTGGCTGCGCACAACTCAACCTCTGATTGTTGGAAACCGCTGTCGGTCAAAAAATTAGCTGACTTGGTTGGCTGCCAGAATCTTGCCCCTTCTCACAACACAATGTTTATAAAGAAAAAGCACATGTAGGGCCTATAGCAAAGACACATTGATCAAGACAATGTGCTGGTTTTGACTCCACAGTGTGATTCCAGTGCACCAACATTATAAAGACTCTTAAAATGAACTTGGGTCATTTCACGTGAAATCAGACACTTTGGGACCCGACCGACACAGATTTCAATCATACTTGCTGTGCCTGTTTAGTAGCAAGGTAGCACCCCAGAACTGCATTTGTGTGAATCTGACACCAATATTAAGGGAGAAACAGACTAGCAAAGGTTTAGCCTACATATGAGGGTAGGACACTTATGCATTCAGATTATATCAGTCAGTGTAAATCCCAAAAAGATGTCTGAGGTGTTGTTTGAAAGCTCTTTTCTGGCTCTACAAATTACACAAACAGCATGGAATACAACAACCTTCAGAATATGAATTATGATACATTGAAAAATTAAAAATTGAATATCAAAAAAACGTATATTTTAAAATGGGCGGTTTCTTGTCTAAACATAGCCTGTAAGGTTATGAACAACACCTGAAATTGCAGCATACAAGTTAACAGTCCTCTTTAAAGTGTTTTTCCCCCTGTCTGATATACTATGTTGGTATCTTTGTCTCACGTGCTGTCCTATAAACACAGTGTTTTAACACATTGTGTCATATACTGTAATGCTGTATAAACACAGCGCTTTAACACATTGTGTCATATACAGTAATGCTGTATAAACACAGCGCTTTAACACATTGTGTCATATAATGCTGTATAAACACAGTGTTTTAACACATTGTGTCATATACTGTAATGCTGTATAAACACAGCGCTTTAACACATTGTGTCATATACAGTAATGCTGTATAAATGCTGTAGGCCTATAAACACAGTGCTTTAACACATTGTGTCATATAATGCTGTATAAACACAGCGCTTTAACACAGTGTGTCATATAATGCAGTATAAACACAGTGCTTTAACACATTGTGTCATATAATGCTGTATAAACACAGCGCTTTAACACAGTGTGTCATAACATTTAATGCGTTCCAGGTCAAGGTTAATTAAGACCCGCAGGGCGGTTGGCCCTTGCAACTAATTTTAGTTCTCTATTCATGCTCATGAATTTGAAAGAATTAGCAGGAGACATACCGCTTAGTTTCAGAGAGATGCTCTGCTTCCTCCCAGAAGAATGTCTCTGATTCTGAAGCCAAATGGGAAATCTAGGAGAAAAGTGATTCCAAAAATGTCTTCAATGGGAAAAAAATGCATGATGATCACAAACTCTAGCTTACCGGTCGTACTGTAGGGGGTGTGTGCTGTTGTTAGGGCTTCTCTGTTACGGAATATGTCTAGCAGTCTCTTCTGTAATTTAATAAAGGAATACACTGTGCCTGCTCCATGCTGCTTTCCAGGTTTTTGCTCAAAAGATTCACAACTTAGTACCTTGGACTTTTATTAAAACGGCTCTCTTCAGCATTTTTCATTTCATCACTAACAACATACTTTGGGCGGGTGAAACACATTCACGCCTATAGTCTGTATATCAAGGGTGGGAGTTGACTGTCAATTTAAAATAATAGAACCACATTCTCTTACATGGTTACCATCTTGATTCTGTTTGATCCAATTCAATCCTTGAAAACACGTTAATATTTATCATCTGCGTTTCATAGCTTCTCTTCATCTCTTTCAATTAAAGTTTTTTGTCCTCATAGCTTGCTTTGAATGTTAGTAATCCTCAGACTACACACTTGGGTTTCTCACCATTCTGTAATTCTGTGCTTTTTCTTTCTTTCTATATTGACAGAGGTCATGGGATGGAGTGAATTCATATCCAAGAACAGGATCAATATGCTCCACAGTCTCCACTCTCTCTCAGCAGTAGGCTACTCATAGAGACTTGCTACGTGCCACAAACATCACCATCCGGTCTTCAGGTATTACAACCTGTTTACACCTGCAATAGAAATACAGATAGGCCTAACAAGTCCTCATGAAGCTAATGTTGTGCTGTGTTGCTAAGCTTTCAAAATGTTCACCTGCGCTTTTTTTGCTACTTCCCACATTACAGTAAGTGAGTGTCTGAGCGTTTTTTGTTCAAATGAGTTGAATGTATAAAAGCAGTCCTGTGGGCAATAAGCCTTTTTCTTTAGCAATTTGCATGTTTCGATAGGCTGCACAATCAAAGGCAGAGAAGCCCCACTGACACCCTGAAGTGTCTCTGCATAAATAGTTTCAGCAAAAGCACTGCTGTATGGGTTGTGTTGTGCAAGCAGCACACAGCGAAAATGTTCCTTGTAGTCCTGCAGACCTGTCTATCGCATAGGTTCAACATTCCATACAATGTTCGCACTCACTTTGCATGTCTATCGCTCTGGTTCAACATTCCATACAATGTTTGCATTCACTGTGCATGTCTATCGCTCTGGTTCAACATTTCATACAATGTTTGCATTCACTTTGTATTATTGGAACATCTCTCTGTAGTGTGTTTGTTTGTCCTCTACGCTTTCTCCTCTTTCAGTCTACTGTATAAACACAAGAGATAGGCTACTGTATGAAAACAAGAGATAGGCTACTGTATAAACACAAGAGATAGTCTACTGTATGAAAACAAGAGATATGCTACTGAATGAACACAAGAGATAGGCTACTGTATGAAAACAAGAGATAGTCTAATGTATAACAAGAGATAGTCTACTGTATGAACACAAGAGATAGGCTACTGTATGTAAACAAGAGATAGGCTACTGTATGAAAACAAGAGATAGGCCTAGTCTACTGAATGAACACAAGAGATAGGCTACTGTATGAAAACAAGAGATAGTCTAATGTATAACAAGAGATAGTCTACTGTATGAACACAAGAGATAGGCTACTGTATGAACACAAGAGATAGTCTACTGAGAGCCCTATCTCACGCCTTTCGTGAAGTATTCACGAAAAAAAATAGAGTAATTTTCGTGGTGCATTCACGCTATTGCCCGCCTTTCGTAAAGTCTTCACGAAAATAATAGATTAATTTTCACGCTGCCTATTCACTTGAATTGCCCCACTGCTGCTATGGTTATCCAAACGTCTGCAGGGGCGGGGAGGGGGTGCTGACAGAACACTGCTGATACACTCGGGACTCACTAATTCGACGCCCTTTCGGTTCTTACGCCTTATGTCCCCTAAACCTAAAGCCAACCCTAATCCTAACCTTAACCCTAAACCTAACCCTAACCCTAACCTTAACCTTAACCCTAACCTTGACCCTAAACCTAACCCTAAATTGCTTGTTTGAAATGTTTGATTACCATGTACCGAAAGGGCATCAAACTAGTGGGTCGCTAGGCAACAGTCGGGCAATTCAAGTGAATAGGCAGCGTGAAAATTAATCTATTATTTTCGTGAAGACTTTACGAAAGGCGGGCAATAACGTGAATGCACCACGAAAATTACTTAATTTTTTTTAGTGAATACTTCACGAAATGAGTGAGATACGGTTGCTACTGAAGTGGTTCCTAAACTGCCCCCAAGGGGGTCGCGGAGGTACTACAGGAGGGTCGTGGACAGAAGGAACTCAGAAGGGGGTCCCAGCAGAACAAGTTTGGGAACCCACTGGGTTACTGTATGTTGGCAATGCAGTCATGTGCACAGATAACAAACTGACAGGTGGTTTCAACCCTCCATGGGGGTGGGGGTAAGAGGCTCGTGAGTCAGCCGACATCACACATCATCAGACCACCTCACCGATGACAAGCACCTGGCAGAGACCATACCTGGCACTCAGGTCAGAAAAAGGGTGTTATTAACGAGCAGGGTGAGGCAGTAATCAGCCCTTGTAATTTGTTTGCAAAATGCCCTGGCAAACCCGGGTAAATGATTGGTGATTTCCCTGACAACTTGTCGGCATGATAATGACGATTGAAATACAGAACTGCTGCTTGGGGTCTCTGTTACATGACATGACATTTGGCAGATGCTTTTATCCAAAGCGACGGCAATGCAGAGTTGTTTCTCCCATGTGGTCTGTTTGTGTGATGAAAGGCTGATTACTGAGTGATACAGATATGTAAAAAAAATGTTTTCTATATCATGCCAAACAGACCCCCCCGTCTGGTCTCCCCTTCAGGTGTGCCCTTGGGTGCTCTGTTTGTGATCTGTCTTTTGAGAGGCAGTGAGACAAACTGATTAGTCAGTGATTAACAGATAGTAATTTAATTAATTTTCCATATCATATATGACAAGAGACTCTTGTTTCACCTTGAGACAGGCCCTCTGGGTTATTTTTTTTTCTATATCATGACAGAAATATGCTTGTTTTGTATTCCCTTCAGCTGTGACCTGCTATGTATGACTTGTTTGTGTTTTGAGAGGCAGTGAGACAAACTGATTAGTCAGTGATTAAAGGCGTTCTTCAGAATAACCAGCTTCTCCCTAAATCTGTGAGCTTTCCATCTGAACATTGGCAGACAAATTGATTTTATTGTTAAAAATACAGTGCTGTGCAAAAATGTTTGCCCCCCTTACTGTTTTTTTTCACCTTTGTCACAATTTTATCTGTGTTTGGAACAATTTGATATTTCAGGTCCAAACAATAGTTTTGGACGATGCTTTGTGAGTGGTGCTTTAGACAATGATGTGGACAATAAATTACTCTGGAAACCATGATTCATAACGGGGTCATCCCCCGCAACCGGGGAACTTAGGACCTTTTTCAAAAAGGGTTCTATGTTCCCCGCTGCTTCAGGCTGCTGCCTCATGACAACGCGCAGGTTGTTGTTGCACCTCTGACAGGTTAGGTTTAGGGATAGTTTTGGTCAAGGCACAAATTAACAACTCAGAAACATTGCATTACTGACAGGTTAGGTTTATGCAGAAATCGTATAAGAAGGAGATAAGTCAGGCTCGTTGTTTTCCGGTATCCCGTTGACGTCAGGTGAACGCCCCTTTAGGAGACCATCCGAGTTTGAGAGTGAATTACGCCTCTAGAGTGCATTTGTGGGATTGAATCCTTGAATGGCAGTTCAGATTTCGGATGTCAAAATGCAAATTGACGTGTGCCCTCCTCGACACTTCCACCTTGAAATGTTCTTATGGAAATAAAATAAAAGGGTGAAATGGGTTTGTGTTGTGTGTCTGTTTCATTGCACATCATCCAAAGACGGAACACAGGTGTGTGGAATACCTGCAGCTGTATATAATGACGGTAAAGACATTGCCAATGTTGGTCTAACAGGTCGAGTTCACACTCAGACACAGTGCGCCATAGTTCTCAGAAAAAAAGAGAAATAAAAAGAAAAAGACAAACACAATGCCGAAATTGTGTGCAGTAGAAGGTTGTAAGAACAAGCACCTATCGGTGTTCTCATTTCCAAAGGATGCTGCACGGTATGTATTGACAGAGCTGATTTAAAATCCACAGAACGGTTGCTTCCTCTGCACACGGTTGTTGGCTGGACTGCTCTAATCTCCGTTATCATAACCAATCAATTCCACTGGGCACACTAACAGTGGGGGATGCAGGCTATTTCATACACATATGGTGTCCCATGTAAAGTGGATGTTACAGACTTCTCGCGAATATTTCCTTACTGCCTAGCAAAAAAGGGTAAAACTAATGTGGATTCACCGCCAACTGCCAAGTTGCATAAACAAAATAAACAAAATACGAAAAGTTCATTAAACACCGCGCACTGTGTAGGCCTACTGCCCCCCCTTCATTGTTTTTGGAGCGAACCATGCGTTGCGCCCAGTGCGTCTTCAGGTCCGAAGACGCACTGGGATAAGAGCGAATCTGAAGACGCACTGGGCGAAACGCGTTGCTCGCTCAGGGGGGGAAAATGTCAAAAGAAGTATCCAGTGTGCAATGTTTAATGCACTTTTCGTATTGATCAAGTTTTCCTGCCTTGCACCTGGAAGGGTTGTGCACAAGGACTTCCATGCACAAATAAATAAATACTATATATATATATATATAGGCTATATGTGTATACTGTGTATATAAACCATCCTATCTCATTTGTAGAAGACAACTGTGGCTAATGAATGTGAGGCAAGCTCACTCATCCACCAGCCTCTCATATGATGAGCTCCGGAGAGGAGGGTATGGTGTCTGTGAGGCTCACTTTCACACGAGAATGATAATACAAATGGTAAAGTGACATTGAGTTTCCAAGGCACATTTGAAGAGTTGAGATGCAAAACCCCCTAACTCCATTTCTGAAGACCTGTACTTCCATGTTTTTAGGGAGCCCCGTTGTTGGTTTGGTTTACATTCATGTACTTGATAATACATATAAATAGTTATATTACATAAATAAAAAAAAATATATATAT
Source organism: Engraulis encrasicolus (assembly GCF_034702125.1). Classification (NCBI taxonomy): domain Eukaryota; kingdom Metazoa; phylum Chordata; class Actinopteri; order Clupeiformes; family Engraulidae; genus Engraulis; species Engraulis encrasicolus. The sequence continues at coordinate 33,385,683 of NC_085873.1, read as the reverse complement.
ACAATTTTGATAGCATTGTATTAAATAAAAATGAATTAAGATTATTTTCTGAAAAGGCACTTAGGGGGTTTTGCATCTGAACTCTTCATTTACAGAAATTACCCTATGAGCGCTACAACAATGGAGAGGTACACCATTTAACTAACATAACTCCAACACGCCAATGTGTATTACAGCAAAAAAGAAAGCGACTTTCAGACAGTGCGGTGCCCAGCCTCATGCCCTCCTCCTCTACAGACTCTCCATCCAACTCTGCTCAACATATCTCCACAGTCTGTGACATTGGTAGGTACTCATTCTGCAAACAGGCAGCAACATATGACAAGTGACCGAAATGAGTAACACAGACATGTTTCAGAACCAAATATGTTTTATTGATCATTCACCCCATTACAAAATTACTGTCAAGTATTCACTAAGGGGAAACTGGATTAGGCCATGTGCCCTGTTGGAAGACACACACACACACACACACACACACACACACACACACACACACACACACACACACACACACACACACACACACACACACACACACACAACTATAACAACGCAAGGTGAAAGAGGCGAAGTGCTGGCCATCGGCAATTCCAAAGCGGGGTGGTGGGTGTCACACACACACACACACACACACACACACACACACACACACACACACACACACACACACACACACACACACACACACACACACACAATGAATGGTCAGACACATCATTACAACAACAGGGTGGACATTCTTTAACACATTTCACATATTTCCAGATTCAGCAGAGCCCAGAGAAGTCGGAGAAAGAATAGAGAAAGTCCTGGAGGCAAATTCTGAAGTATGCTATTGCCATCATGTACACTGTAACAAATAGCTGTTTATTTACGGCAATTCTGCAACAGCATTCTACTGTTTTTCGAAAAAACAGACAACTACTGTGAAAATATTACTTTGAGTCACATATTGAGCATAAACAGTAAGTACTGCACAATAGCAGTATTCGCCGTTGTGGAAAAAACTAGAGATGCACCGGATCCTGATTTTTAGGATCCTGCCGGATACCAGATCCACTGAATAAGATCCTGCCGGATCCGGAACCGGATACCGGATCCTACAAAAGGGTTGAAACATATAGTCTACTCGCACACGTGGGCCCTTTTTATTACGTTGGCGCAAACTATTTTTTAGACTCATTGGCTTATTGCCACACTGCCTGCAATAGCCGCTTCCAAAGGGATTTCACTCCATGCAGTGATTGGGGTTGTGAAAGACTGAAAAGCCTAGGCTAGACATGCACCAGACCCTGATTTTTAGGTAACATGCCGGAAACCGGATCCACTGCTTAAGATCCTGCCGGACCCGGACCCTGTGAAAAACTCTATTATCCTGACGGATCCGGAACCGGAACCGGATCCGGTGCATCTCTAGAAAATAACAAGTGGCAAGCACCATTGAAACCCACTCATCCTCCACTTGTCCGTGATCACCATCAAACTTCAATACCACCTGAAGAACTGAAGTCATTCTGACTGGTTAAAGATTATCTGATACTATCAAGCATGATGAAACAATTTCTAAGGAAACTACAATACTTAAAAAGTGCTTGATGCAGCAAAGTGTGAGTAGCACATGCATTTTGATAGTGATGAAAGTGTGAATGGCTGAAACATTTTAAGAACTTGTAACACTCTTGCAACAAGCAGCCCCATCTAAACCAATCTGCTAATCAGTGCCTGGCCTCACCTGAGTAGGGCTGTTATGCCATTATTCAATTACGGGCGTCACCTGCCAAGGGCCTGATGACTCTGGTCACATGGTACTCCTGCACCTGTATATAAATCTGGACTATCAACACTTCAGTTGCTTGCCTGCCTGCTGGCTGGCCTGCATGGCACAGCACAGCACTTGTTTGCCTATAAGCTTGCCTACAAGCTTGCTTACATGCTTGCACACTTTCCTCTTTGTGAAAGCTTGCTGTATGTGGCATCATTTGTGGCATTGTTGCATATAATGTGCCTGCTGCAAATTAGGCATTGCTTTGAGAGCTAGCTTGTAGTGCTGCTTGTTTGATGTGCTACTTGGTGCAAAATATTTTTTTAAAGACTGACCAATGCTATATTCATCATTGGCTCATCAAGAGATACAGTAAAAAGCCCACCTTGCACACTATCATTGTAACAGCACTGCATACTCTGAAATTTTATTCATGCCCACACTTTCAAAGGACCACCGCAAACCATTTTCTCAATACAGCATAGCGCCATAGTATCATGCTCAAGGCACTCCAGTCATGGTGAACGATGGGAGGGTGGGGTGGTAACATGGCCAGGGTACCACAGTTATGGAGAATGATGGGTGGGGTGGGAAGTTGCCATGGCCATATTCATGAATACAACTATGACCCAGTATTTGCCTGTCATCACACAGTACAATTCAACTTTTTAACTGAAATGTACTGTTATTTTTCTGTAGAGTACTGTTATTTAACAGTTCAATTGCTGCTGAAAAAATGTTATATACTGTGATACATTAAACAGCAATGAGCTGTATTTGATTTTTGGTGTGAAATAACAGTAGAATTACAGGTAAATATAATTGCCAGTAACTGCCGTTATTTTGCAGGAAAATGTTCTTAGAGTGTATGTCATTACAAATAACAGGAAGTGTATCCATAATACCTTACAGGCCTGACTATGTATACATAATACTATTATATATCACACATTATGTCAATAGACAATGCAGACAGAATTGAGGCTGCTCCGCGACAGAGTCGCAAGCCTTCAACAGCAGCTGCTGACAGTAAAGAAAGAAAAAAAGAAGCTGCGCCAACAGCTGGCGAAAGAGAAGGCCAGCAAGAGGAGGACAATAACACGGCTCCTAATGCAGCTGAAAGGCCTGAGAGAAAAGTAGGTTTCACTATAGAAGACCTAATGGCCCATGCATACATCCATTACATGGTCTTACCAAATATTACTATAGTAACATATGCCGCCAAATCTATTAACCTGGATTAGCTTTAAGCAGTGGTGGACAGTAACGAAGTAAATGTAATTCGTTACTGTACTTAAGTAACATTTTCATACTTTCATACTTTACTCAAGTATTTTTATTTGGTAAGACTTTATACTTTTACTTCACTACATTTCAAAGTGAAATTTAGTACTTTCACTTCGTTACATTTACAGCTACACTCGTTCCTTACTCGTTCCTTTTTTTTTATTTAAGGCGATACACGGCAGGTGAATTAATTCATTTTTAATGCCCTGGTCAAATGAAATCTGAGATTCACGCTTGTGTGAAGAAAGTGAAACTGAATCCGATTGGCAGACTCAGAGATTCGCCATTGTGATTGGTTGTAATGTGTCACGTGACAACAAGCTCTACTGTACAGATTTAGTTTTAGAAGGAAAGCGAGCAGAGCAAGACCACTGATGTGTCCACTGTTGCGACTTGCGAGACGAATTGAAATAAGAAGAAACGGTACTTTCTAGTAACATGCGGAAAGCACAGCAAAACAATAAAGCAGGCGACAATAACGTTGTTAGAGTGTATTAATCTGCACGTCGTATTCGTTGTGTGAGGGGGGAGAGGTTTAGCTCGCACTGCAGGCTGCACTCGCCTGACAAGACGAAATTTGTCTGATAGGCTTCGCGTTTGAACTGAATAATCAGCGAATTGATACTTAATGTAGGCCCTACTGCTTATTTGACTTACTGTGCTATATCTGTGTTATGACTTGAGAGTCACATAATTTCCGCTTTTGTAGCGTGTTGGTTTCTTGAGTCAAGTAGCCCTAAACACAGGCCCGTTGCGTTAAGGTACGCAATGTAGGCAGTTGCCTAGGGCCCCCGAGTAGGTGGGGCCCCCAAGGACGACAGGTTATGTACCCAACAGCAGTGACGATTTTAAATAGCTTCATAATATGGCACCGTCGCCTGTATGAAGGGCTCTGCTGCGAGGGAAGCGACAGCGCCTCCCTAATACCCCCTTGCTCGAGGGGCCCCCCTTCCAATAGGTTTGCATCAGCGACAACGTGAAAATGTCAATTGCCGAACAGCGAGCGCATCGACAATATAGTCAAAGTACCCCCATCTGGAGGGGGCCCCCCTTCCAATTGGTTCAAGCATCATATTCCACGCAAATACAAACTGAAAATGGAGCGACACAATCTCTCACTGGATGTTACGCAGACGCCAGTTTACATTACATTTTTGGAGACAGTTGCTTTTATAATAAAAGTTAATCTTGAAGACGACACATTAGGCTACTCTCTGTACTGCTGCCAAACCACCAGACTGTCCCAGGCCAGTTGACATCGCACAGACAGCGAGATGTTTCAATTACAGTTAGGCTACATATGTTTTCAAAAACATCCACGTGCTGTAAGCACTGCAAACGTCGATTGTTCAATAACGCACCTTTTTTCGACACGGAACTGTTTTGGATGTGGACAAACGCAAGAAGAAACGAATGAACAATGTAATGATAACAGGAGTCACAAGTGCGATGAGTGGGATAGCTAAATTGTAGCACAATAGTCCATTTCTTGCTATTACTATATGTGGGGTTACACATTGGAATTTGGGACCATGATTGTGGAAACGCGTGGATTACAGTTAGAGGTTGGGATACATTCTGGGATACATTCTGCGGTCAAGACAACGCAAGGTAAGGACACCGGGATATTGGTCCCTATAACACAGTTGTCAACCGCGGAGGTTGTTCAGTGATCCTTGGTCGCTGCCTATTCGTGTTTGCTGCGGTACTACTAATAACACAAACATTTGGATTGTATTTACAAGTGCGTGGTGGATGCAATACGAAAAAATAGGCTATATAGTCGGGGAGACCCCCCTTGGCTTGGTTACAGAATTCTGGTTTACCAATATCACATCCCCCCAACCCCACTGTGCCTGCTCATTCGTTTCTCAGCCATGAGTTTCTGAACTGTAGGCTACGCCTATTGTTTTACGAGTCAATATTTCGTTTTGCACAAATGGAGCACCCTCGGTTAGATTCTCAAAGTGGTTGGAAAGATTAGACCATTCTTTATTTGTGATTGGCAATGCAGATCATGATTTTCGTGGTAGGGTAAAAAAAAAAACCCTGATTGGGCCATATAGGCCTACTTTCATTTGAGATGAGCCTACTGAATGGAATGGGCTATATTTTCCCAGGTCTTTCTTCATAAAGTTTCATAAAATGAACTGGAGGGACTAGTTATCATAATACCTAGATTGCATTTCCTCACCGACAAAATGCTGGTGTATGCGTGCTCTTAATGCATTCATTGCCCTTCGTGCATGTGTTGCCCTGCATAGCCACAACACTGTGTAAGGTGACTAAGGTTTGTTTCATTATGTTTCCATGTGACATGATGTTGTACTGGTAGGCTACAGTATGTGACAATGACTGAAGTGCCATCCAAAAATGGTCTGGCCCATCCAAAACAGAAATTCTGGCGCCGTGGCTGCCCCGTCGGGAGCCCCCCCCCCCCCCCCCCCCCCCCCCCCCCCCCCCCCCCCCCCCCCCAAAAAAAAGCCCTAGGGCCCCGACAACCCCTTTGCCTAGGGCCCCGACAACCCCTTTGCCTAGGGCCCCCAAAATCCTAGAAACGGGCCTGCCTACACAGGATGCCTAAATGCTGTTTATTCCAACCCATCCAGGCGCACAACTCCGTGATAGCATTCTTTCCCCTCAATACATTGCAGTATTTTCTGAAGTAGTTGGGGGTTACAATTACTTGTCTAATAGACTCCCCTGTCACCAAAAAATGATTTGCTTCAACTTCATGGAAAAGAGGCTTGTTTAAAGGGTTTGTATCTTTACACGAGGATTGTCATGCCCACCATATGTTGCAAATTGAGGCTACATTCAACATGTATCCTTGCAACATGTATCCTTTCCCTTAAGTCAGGTCAGTAGGCTACAAGTGTTCCAATTAAGTTGTATCAAGTAGGCTATTGCAAATCATTGGCATCTAGCAAATAGAGACCATTACAAGTATATGAAGATGTTCCTATCTTTAAAGGTAGCTTAGAATCCCAAGAAGTCTGTTTGTCCATACATAGGCCTAAGCCAACCTTAACATAACCAAACACTACATAATAATAATAATAACAACAACAACAACAACATTAATAATAATAATAATAAGAGGTCCACCAAAACCATAATTATAACAAAAATTAAACTTAAAGTACTTTATTGGCTACTACTCTAACTCCTTGCCGTCACAAATAAGTAGGCCTACACTGGACGAGGCCTACGGCTGGGGGGTATTGTAGTAGTTGTTCTAATAGGCATATAATCAATTTCAGCCTAATCTTTCTTAATATTAATGGCCTTTCATGTGTTCTTTTGGGCATGTTAGGGTCAGTATTAAATCTTTAGAGAGGTGAAAATGAACTTCTGATGCTATAACATCCATGGACTTACTCCACAGTGTTTCCGAGGCCTGTTATTCCTAGTTCTAACATGTTCAGTTGGTATAGCCTATGCAAATCAGAGGATATTTAATTAGATATGACCAAAGTAGGCCTACAACACTTAAATATTAAAATTGCACCAAATGCTTCATTTTTAAGTTTTTACTTTTTACTTTTAGTACTTAAGTATTTTTGACGGCAGATACTTTTGTACTTCTACTCAAGTAAAAAAGTGAGGTGAATACTTTCACTTTTACTTGAGTAGTTTTCAATGCAAGGTAACTGTACTTTTACTCAAGTACATAACTGGTGTACTTCGTCCACCACTGGCTTTAAGAATGTGTTTTGCTGCGCAACCTTTGCATTCCTTCAAGTCATTTGCTGTTTAAATGGAGCTGGTGTCATTGGTGACTCATATAGTGCCCTCAAAGGAGAAGTAACTCCATAAATTGTTGATTTCATATGGTAGATACTAACAAATGCTAAATGTGTTATGTCCTGTATGCCTTTGTTTCAATTTGTTTCAATGTAAAAGTATATGGGAAATGGATAAATAGATGTTGACATTACAGGCTGAAAGCAGAACAGGGGAAGGGACTAAATGAGTCCTTGAAGGCCCTGCCAACTGAGACAGCGGACTTCATACGCCTCCAGATAAGCCGTAGTGAAGGGGCAAAATGGACCAAATGTACACCGGCCATCACGCGGCTCGGTGTACAGGTCTACCACAACAGCCAAAATGCCTATAGGTCCCTCAGAAGGAAAATTCCTATTGCCCTCACCCTCAACACTACAACGATTTATCAAAGCCAACGTCGGGCCTTTCCACGTAAGAACAACATTGAGGTTTGGTTTTGAAAAACCTGTCCTACTCCTTTCAAAAACTATTCTGTAGGGGTCATTTGATTCAATGTCACCACATTTCACTACATTCACTACAATTCAATTCACTATATTGCAGCCTGGGTTTCTCGATTTCATTTTGAGGCAAATGGCAGAAATTGCCACAAAAATGAAGCCTTCGGAGAGAGTTGTGTCCCTTGCCTTTGACGAGATGTCAATAAAGAAACACCTTGACTACAGCAAGGCACGGGACACAATCGATGGCCTCACTCCGAAAGGTGAAGTTGCCAACCAGGCCATGGTTTTAATGGCAAGAGGTGCAGCCTCAAAGTGGAAACAGGTAAGTCGTCAGTCCATTTCTGCTGTTTCTAAAACACACATGAAAACACCATAATATTAGACCTTTATTGCCCTCAATGACACATATGTATTCCTATTCACTGCAGGCCATAGGGTATTTCTTGGCAAAAAATACCCTCTCCCCAGAAGACACAGCTACAGTGCTGTCACTGGCTGTGCATAAACTGGGCGAGAATGGATTCAACGTAAGTTTGACATAAATCATTTCATGAAGACCTGCTTATGAAGCATGTCAGCACAAGTGTCATTAACTCCCTCCCTCACAACAGATCATTTCAGTGGTTTGTGACCAGGCCCCCTCTAACATGAGGGCACTGAAGCTGCTAGGGGCCACGCTGGACACGGCAGACATGAGAGATGAGGCACACTGTATAACTGTGGATGGCCAAATCATCCCAGTTATATTTGATGTGCCTCATCTCATAAAAAGTGTCCGGAACAACGTGAAGAAGCATGGCCTGACGGTTAGTTATGTACTGCACATTGCTATGACTATGGCCATAACTTAAACACTTGTTTGGTTAACATTATACATGCCGTATGCTTACAGATTGGACCGAAAAGAATTGAATGGGGCCATTTCGAGAACTTTTATCAGCTTGATAAAAAGAATGCAGTTCGAATGGCCCCAAAAATAACGGACAGACATGTCACCCTGCCACCCTTCCTCAACATGCGCGTGCGGCTTGCAACACAGGTGTTCAGCCGTACGGTTGCAGCTGGTAAGCACTGGTTTTGTGTTACTGTTCCCTCTCCCCTTCACATGTACCAAAATCCTCCTTTCATTCAAAGGTCTTACTCTGACATTTACAGGAATGAGAACCATGATTGAGATGAAAAAGCTACCTGACGCAGCCAAGGACACAGCAGAGTTCTTTGAGGACATGAATAGACTGTTCGACACCCTAAATTCAAGGTACATATTGCCCACACAGTGCCCACTGCACATGTTTAACATTGTCATTGTAGCAATGGCTGACATGTACTTGGTTACAACTTCACATTATACCTCAGATCCCCTGCTGATTGCAATCCGTGGCGCCGAGCTCTGGGTCCAAGGAGTGACCAGCAAATGACTCTCCTAACTGAGTCCCTGAAGTGGATCCCATCCTGGACTTTCAGGTCTGGTGACAACAGTGACAACACATTACAGGAAATTCAAGCGCTCTCAATCTGTCCATCTCTCCCGCATTCACACATTCACACATAACACATATGGTCACATTGCCAAAACTGTTCACTGTACTCTATATATGAGCAAAATCAACAAATGAATATCAAGCCACAGCTTTTCTAACAAATGATTTGTGAACTGAATGTTACAGACCCAGATTCACTCCCCCTTGCCAGCGTGGCCTGATCCTCACCATCAGGAGTATCCTAAGAATTTCGGGGCAAATCAGCAAGAAACCTGACGGCGTCAGATTCCTGTGCACTGCCAAGCTGAACCAGGACTGTCTGGAGGTATGGATGAAGAAATTGAAATGGAAACATAAAAGTCATGGACATAGACCTGCATACAGTAGCCTATATACTTACCATGGTGGGGTACATGAATTAGCAAGTCAGATCATTATATTAATTTCAATAGGGTGCAGAAGTACATTCATTGAGTAAGTACAAGACCAGCATATTGCATGACATAGGTATAACAACAGTTATTACATTCTCCCCTAATGAGTTAGATAGGCTGTTGTTATAGGAAAAAGATCATCCTTCGACATTTTGATCAAATCACAGATTCAGATTATTGTCTCCAGTGCAGATCAGTTACCCAGTGGAATTAGCTGTGCTGAGGAAATCTATCTTTTTTTTCCCGCTTTGGGTTTTACTCTAGTGGGATGTGAAAAATACATACGTATATATCTATAGATCGCTGTATGCATTGTTAACAAGCAAATGGATGATGAAATGACACATGAGCCCTGAATATGACTGACTTCTGAATGAAATTGTGTTGTGCATGAAAGATGTAACTGATATGTAATACAAACATGTGGTGCAGTAGTACATGTATGCTGCTACAGTGATATGAATAGTGACAATGTATCTCATCCTCTAGAATCTATTCTCTGTGATCCGAGGCAAGGGAGGCCATCGGTATCACCCGACAAGCAGAGAATTCTCGGCAGCACTGAAGAGTGCATCAATCACAGTCCTAGGCACCACCCCAGGGGCCAACTGCATTGGGGACAGTGGCAGCCCTCTGATAGCTCAAGGCAGTCAGAGGACACCAACTTTGCCAGCTGCATCATCGGAGGTGTGTTTATTACTGCCAAAATACATCCTAGAATTTCAAAATTACATTGCATGTCTTTCACCAGAGCCTAATGGCATACATAACACACTCCGTTTGCAATTGCCCCATTTCATTACTGTAGGCTACTGAGATTCATGAACTATAGACAGACCTTTACGACTTTTAGTGACTGACAGGCATATGATGGCAGTGTGTTACAGAGGAAGGCCTCGACCTACCACAACAGGAGCCATTTGAGGGGGACGTGGACACCACCCATGAGGTCCTTGGCTACATTGGGGGATGGCTGGTCCGTCAGGCCGCGGAGGAGCCAGTCATCTCCTCCTGTAAAGAGTGCGAGGCGGCTCTGGTGCACTTTCCCGCTTCAGAGCATAACTACTCCACCCAAATTGGCAGCTCCAAATTTTTAAAAAATAAACGATACTCAGATTCGGCACAATTGGCACAACCATCGATTATGTTGAATTCGGCTATTTGGCGACTTGAGGAAAAACTCACCCCCTCCATTAAGACCCACTGGGCAAAAATTGGCCTTACAGCAACTCTGGAGCGGGAAGTGCACAGTTCTGGGATCCTTAGCCACCTTGTCCACCCTGAACATGCCGGCATAGTGGAAAAGCTTCTGTGCAGGAAGTATATCATGTGCAGGATCGGTGCAGAGCTGAAGATGCGGAATAGGGCGATCCAGGAGGATGGCACGAAGAGGAAGAGGAAGCTAGCGTGCTTCACCTCTGGCCCCTGAACACAGCAAAGATCATTAGAGCGCCGCTCCCCTCCCTGCAGGACATTTACACCAGCCTCACCCGCTAAACACTGATGATTACCAAGGACACAAGCCACCCTGCACACAAACTGTTCAGTCTCCTGCCCTCTGGGAAGAGGTACAGGTGCCTCCGCTCCCGTTCCACTAGACCAGTGGTTCCCAACCTTTTTCTTAGGGGACCCATGTTTTTACTATTTTAAGCTTTGGTGACCCAACCACGCGAGCGCCCCCACGAGACGAAGTCACAAGATGCCCTCCGTTTCCTGCGATAACTTATTTTAGTTATTTTATTCCTCAATTCGTCTTTGGTCAAATAGGCTATAGAATAAATGTTTAATGTAGCACTTACAATTTGTTGCGTCTATGCATTTATTAGTTAAATGCTTTGTCTTTTATTCAACATGGGCTATATATATTTAAAACGAAACCCCTTAAAATCAAGAGGGCTCCGCGACCCCCATTGGATCTTTGGCGACCCATAAGGGGGGTCCCGACCCATAGGTTGGGAACCACTGCACTAGACTGGCAAAGAGCTTCATACACAAAGCAATCAGGATGCTGAACACTTTACCCGCCCTCCCATTGCACATTCTACTTGCACTAACTGAAAACACACACACACACACACACACACACACACACACACACACACACACACACACACACACACACACACACACACACACACACACACACACACACACACACACACACGTTGACACAGTTGCTGCTACTTCATGCCTGTTACTTGAATGACTGTACTGGAAAGCTACCAACTAGTTGTACACTGCACATTACAAATTGCTTACTTTATATTGATTATTATTCAAAATGCTACTATATTAGAATCGTCACAATAGGACATGAATGGAATATACAACCTCTCTCTCTCTCTTTTTTTTGATATATGTATGTCTGCTGTTGCCCAGTCTTGCACTTTATATGTCTGTACGGGTATTGTGTAGCCTAGGTACTCTAGGTGCAGTGTTGTTTAGTAACTAAGTGAAAATACGTTACTACTGTAGTGAAGTAGGCTACATTTTGGAGTCCTTTGTACTTTTGTGAAGTACATTTTTTTTTTGGATGACTAAGCTTGTTACTTTTACTTCACTACATTTCCGAACAAAATCGCATACTTTTACTCCACTACATTTTCAATGTTCAGTTTAGTTACTAGTTCCAAAAAAAGAGAGAGAAAATAGAAAAAGAAAACTGTGTTTTGAGTCCACCCACTGCAACGAAGTCAGGACTGATGTCTGAGCTCCTGGCGTAGGTCCTCACGTGTGGTCAGGTTTATTTTCTGTCTAAATCTGGTGTAAATATGAACTGAAATTGTGTGTACATTTTTGAAGTGTTTTGGATTTTTCAAAGTTTATCAAAATACAAAAAATGTATTTCAAACTGCATTTGCCTTGTTTACTTTTTACAGTAGGCCTACTTTTCATTACATTAGGCTACTTGATTAGGCCTACATTCTTTCTTAGGCCTACAGTAGGCTTACTTTGGCATAGGCTATACAAGAATTTTCAGATAGGCCTAGGCTACTTTAAGACTTTTACTGAAGTTACATTTCAGTCAGTGACTTTTACTTTTTCCAAAGCCATATTTTCGAGGGGTAGGCCAACCCATAGCCTTCTTTTACTTGAGGATGAGATTTCAGTAGGCTACAATACAACACTGAATGTAAGCTTATCCTAGGCCCACTAGGCTATGTATGTCTAATTGTCTATGCCACCTTGAGTGTCAGTCTATGTCTGTATGCATGGGAAAGTAAGAAACGTAGCCTAATTTCAATTCTTTGTTTGACCAGCGCATGTAAAGAAATTGACAATAAAACCGACTTGACTCGAATCAAATAACGTGACGCCCGCACATCTTACAGGCTGTGTAGGCTATGCTTTCTTTTCCAACACGACAGGCAGGGACTTGAAACACTATTTTCGAAGTGGACTGTTTTCTGGCTGAGTCTGATCTGTAGCCAATGACGATAACATTAGCTACGAGAAGCGAGAAAGGAATATGACAGGATATTACAATAAATGTACAATGAAAACAACGTGAATGTCAACTGGGATTACCATAGGGAATTCATTGATTGTGCCTCGCAGGAGGAACGACGGCGGCGGGCAGAGAGTGCTGAACTTCCGACAGTTACCATGAGCGACGCGTCCCATCCGAAGACCGTCTCCGCCACGCCTCTTCACAGACTACGAATCCCACCTCAGCCCTTTGGATGGCGGTAATACGCAACCCTTGTCAGCTGCCACCAAACGCAACAGTGAGAGAAGAAGAAGGGGGGACAACGCCCCCTTAGGAGACCCAAACTTGAGCACATTCATTTACATTGTGTGGGCGGAGTTCAGGGTATCTCCTTCTTGTACCATCACTGGTTTATGGATGGTTTTGGGAAGGGCACAATTTGAAAACTTGGAAACATACAATGCAGGGAACATAGAACCCTTTTATAGAAAAAAGGTCCAAAGGGGAACATAGGTACTCTCCCTTGATATCAACCTTGGAATGGGTTACCTTGAATAATTCAAAAAGCTTCATACCAGCCAAGAGAGCCCACACTACCACACCATCAAACAGAGCATGAACAAGAGATGGAATGGACTGCTTGTTGAATTGAATGAAAGGTAAATACATTTCATTTAGCCTCCTTCGGAAACTATTGTCAGGGCTGATAGTATTCAGGCTCAGTGCCTGATTTCAGTCTTGGCAAAGTTTGTCTGTAACATAAACATATAACACATGACTCATGTAACATATAATCATGACCCATTAGGTTTTTCTTCTCAGGCTCAGGATATTTTTTTTACTATCAGGCCTGTATTGTGCAAAGGCTATTTTGTACACACTCATACCGGTAAAGTTCCCTTTTCACCGTTGAATTGTTTGTCTGTCTACCAAAGTATGTGAATTATCCAACAAAGGAACATGAATTATATCTGATGGTTTCCAACAACCGTGCCTTCGACCACTTCCACCAACAAAATCACTATCCAACAAAGTCATCAAACTCTACAATGTCAGAGTTGTTGTTTTTTTATGAATGTTTACCTCAGAATACCGTTGCAAGATTGGTATCTAGAACCAGACCTGTGTGAGCCTTGAATGGTTTTACAGAAAAAAAAAAAGAATTATAAAACAAAGCCATTAAACATGCATGGCTTGAATACCAGAACAGACTTATCACAAGATTATATGAAGACCCAATGAATTAAAATAACTTTATTATCACATTCACAACAGTCATGGAGTAAGTCATTGCATTACAAACATGGACACTTTTTTAATGGTGTAGCAACAATAAGGACAACAAGGTTTACAATGTTTTTTTCCAGAGAAGAAGGCACACAGAACTAAGAAATAGCCCAGGTGATGTGTACTGCTTGGGGCTAACCAGTCCTCCATGTTTACGACTTCTCCACATAAGAGAGCAGATTTGAGGAAGATGAAGTGCACTCCCAGGCACCACTGCACTGCTAGGCACCACACTGACCAACACCAGAGTACTGAAATATTACCACATTTCCCTTCCACATTGCAATCAGATTTTCATAAGGACATGTAGTGGCTAATGCTATGGATAGGCGGCACGGCGTAATGGTTTTGATAATAGGATTGAGACTTCAGGGCAGTGCGGATCCAATATCCTGGAATCAGGGCTTTGAACCGTTATTTTTTTCCAAACGTTCCGTTCCGAACAGAAACGGAATTATAACGTTTCCGGTTCTGAGTTCCACCAATAAATTGACGTTCCCGAACCGGTTAGAACCAAAAAATATTGTTCCTGGAACGGTTAATTTCGTTCCTGTCAGCTGATTACTCCCCATAGGCCTAACTGACGTTAACCAAGAAAGACGGAAGTGCAAATGAGTCAGCCTACATTCAAAACTGTTTATTCAAGCGGATGAAAAGAATATCCTCCAGAATTTTGTCATTCAGGGAAGAAGGGAGAAGCAGAAAATAAACCTCAATGATGAAAATGTATGCTCCACGCTGACTTGGGTCACGGGGAGCACTATGATGGACATTGTGAGTTTGTGCATATTTGAAGCGGCCATGGATGCCCAATAACGCCGAACATTGTCGGTGCGCTTTACACGCGCTTCCCTGCAATGTCTTACAATAATGCAATGCAAACTCTGTCCTTTTGTATGACAGTGGTTTCTCTTAATTAAGATGTGGAGTGAAGACTTTGTAATCTACAGCTCTCTCTCCATTCAGTCAGAGAATGTCTGATGTCACACAGGACGTGAACCTCAGCCGCCATGGTAACGTGCGCAGGAAAATAATGACTTTTTTTGTTTTGTTTGAGGAACGGTATTAACCGGTATTAACCGGTTACCATTATTTTTAAATAAGTGTTCCCGTTCCAGAACATAAAAAATAATAACGTTTCCGGTTTCGTTTCTGTTCCCTGTAAAATACAAAAAGTTCCTGGTTTTAGTTTTCGTTCCTTGAACCGGTTCGAAGCCCTGCCTGGAATATACCCTAATAATTAGTGGCGCAGAGCTGACTCACTGGTGGGCCCCGCACCCTTGTAGGCCCCTATTTCAGAAAAACATTTTTTATTTATATTTTACATTTCTGAAAATAGGGGCCCATGACGGTGCAGGGCCCACCGGGAAATGCCTGCTATTCCATGTGGCCAGTCCAGCCCTGGGCACCTGTAGAGAGGCTGGAGCCTTTCAACACTTTTTTTTGGCTGCTCTCAGGAATTTTGCTGCTGGCAAACACGTTGTGTGGGTGGGTGAGTGTGCCAAAAGCAAGTTTGTAAGGATATGATGTTTGTACACACACACTCATTGATGATCCAAGACTCCTTCTGTATACTTGGATGTGGCCGTTACAAACACTTAAGAGGAGCGCTGAGTCGCTGCTTGTTAGATTGGCTTGGACAGCGTGCTCTGCTCTGCTCTCCCTGCTATCTCTGGGCCACAGGCTCTGCGTGAGTGTAGATTTTTATCAAGAGGCTCCCCGTAGCCAGCTCCCTCTGTGTGCTCTCTCAGCCAGACGCTGGCCTTTAATGCCGCGTGACATAGTGATTTAAACTGGAGAGGATCGGCTGTCACCGCCGTCACTCTGACCTGATAGACAGCAGTGGTGGACGTCACCTCGCAGAGGAGAGGAGAGGAGAGAAGAGGTGAGGAGAGGAGAAGCTAGGAGAAGGAGAGGAGAGGAGAGAAGAGGAGAAGCCAAGAGAAGGAGAGGAGAGGAGATGGAGAGGAGAGGAGAGGAGAGGAGAGGAGAGGAGAGGAGAGGAGAGGGGAGTGGAGGGGAGGGGAGGGGAGGAGATGGCCACTTTCTCTTGCTCTCACCCATTTGGCATTACTCACTCCCTTTTCATTCACTCTGTGAGTAAACTAATGGTAGGAATGCTGTCTATCTCACATAAGCCTTTTGGAGAAAGGGCAAGGGGGAAATTTCTTCCTGTAGAAACATGGTTCTTTCTCTAACCTTAGGAATATCTTTGTATTGTCGTTTTTGGCAGCATGCAGACTAAAAACTAACAGGTTCAGCAATAGCTTTAGTTTAGGTTAGTTTATTAGGATCCCCATTAGCTGGGCGCAGACCCAGCTATTCTTAATAAACAATAAATTCACACACAGTTAAAAGTTCTACACAAATCTGTACATTCATTTAAGCACCATACATTGAAAAGAAAGAAAGAAAAAAAACATTTAATATAAACATAAATTACTATAATAATGGATTAAGACCTTGTGACAAACATCTCTACCTCAGCACCTTTTTTGTGATTGAAACTTATCAAGGTAGCTAATAGACATTAGAAAGGCAGTTAATTGGTTAAAAAACGTAGTGTGGTGTACAGGCTTTTGGTGGGGAGCCTCTGGTGAAATAAAATCAGAGTAGTCTAGAGACTAGAGAGCTCCTGGAGTCAATCCCCTGACCTCCACACTCCTCTTTAGCATTCTGGGCCACTGGCCCACGTTCACCCTTGGAGAAAATGCATCAGCATGACAGATCAGCAGCACTCTGTATTCCTCCTCCACCTCTAACTCCTCCTCCTCCTTTTCCTCCTCCTCTTCCTCTCTGTCTCGCTCCTCTTCCTCCTCTTCTTCCTCCTCCACCTCATCTCTGCCCACCTCCTCCTCCTCCTCCTCCTCCTCCAACAGCAGATGTCTGTGAACTGAACAGCTGCAGC
Organism: Engraulis encrasicolus; assembly: GCF_034702125.1. Lineage (NCBI taxonomy): Eukaryota > Metazoa > Chordata > Actinopteri > Clupeiformes > Engraulidae > Engraulis > Engraulis encrasicolus. Next base: position 33,368,859 of record NC_085873.1, on the reverse strand, counting down.
CAAAAAACCCCACTGTCCCTTTTGAGTGTCACCAAAGCAAAATACCTGATGCGGGAGCAGGTGCATTGGCGATGGGGTTCAACAGTTTAGTGTCTTCAAGTGATACCTGCTGTGGGTGGAGGAGGGTTCAACAGTTTAGTGTCTTCAAGTGATACCTGATGGGAGGAGGGTTGGCGATGGGTTTCAGCAGTTTAGTGTCTTCAAGTGTTTTCACTTGGGCATGGCACCATCGTCATGAGAGACGTAATTACACTCTGACTGTTACTATGGCAGTGATGGATAGACAGCTGCAACAATCTTGAGCCCCTGTCAGCGCAGCGCAGATAAATCACCCGGTGGGCTGCGATGGGAAAACGATTTTTGATCCTCGCCGCTTCCAGTCCACCTCGACGTCCCTTTCCGGTTGTTGCAACATCTTGATAAATATCTCAGTGTTTCTGTTGATATTGTGTGTGTGGGGGGGGGGGGGGTAGGTGTGTGTGCTTATGCTTGTGTCCGCACACTCATACGATTATGTATTGGTGCAAGAATACAATAGCATTTGTATTCCTGGGTCCACACACTGATCCTTGGGGACCTGTCAAAACACCCTCCATCTGTTCTAGCTGTTCAGCCTACAGAATGTAATCTCCCTTCTTGCACAGAGCTGCAGTTGGAGTTGTAGTATGGGGGCCAAATCAGCAGTGATGAGCACTAAACGGGGATGTTGCATTGCCACCCAGTGCAGTTGGTTGGAGGCACGCACACACACACGCACACACTTATCAGCAGTGTTGAGTGTGGGGATGTTTGCATTGCCACCCAGTGCATTTGGCTGGAGGCAAGGCAGCATGGGGGATGGCCATCCCGGCCGTGTATACATAGAATCTAGTGCTCATGTGTGCTTAGCATAATCACAGCCAATAACCTGCCATTGCCACTCTTACAGGACACACCCACAGCCTCCTGCGGATGAGATGCCTGATTACCTCAGTGCAGCTGCGTGCCCTAAAGACCCAGTGGAATGAAGAATGTGTTTGGCTCGCTCAGAAAACATCTGAAATACAGTATATGAGAAACCTGTAAATGAAGGATGTGAGTCCCCCTGCGGTCAGCGGTGTGCAGCACAATGTTAGCATGGCATTATAGCATTTTAACAATTGTTTTCACGCAGACATGTTCAGAAAAAGAGTCATCATTGTGACACAAAATATAGAAGAGATAATATATGAACTGTATACTGTATTCAAGCCTTTTATGTAATGACTGCAAGGACCTTTTTTGTTGTATTGACTGCAAGGAGCTGTGACTAAAATGCATGGCTGTCTGCGAAATGACAATTTCTCAATGCATGGCACATTTCTGTGTCGACTCGGTTAGCTGAGCAAAGTGTGTTTGGGGTCCAAAATGACAGCAGTAACAGGAACATAATAAATACTGTACGTCTGCACACCCCAGGCCATCACACACATACACACACACACACACACACACACACACACACACACACACACACACACACACACACACACACACACACACACACACACACACACACACACACACACACACACACACACACACACACACACACACACACACACACACACAAACTGTCCGTCTACACACCCCAGGCCATCTCTCTCCTTCCTGCTATTGTTTGTGTCAGAAGACAGATCTCAGCATCCCCCCATCCTCCCCCACACACAAATATGTGCGCTCGCACGCACACAAACACGAACATACACACACGAACACACACACACACTCACTCTCTCTTTTTCTCTCTTTCTCTCTCTCTCACTCTCTCTGTCTCTCACTCTCTCTGTCTCTCTCTGTCTCTCACTCTCTCACTCACTCTGTCTCTTTCTCTCTCTCTCACTCTCTCTCTTTCTCCGCCCCCTGCACCCACTGTCTCCCACATACAAATGTACAAAAGTATGAGGCAGAGAGAAGGGAAAAACAGGAGAGAAAAAAACTAGAAAACCAACATTACCTGGGTGTCTGGTGCCTGTTAGCCTGCAGGTGCCAAAGCAAAGTGCACTTCTGGACTGCAGAGAGGAGCCGTCACTAGCATGAATGTGCTCCGCATACATATGTTGGCATATACAGCAAGCATGATGACCAGATAGGGTGTGCATTCCAATATACGACCTTGCATCCTCCACTTGGGCTTGTGGCCTCAGGTTTTGCTGATGCCCCGCCTCCGTGGAGAAAACAAATCAGTTTCCCCTCTGTCAGCCTAGCCAAAACAAATTTTGGGGGACTATTCTTCATTTATCATCCTGTTTGAAAATGAGAAAACGACTTTACAATTGACCTTTTGTGAGATATTGAAATATAATGTTGCTGCCAGTGATGTCATCACGACATATAACTTCCTGGTACAAGGCCACAAGCACAAGTGGAGGACGCAAGGTCTCGTATTGGAACGCACACATGGTGTCAGAGGGGCTACAAGGGGGAAGGCATGGCTATTACTAGTCCAACAATCTAGATGCACGTACAGCCGGCCTCGCGGGAGAGAGAGAGATTTTAACCTTGTTTGTTCGCTGGACCATTTCTGGCTTCCCGGAGGATGGCAGGAGGACATGTTAATGCCTCCAATTACTGTAAACGGCTGCAAATAGCACTTTGTGTGGCTCCCTTGTTGAGGTGTTGTCGTGGTGGCTGTGGCCAACATTACTAAAGTTATGTAAAGCTCTCTCTCTCTCTCTGTCTCTCTGTCTCTCTGTCTCTCTCTCTCTCTCTCTCTCTCTCTCTCTCTCTCTCTCTCTCTCTCTCTCTCTCTCTCTCTCTCTCTCTCTCTCTCTCTCTCTCTCTCTCTCTCTCTCTCTCTCTCTCTATCTCTCTCTCTCTCTATTTCTGAGAGAGAGAAAGAAAGAGAAATAGAGGTCTCAAATTCTGATTGGAAGCCCTCAGCAATCTGTGCTGTTGTGATGCTGGCAGAGAGAGCGGGCGAGAAGTGAAAACCAGGCAGGGTCATTTCTCCACTGGTCTTAACTGGTTCAGTGTATTGTCTCCCTTCCTACCACACCACACCACACCACACCACAGCACACCACAGCGTTCCCACACACACACAGGCCCCAAGTGGAGGACAGGACTGACTCTAATGAGCAAGAGCTGGCTGGCAGCAAACACATTTGCAGTGTGGAGACCACGCTTCCTTCTTCTCCTCCTTCTCCTCCTCCTCCTCCTCCTCCTCCTCCCCTTACCTCTCTTCCCTCTTCCTGCTCTGCTTTAAAAGGAGGTGAATATGCTTGAACTCTGCTTCCCCCCCTTTTCCTCTCCATGGAGTTTAATTGGCACTTTATTGACCCACAGTGTCAGAGAGTCCAGCTGACTGTTACTCGCGTTTATTAGAGCTCCGCCACTCCGCGCTGTGCCCTGACGACGCGAGGAGGAAGTGGAAGAAATAAGAGCTTCCTATTGGTCTGCTTCCACTCCACAAAGACCTCGCCTGTTATTTACTGTTTACCGAATGTTCCATTATACTCTCTGAATAGCTTGAGAACGGGCAGGACATTAATGATTCCTCACACCTATTAAATCAGTGAGGAAGGAGGACTCCTGGGAGCCAACTAACGGCAGGAACCAACAAATCAGGCTCCGGCGTTCTGGGCGGGACACAGTGGGACTAAGGCCTCGCCACATACAGAGCAGAGGGAAGAAAAATGAGAAGGGCCGTGTAGTGTGGAACAAACATTTACAGTTGGGGGAAATTCCACCTTCTTCTGGTGTTTACTTTCATCAAGAGAAAAATTTGATGTAACAAGAGTTTTCCAAGTTGTGTTAGATTTGATCATTTGATTTTAGGTGTGATAGTCCTCCATGGGACTATTGGAACATTTTATATACTGTAGTTTGAGATTTTAAAGGGATTGAAAAATATGAAAGTCCACATTGTTAATGTGAAGTATCGAGGGGAAGAATGATAAGTATTTAGAGATTTCCTGTATGATGATGAGTGGAGCAAAGGGGAGTAGAGTTGCCCAGCTGAGACTTGAACCTAGACCTTCTGGAGTAGTTAACTGGGGCTCTGACCACTACACCAAAGAACCTGGCTCATTCATTCAGAATATTTGTATTTGGGCATTTAGGCATTGAAAAGCATACAGTATGTTGGTGTGCAGGTGTGCATTGTTTTTGTGTGCTGCCAGATGGTGACAATCATGTGACTCAAAAGCTCTATTTGTACATTGTGTGTAGGCTATAGGATGTCATGTATTGGTGTGTAATGACCATGTTGTTTACTGTGGGCTTGGTAGTAAAATTGAGGAAAATAAAAGGAAATAGCCTGCTATGCCATCAATTTTGTGCAATTAAAGGTCAGTGTGTAATTGTGGAAATTGTTTGGTTTACAATCTGTTGAAAATGTCCCCTTAGAACAGTAACTGTATAGGGCAAGTGTTGAATAAATAGGTCAGCTATAGCTCAGAAGAAGCTCATTCGTTTTCAAAACACTCACTTCGTAAAAAAAACCCACTGGGCACAAGTCAACGCTTACTGAAGACGTGTGCTCCCTATCAATATTTCTCCATATCTTTTATTTGGTAAGAGCATCATTTGTTTTCTAATCTATCAATGGAGTTGGATGTGTAACCGGTGGTTATCCTGAACCTTTATTCTGACGGGGTAACGACGGTCCCCTTTCCTTCCGGTGTGTAGCATATATCATTGCGGTGGTAACTAGCTAGCAAAGACGCTGTGTTTTTGATGCTGTAGAGTGTAGCGTGGGTACACCGCTCTCTCTGTCCCTCCGTTTGTGGTTGAGCCATCGTACAGGAAAGGTAGGCGTCCTTCTCGGTTGGTTTATTGCTCTTTTTGGTGCATTGTAATGTACTTAGTTGTTGGTTACTGACACCATTTAACTTAATCGTAGCCCTGTCCATCGGCGGCTGGCGTGGGGTCGGCTGCTGTTCTGGGATGGTGTGCCGAGCTGGGCAAACTCAAGTGTCGCTGGTGGCGTGTCTCCACTTTGTGTCCTTTGTGGTTGACTGCTTGCGTGCCGCTTCGAGAGAACCAGAGGTAATGCCGGCATTTTCTGTAAGAGTCTCGACGCTTAGCTCTTGACTTGTGTAGGGAGTTGTGCATTTCCACAATACACAACTCCTGTTTAATCGATTTATAAATGCCGTGCCTAATGGTAACTTTCTCGTTAAATGTACATAGGAGGAGATGGTGCCTTCGACTACACTGATGCAGTGTCACTAGAGAAGGGGGGCATCACTGTTCTTTTCCCAACCTGTTTTCCTTGTTTTGTTTTTGTTCTCTTGTGTACCTTGTGTAATGTGATTCATGTATGAAACTTAGTGTATTTCTTGGGCTAGTGCAATTATTATTAGTGCAATCTCTGGCAGTATTGCCAATGACCTTTGGAACAGTTTTTGGTTGCTGTAGTGGGAGACCAAACATAGCATAATCTAACTAACAAGTGTGTGACCATTCCAGACTTTGCCTACGGGCAGTTTTGTGTGTTATTTATTTTGTTTCTTTACTAACAGTGTTTGCAGTGCATTGTCTGCTGTTTGGTCCCCTCCTCATGCAATTGCATAATTTGCACATTATTGTAACTATTGGTAATTGCCCTTTATGCCACTTTATAGTGCACTTGTTCAGACTTTACATGAAATCCATGACTGAGCCTGAGAGGCAGATATCTTGAAATACAGAAAAGATGAGAATCACTGAAAGAAAATAAAAAGAACTCTGAATTGTATGACAGTTGTATCTCTTGTTATTCACTAACCTGTTGCGGGGAAAGTCAAATCAAGTGTTTGATGGTTGGGTTCTCTCACCCTAACAAATGAGAGTGGCGTAGTCACTAAACATCTTAAAAATATTAAAAATATTAAAAATATTAAAAAAAGAGATAACGCAGGCCACAGATGTAAATTGTTTTTTGCAAATAAATGCTGAGTCAAATGAACACCATGGGCCAGGATGGGTCCATTACTTAGGAAACTCGCTGACTTGGGCATTATGCAACAAAGTGCAAACAGAGAGAAGCTGCATCACCGAGGACGAGGAGCGGAAGGCAGCCAGGAAATGGTTTGACTTTATAATGGAATGTGGCGTGGAGGGTAGATAGGCCTACATATCCATTCTTGCTGTACGGAGCTGAATATGGGCCAAGCTTGTAAAAACAACTTGTTAAAACGTACGGTAGAATTTGGCTCTTGTCTTGACTAATTTTCAAAGAACTTGAAAAAAAAGGCCTACATAATACCCCAAATGAGTCTTACAGGTGTTTTTGTCTAGGCACATGGTTTCTATTTCCAAATATTTGCATCTCCAAAAGAAAGTGTATGATAGTGGATGATCACATCATCTATCATTGTTCGTCGGTATCAAAAGAGACGAGATGACATTTGCTCATTTGCATTTCCTAGCAAACCCAAGAAAAGCATCAATGTAACTGAAAGAGAATCAAATCCTCAGATGTCTTTTCTCTGTTTGATGGGTCAAAGCAACAATACTGGACTATAAGATGTGTTTTTTTTTCTGAACACAATACTCTGATCTGTTAGACTTGTTTGAAGGAGCGATTTTTGAAAGATGTTTGCCAGTCTGCAAACTGACAGGCAGGCAGACCATCATCTCCTCTCTAGCCCTTAGTGTGTGTGTGTGTGTGTGTGTGTGTGTGTGTGTGTGTGTGTGTGTGTGTGTGTGTGTGTGTGTGTGTGTGTGTGTGTGTGTGTGTGTGTGTGTGTGTGTGTGTGTGTGTGTGTGTGTGCGTGCGTGCGTGCGTGCGTGCGTGCGTGCGTGCGCGCGTGCATGCGTGCGTGACAGGCAGACCACTGTCTCCTCTCCAGTCCTTGGTGAGGCACTTCAAGCATCAGCAGGCCAGCAAGTGAATTTTCACAGTATGTTCATGGCCCATTTCATTTCACTTGACAAGCAAGTTCTTTTCCAGACTGTAAGAATCAGGAATAGGGCATGTGTGAAAAATGTTACTGCCACTAATGGTTAGTGGGAGCCATTTATACACACTAGTGTTAACTCTTTTAAAATAATCAGAACAGAAACTACATGAATGACTCTGGTCATAACTTTATATGCCCTAGAGATATGGCCTGATAACATGCACACAACATGACACAAATGTCCCCATTGAAGTTGAATGGCATCAAGCAACCTGTAGCCTAGGGCCCCCAGGCCATCTTATCCCATTGATGCCTAAAGCACCTGCAAATGCTCGATGCCTATGCCCTTTTTTAGTAAAAGTTGCCCTCAGACCTTCAAACCGAAATATCTCAGCTCTGAAGCACATAAAGACAAGTTGCATTTAAACGCTAAGACCCTATTCATGCATTGGAAGGTGATCATTCAGCTCTAACATACCAAGATTGTTAATGAAATTGTCTCAAATCTCATGAGCCACAATGTTGCGTCATGCAGCTCCAGGCGCCAAGGCCAATGTTGCGCAACTTAACATCCAGCATCAATGGGTTAATCCGGCTCTGGAGACGGGCCTCAAGCCTTTTGGGACAAGTCATTTGGAAAGATGTGACCAAAAAAGGCCCATTGTATCATGTGGCCCTACAGTGAAACATGTGGATTGATCATGTTTTTTGCAGATGTATGAGGCACAAAAACAATGGAAATGTGTTTTTAATGGATTGATTGAAGCTGAATGCCATTAGTTATCAAAAATGCTGTAGGAGCATTCCCACTTGCCCGCCTGGAATCTGTGGATTGGACATATTTAGACACCCAACATGGCAACGATCCCAAGCAGAAGGCCAAATTGACATGGCATTGACGACACTAAAATAAAGTGAAGGTTCTGGAGTGGTCCTCTACTGACGTCTCCTGATGTCAATACCATTGAGCTGCTCTGGGGAGACTTTAAAAGTTGTAGCACTAGCAACACTCACCAACACTCACCAAGAATTTACTGCCACCCAAGCCTTTTTGTCAGGAAGAATGAACACCCTCATTCACAACTGCCATAAAATACTTCAATCTGATATTGGTATTAAAGGGGACAGTTGTACAGCATTAAAAACAAATACACTCAACTTTGAGAAGTAAGCTATGTAAAGTTTTGATCAGGGTCATTTGAGTAGTTTGTGTTGCGATTGCGGTTGATTGATAAAATGGCAAAATCAAATACGAACAATGCATACAATTTATGTTTTATGTTCTCTTGAGAACGGCTAAAATATATTTTGCCAGGGTGAAAGTAGGCTACTGCATGAGTACAAACTCTGCAATACGTTTGCAAGGTTATTGGTAGGCTGTCTCTATCTCCCATGCTCCATGTTGGCTGACTTTATAGTTTTGCTTTTGCTTTCTGATATTATGCTTCTGCAGCCACTGCCATACTAGTGAGTCACTTCCACAGTACACACCAGAGCCAGTGCAGTGCAGTCAAGCACATCCTGAGCTTAACTTGACTTTTGTCCACTGGGTCCTGGACAGGCTACGGCTGAAAAAAAGAAGAAAAACAGAACTCAACTTGTATCTGTAAGACCATGGAGGGATACTTGTGTGAGCTTGAGCCAACAGTTGTCCAGTGCAGACCTTTACAAATATGTGGTAAACCCCCACTTTTCAATTGTTCTGCAGATTTTAATGCTAAAATACATTGCAGTGTCATTATTCATGTTGTGGAATGATGGGAGAGGGGATATTGGGAGTATACTTTTATGAAGAACCTATGAATGATTTTTTTCTGTCAATATTACCCAGGTGAAAAACCCATATACTTAAAGTGTACTTTTTTGACCGTACTAAGTACAAAGTGTACTATTTTCGGCGATTTAAAGTGTGCTTCATTGCACTATTAGTGCGCTGAAGCACTACTAAAGCAGTACTTCAGCACACTTGCAGCACACTGAGGATGCTAAATTGGCACCGCTTTTGGACAACTTTAAGTGCACTACAAGCATACTTTTGAAAGTATGCTCCAAACACGCTTTTCATGCATTCGTATGTCATTAATAGTGTGCTTGAGTACACTTCTATAACATTTTATTGTTACTAGAAGTACAATAAAAGTATATTAACTTCATGCTTCTTTGGACTACATTGGAACATTTTAAGTATGTAAAAAGTATATCATATTAAGTATTGTAAATATATAACAGGTATGCTTGAAGTATATTTACAGTACACTCCCAAGTACAACGAATAATATAAATGTAATACTACAATCCATGCTGGTTCTCAGAGCTTGTACATTACACACCTCCACATGTCACAGTAGTGATACAGTATGCATGCCTAGCACGACTGACATTTACAATCACTGCATTGTTACAGAGATGTCAGAGACACATTTCACTTTATTTCATTCTTGTTCCACCTTCCTGTAGTTGATCATTTGAATTGATCACGAATGGTGACCCTTGATTCTTTGTTTGAACAACTAGTTCCAACTTATCTCTCACCCATGGGAAGTGTGAGTCTATATATACCAGAACATATACGTGACCATCATAATGACGGTGGGAACATGGCCATTTTTTGTGTACCACTTTAAAATATTACCACTTGTGTACCACTTTAGAATATAACAATGAGTAATATTTTCATGCAAACCAAAGATATTCCTTAGAGGTAAATGGATTTCTGTTTGAGAAATTTAGCTCCAAGAAGTGCATTGCATGATGGTACATGCATGATGATGCATGATGGGTAAATGCACTTTGTGTAAGCACACTTTGAATATATTTGGATGAAGCACAATCATGGTGCACTTAGAAAAAGTATACTTCCAATATGTTAAAGTGATTTACTTTAAAGCGCACTATAGAAAATCACACTTCGAAGTCACTTGGGTGAAGTATAATCAAAGTGCACTTAAAAAAAGTGCAATTGCAATATGTTATTTTAAAATACACTTTTAGTAAGTTCACTATTAGAATATTCCTCTAAATACACTTTAGCCAAACATCTTCTAAGTGCACTTTATGTATGGTTCGCAAAGTGTACTTTCTTTGAGAGCAACTTAATTACATCTAATTTTAAGTACACTTTAAATAAGCATATTGTAAACATACTTTTTCTTAGCACAAAAAGTGTGAGTGCGCTTTTAACATGCTAAGTACACTTCAGTCGTGCTTTTATTGTACTAAATTGAACCACTTTTTCACCTGGGTACCCTTCATGGTTTCAATTGACCCTTAATGCATGGCTTGTAAAGTTCCCCTTCCCATGGATGTCAGCACTTGATATCTTTGAACACGGGGGCCAGGTGATCGTTTCATCATCTACAGTATCAGGTGGTGTTATACCTGAGTGTCAGGAGCCAGCTGCAAACCAAACAAATAATGAACCATCCAAAAAGTAAATGCAAACATTCTAAATTACTACCATCTTATTGTTTTCCTCCCTACTTTACTACCTGCTGCCCCCATTAAATGTGAATGCTGCAGACCCTCAGCTTTGTCAGGAGTTTCCTCACTCTTGGGAAATTCTGAACCATTTACAGGAAGCATCAATGTTTACACACGGTACCGTACCAGTCTGCCACTTCTTTATGAGAGGAGAGTGAGCCATTCTTCAAGGCAGCGGAGATATGAGGCCATTATTCAGGCAGCTGCCGAACTGTTCATGTTTCCACGGTGACTGTGTCCCATAATGCAACGGTGACAATGCAATTCTGGCATCGTTATGACTTCCCTCCGAGAAGAGGCAGCCATTGCAAAACAGAATGCAGCAGTGTAAAGTGAGATTCATTTCCAGTGGGACGAGAGAGAGAGAGAGAGAGAGAGAGAGAGAGAGAGAGAGAGAGAGAGAGAGAGAGAGAGAGAGAGAGAGAGAGAGAGAGAAGCCAGCTCCATCGAACCACAAATGCAGAAGAATCTGAGGCCAAATATAAAGGCATGCGAACGTCTCCTCCGCCTCCTGCGTTGCACGACATAAAAATATATACAGGACACAGTGCACACACAACGTGAGGAAATGAACTTGGCACAGAGAGCACCAGTAGCCTCCTGGCTAAAAAATAGCAGTAGCCTAGCTATTTTCACTTTTTTCCAGTCTTACAAATGGATGCCACTATATCCGTAAAAGGTCAGTGCTTTGAACACTCTGCTTCAAAAACAAAAGTGGCAACAATTCTAAATTCCGCAACAAAAAAAGTTTGACAGACTGGAAAAAGTGAAATGACTGTCGGCCTACAGGTCCAGTGTCATTTCTCAGAGAACGGTATTTTTTTCTTTGCTCAGTTCAGAGGAGAGGACAGCCATTCATCTCAGCACACAGTAAGTCCCTTACAGAGCCACCACTGGGCTGGAAACACAAAGAGAATGACAAGACACACTGACAAGTGCAGACTGTTCCTCCTGAGAGAAGAAGGCAGAGAAGAGAGAGGGGAGACGAGGAGAGGAGAGGACTTGATTAGATGCTATGAAGCTCTGAATGTCACATGTCACCATTGTGCATTCCCAACATCAAGGGAAAAACCTCAGGATGCTTTGAACAGAGGCAATATGGACCATACACCTCAGGATGCTTCAACAGAGGCAATATGGACCATACGTATGCAGCTTTATTATAAAGCAATTTTAAAGAGCCAGAATAATGGAATTACAAGCATCTGCAAAACAGGAGGGTTAGGCAGCACAGCACAGCACAACAAAGAGAGCAGTTTTCTCCTGAAACCAAAGCACCCTCAGGTTAAGTTATTCCAGAACCATAAATACATTCAGTGTCAATAAAAGTCAATTCATTTATTGCCAAATGCACCGTGACGGGAAAGTATTACACATGCGACTGGATACAATTACGCAGTACATCATAAATGTCTCTCATATCACGCATCCGTCTGCTTTATTCATTTCCAGAATTCAGACATTTTTCTTTTTCCACGAATAGGCCTACTTACCATAACCATTGAATTAAGTATTCATGACTGAAAAAAATATTATATCCCCCTTTTCATGTATGGAAAGTGTAATGTTCCCTGTCATAATGAATACTTAGACTTACTTATTACTTATTTGATTGTGGTGGTAAGTATTCATGAAAAAGGTAACATTAGTGAATGGGTAGCATGAATTCTGGAAATAAAAAACTAAACATCTTATACAGAGCACCTTTAAATCCTAGCTCGTAATTATGACACTGTCTGTGGAATGTTGTCACGAAATTTGCCTTCTAGGGGAGGCTCACAGCAACCTGCAGCCTAGGGGCCCTGGGCCATCTTAATCCGGCCCTGTTCCACCTATTTGTGGTCCTGGCTTTTATGATTAGCCTGTGAACCTCATTATGATTCTCACCGTTTTTCAGTCAGTTGATAAGATAATTGGGCTAATCAATTATTTCAAGTACACAGGTGGAGTCAGGACCTTGCTTCTTAAAACCATAAATGAAATGCATTCTGCTCTACCCTCACATCAGATACTGAGGTGAGGCATCGGTAATATTAAAAGGGCTTGCTGTGAGACAAATGTTTCAGTTTTTGTCACCAGACAAGCATCGCTGAAAGGATGTTAGCAGTTTGTTTAACCTAAATGAGGTGTGAATAATTCAAAATCTGATTAAGATGTTGCTGCACAAAATCAGACTTTGCTTTAGCAGAACAACCACCGACATGAAGTTAATGAAGTATGCGTAATGTAAAAACCCCTGTGGGTACTCCGTTTTGGGACGACGCAATATTATTTAACCCAGCAAACCAAAAGCTTTTTTCTCCTTTTTTTTCCCAGACCACCAAATGTACTGTACTGCAGTGCAATCCATAATGTAATTCAAATGGTTACCTTTCTGGCGTGTTTTCCTTTTGATATGCTCAGGAGACATGTGCCAGAGGTGGGCTGGCTGAGGCTATTTTTCAGGGCCGTGCTGGCCTCCATGTCTTCAGTAAGGATTGCTATTTTTCATATAGGGCCGTGCTGGCCTCCATGTCTTCAACAGGGATTGCTTCCTCAGGGCTTTCCTTTGTGTGGTGCCAACACATCACATATGCTCACTGACTCACTTTTATAGGACCCGGGTAGCTATCAGTCCTGCTCCCTTCACCAGTCTCCACTCTCATAGCTGCATAACACTTTGGACTTTCTGCACATGTATATGGGTGGTTGACGTTTAAGGGCGTAACGCAAAAAAAAAAAAAGTTTTTCAAATTCCTGAAAAAAATGATGGATACAAATTGGAAAAAAATAGAAAAAAATAAAGCACTTAGTGGTCTGTGGAATTTCACCTTATTTTTGCCATTTTTAGGAAAATGTGTCCTGCATCAACACATAGCATAGGCATGTCACACCGCAGGAAAATGGAGTCACACCACAGGGAATTCACTGCATTATGGCCATTTTAATCCTTTTGTATACATGACTGACATCTGAGCTCATGCTAACTTGATAATGATATTGTGTTTAATCTTAATATGTGTTTTCATTAATAAAAAACTTTTTTTTCCTCCTATAAGAGCAGTCACACCACAGGACACCATAAAATGAACCTAAGCATTGCGTGGCAGAAAGATTGCAATATGAAGACATATTAAGAGGTTAAGAGTCACCTTAAACTTCCACAGCACTCTCCAATAACTGAGGTACTGACTGGTTAGGAGCCAGTCTTTAAGACCCTTGTAGTTGGCCTTGCAGCTGCCCATTCACAAACATTGACATACATGTCACCCCACAGGACGCAATTTGTGTTACGAAATTGGACTTGTAGTTAATATTACTGTCTTGAGTTTTTTCCACATTCACATATCTTAATCTAAAGTTAAGATTTATGCAATCATGCCAAATGCTTCATACATTATTCAAAATGTTGTTGGTTAATTTATATATATATATTATTATATATTGTTTCATTAATGTTACAGTCACACCGCAGGAAATTTGACATATAAACCTTTACATAAATCTTAACAAAAATGTTTCTTCTCATCTAAGACTAATATGAAACATAATGTACCACATCTTCTTTCATTGACATTTGTTTTTTAAAGGGAAATAACAGTTTTGTAGGTTTTTAACCAATGTTACGAAGAAACAAGGCGTCACGTCTCCCACCCATATACATTTATTTATATATATTTTTTTCCTCTTAGCAACGCAACTCAAAGCAGCAGCTAGCCTGCTGAGACAGTCCAATTGTGAATTATTTTCATCCAGACTGCTGAACCAACGGGCATGGAAACCTTAAAATAACCTCCACATAACAGCGATAATTTAGAGCTGATATGTAACATGTAGTAGGCTACTTTTGTTGCTATGGTTGTGTTCAACTGACGGGAAATTGCACATTTAGGCCCTGCCATTAAACTGCTTTTGTAACACAATAGAAGTAGCCAAACGAGATTTGGGTCTGCAGCATCATTTTTATTTTGTTTGTTTTGTACATCACATTTATATTTAATATTGGCGATGACAAAGCCATCGTTAATGTAAGTTGTTGACTATCGTAAGGTTCAGATGCAAAACCCCCTAAGTGCCATTTCAGAAAATAATCTTAATTCATTTTTATTTAATACAAAGCTATCAAAATTGCATATTTTTAAATTGTATTTATGTAATATAACTATTTATATGTATTATCAAGTCCATGAATGTATACCAAACCAACAACAGGGTTCTCTAAAAATATAGAAGTGCAGATCTTCAGAAATGGAGTTAGGGGGTTTTGCATCTGAACTCTTCATATGTACTGATGCCACTCCAATACATCCACACACGAGTTGCAATGGCGTAATGTGCTGGATGCCTCAGATTTTACTTTCACAGAGATAAACATTATAGATCCACAGCTGTCAAGCTTAAGTGCCATAATTTACCGTGATCATTAATCTGTCTGACTCCCTTGACACCGGATAAATTGTGCCTGTGGCACTGTGTCTTTTTTTTCCGTCCCTTTTTAGAGATATTGCAATGTCGAATTTGTACCTACAATATCCAACATAATACCAAGGCTTTTAGGGCATTTTTCTTAGTTCCAATGTTGCCGTAGTTACTGCTCGTTGCCTTTGTAGCGCAGTATAGACGTGTCCATAGGCGACATACAGTAGGCCTACATCACAGACACATAACGAGATAACATGGCTGGTCAGGATCTGGAGGATTTCCAGATTCGCCCAGCTCCCGAACCGCTGACTTGTAGATATCACCATTTTACAAACCCATCACGGTTTCTAAAGACCAGCCATTTTTCACCACGCTTCTGATTCTTAGTATACATAGCAACATGGGCAGAAACACTAGCCTATGTATGCACTGTATGTATATCGACTGAATTAATAAATGCAAAAACTCTACAGTGTCGTGCAGTAAGAGACAGGGACTGCAAGAATAAAGGGTTTCGAAAGTGTTTTAGAGCTGTAAATGAGCTGTGAAATCATGAATTCCCCATCATGTACTGCAATGTCATGGCCGACTATCAGTCAGTGCAATTGCAGTGTAACCACAAAGGCTTTCACTTTCTCTATTCCCAAAGAACAAAAGTATTCTTACATTTTTGAGGAGTCAGAGACAGAGGCATACCCCACCCCCTCCTATTCTGGTCCTGATATAATCTAATGACATCCATTTCCCCCATGCCAATGTTTTCATTTCACTCAAGTCTCTGATTATCTAAGAAAGAGACACATGAATATTTAGGCTATGCAGAATAGACGCTATAGACTGGAGAACTGCTAGCCTGATAAACCAGACTAAATGTGGATGTCTAATTTAGTCTGGCCTCGATGCATAATACATCCGAAGATTGTTGATGAGAACAACCTTCCCTCAAAACCCTGCCCGCTTTGATTCAAAACACATCTTTGCGTTGTAATTGGTTTGCCAGATTCATGGCATTCTGGCTTCATTGAATCATTATGCGAGGCCAGACCCACCCGTACACAAAACATTTTGCCGTCCAGCGGGTGGCGCTGGTTCACCAGGCTGGAGAACTGCTGCTCTTGATTCAATTCTCTGGAGTCTTCTTTGCCTTATAGCTGAGGCTGTGAAATATCTACAGATGCTGTTGCTCTGCTTAGAAGACACATAAAGAACTTGGAAATGAAGAATGGTTTGACCTTGAGAGAATAACACATGAGACTTTACATAACATCAGAAAAAATGAGACTGGGGGAGGGGGAAATTGCGTAACCACATGTAAGACACTGGCTGTTGTCACTTCTCTTGCTGGGTAGTAGCCATTGTGGTGTGGTTTTAGTTTTTGGACGATCAGCTGGGATTTATGGGCTAATTTTTTGTGGGGCTCCCTCCCTATTGAAAAACTCTGACATTTCCGTCTCCTTTCATATGGAGATGCTTTATTGTAGAGTTCATGGGGGTTTGATTGAGTAGCGCTCCCAGTGATCTGTGGCCCATCCATACAGTACAGCGGCAACTTACTGCCTCATTGGAGAATACCATCCGTCTCTCACTTTAGTAATATTTCATGCATTCACGGCCGACACAATCAGGGGGGCTGACAGCTTTGGCCGGGTCCAGGACAAAGTCATCTGAATGGGCCCCCCAGCCCCATTGATACAATGTAATGAAGACCCAATTATGGGCCCTCTCTCTCCCTGGGCCCTGGGACAACTGTCCCGTTTGTCCCCCCCTGCCGGCACCCCTCGACACAATGGCTTCAATTTCTCAGGTCTCCGACCTCCTTGAAACCCTGTCCTCACCCTCTTCTTCTTTTTTTTGTATCTCCCTGTCTTCCTTTCACCCCCCATCTCCCAAATCTGCAATAAAAGTAATTTGGAAATGATGTCTCATATCGCGTTAAATGGGAGTTAATTGAAACTACAAATATTTGATGCTTTAAGTGGCCATGGCAACGTGCTCGATCGGATGAAAAGGAAACACTGATGAATTACAGCTCACTCTCAAGGTAATTCAATCGGCAGATATCACACTCTGAGTACTATTAGATAACCCTCTGACAAAAGGATTTATGAGGCGAAGAGGAGAAGAGATGGTATGGATAAGGGGCATGTGGTTAAAAAACTATTCTGAATATCATGGTTCTTTTGACTCGAATTCACTCCGTCACATCCAAAAGACTTTGAAATATCTGTGTCTGTGCTCTCTCTGTGTTTCTGTGTCTGTCACAGGGACTTTTCACTGCTTTCCCTTGTTGTTCTCTTCTTTGGTTTGCTACCAAATGCCTACAGACAACGTTTCAAGGGTGGTGTGTTTTCTAAGAGGGTTTCCAAGTGCACAAAAGAGATGGCTATAGATGCACATGACTGGTGTTATGCCTGTTAGGAAAGTAGCATTAGAAGGCCAATGCCATGGTATTTAAGAGTTTGTCTCTCTTTTTTCTGAACGTACTGGCACCTTCAAGCTCATAGGATCGAATTAATTATCATGCATGCCAGTGCCTTTTGCATGGACCAAAAATGTAAAAAAAAACCCGCAGCGTTGGAGTAAAGAGCAAGACAAAGGGAAATTTAAAAATCACCCCACAAGGCCACCAAGACTTAAAAATTCTCCTCAGTCCATCGCAATGCACAATTCTCACATTCTCACTCATTTGTAATGCACTCACACTTACTTGGCCTATAAATAGATTTATGGTAATGATTAAAACAATATTAGGGCCCCTGAAGTCCTGCCCATTGTTTGACATGTATTAAAAAAATATTCAGCCACTGAAGATCAATTAAAAAAAATCCATTTCAATTTACAGTCCAAGCGAAATGACACCCCGCGTGCAGACACACACAGATTGTTGTCATGTTAGGGCCCCATCTGGATGTGGTGGAGAGTGATGGCTGATTTGGTGTGAATAAACAGCGATGAGGGTGCTGAAGCCTGGTGTCCTCTCCAGGCTCCAGATGCTCTGCAGTCCCAAGGCACAGCCTTGCAAGAAAAAAAAAGAGTCACTCCAAAAAGCTTCAAAGTGACATGCACAAAACCAATCTCCTTGACTAATTCTGTTGTTGTGTGTGCAGTCGACTGTATTTTTCCGTAGCCAGCGTCTCTCTCTCTCTGCATGGCGGAGCGACTATGCCATTGTCCTGGTAGCTGAGCGAGGATGACGCCACATTCTGCTAAGCTGACACAGAATCTGAAACATAGAGCGCTGTATAAAGCCTAATGGCTGCCAGCTTTAGTTCTGCATTGACTTTAGAATTGAGGTGAAAAAAATAAAATAAAAGAACAGCTTAGAACTCGGCTTCCTGCAGAGAAGAATCCAAGGGATGCACTGAAGAGTATGCAAGCTCTTGTATACACACACACACGCGCTACGCCACACACACACACACACACACACACACACACACACACACACACAAACACGCACCAACCCACCCACCCACACACACACGCACACAAACATGCACACACACACACACACACACACACACACACACACGCGCGCGCAGAGCCGCTGACAGCTTTGGCTGGGCCCAGGCCAAGGACCTCTGAAAGTACCCCAAACTCAATCAATACAATGTAGTTGGGATCCAATTCTGGGTCCCCTCTCTCTCTGGGCCCGGGACAAGTGACCCCTTTGTCCCCCCCTGTCAGCTTTCCTGCGCGCGCACGCACACACACACACACACACACACACACACACACACGCGCAGGCACACACACACACACACACACACACACACACACACACACACACACACCAGTACTGCAGCTGTGGCGCCGAGATACGTTTGTTTTCCGTTGGAAAGTCTTCATGGCCTGGCTGCTACCCCCCGGCAGTGTTGGCAGATGTGTTTGTCCAAATCCCGCCCAAAAGGTTCTCAAAAACCGCCAAAATGCGCTAAATTCCTCCCAATTCCAACAAATTACATTGATTTCTATGGGCTCAAAACAGCAGAAAAAGACGCCAAATGGCCAATTTTTCCCCTTTTTACCCGCAGATAGCCATCCCAAGTTGCCCCCACCTGCCTCTCCAAGCCTGCTGATGATGAAGGAGGCAGAGGACGACAGAAGCAGCTGTGGAATTGCTGCGTTATTGTAAAGGGGTCACATCTGGTAGATTGCTTTTGCCTTAGAATTAGGGTGACCAGATTTGGGTTTATGAAAAGGACGACACTTTTTTTTGGGGGGGGGGGGTCGTCAGTGTATCTGTGTATCTACAGGTATGAAAATGGGTATGAGGCCAGGCATGATAGTAGGCCTATAAAGTCGGTGTCAATGCATCCAAAATGGTAATTTGTTTAAAAGCCACTTTTTGGCATGCACATTCATTTGTCTACTATAAATGACAATTAAAATCTCTTCAGTTAGGATTATAGGCCTATGACATAATTTGTGTGATCATATGATGCAGAGTGTGCCTTTGTTACAATCCTAGATAGTAGGCCTAACACCTATATTGGAGTAGCTCAACAGCATAACAATGCAGCTCAATCGCATAGGCCTATTCCAATTTCTGCATTAGGTTTTTAAAAATAGATTCACCATCATGTAGGGCCCATCTCAGCCATTCCCCACAAAGATGAATGGCATTAGGCTATAACATTGGAAACTAAATATAAAAAACACAACATTTGTGGTTTTCAACTGAATTGACAATGAAGTGCTATTAGGCTACATTTTAGGCTTATATGTTAAGACACCTCACAATTTACTCCTCCACTGTGATCCATTAGGCCTACTTAGCTAGGCCACTTGTAGTGGCATGGTGCTCATAGATTAGCAATAGGCACTGCAGCCATTAAGAGAGGAACTGGAGTTTTACCTACCATTAATAAGCTGCTAACCCATACAGCGTTATCAATAACTGCAAAGGCAATAGACAGAAGAAGAAGCTGATGAAGAAGAAGCTTAATTTCTTAACTCGGGAATGAGTCCTTCTAGCTCTGAGAAATTGCTTTTGCAAATAACTTGGAAATGTCAGATCATGAAAGAAGGCTAAGAAGGCTAAGTCATGTGACAAGATGTAACAAACCTTGTACCTCCCTAAATGATGGATTTGGTGGTGTTACTAGGCTTACTCCTATGTTAGGTTACTTTCATACCTGGCTTCACACACAGGATTTTTTTTTTCAACTCCACCGTGAACGTGCATTTGCGTTTCTATTGGCATTACCGTCCGTAGAACCGGCGGACAGATGCGCTTTCGCTTGTAAACATGGGGCGCACTGGCTTGTACCCTAGAACTAGGCTACTTCTTTCGGACACACGGTGCGAAGTGGCTAGATTTGATGAGAAGGGGCGTGAGTAATTTGCGAACGACAGAGAGAAACCTGGAGTGAAGTCAATGGAACGGAGTGAAAATTACAATCCAGATGAATTAGGTCTTTATTTCAGGCAGTCCAACAAAATCCCGGACATTTCTGAAATTCCCCCCGGACATTTTTTTAGGTCTCAAAAGTAGGACATATCCGGGAAAAAGAGGACGTCTGGTCACCCTACTTAGCATAGGCACACATCTCATCTGACCCATGCTCTGTGGGAATACAATGATACAAATATTGTCGTAAGACCTTTCATTATGTTCGCAGGCATTCGTGTGGGAGTGGAAGATAAGGCAGAAAGAATAGAAGTGGTGTGTAACGGAAGCCAACTAGCAGAGTGAGGTGTGTAACGTTAGTAAACCTCCTTCCCGAAGCGGTAGCAATGGGCTCAGCGGTCTCGTACTACACCTCCCATTGCCGAACCGATGTAGTTGACGAGGTGGCAGGTTCGTGTCCCCGAGGGGGACGAACCATGCGGGAACACCTCCGTCACAGTGCTGTGACCCGGATGGAAGTGAGGTTTAACCCTATCCAGACCGGGCTTTTTTGGCATTCCTGGGACCGGGGGGGGGCTCTTTTGGCCCCCACCTCATAACTTAGGAACCAAATGGCGTATGACCACCAAACTCGGGGGAGATGATCGTCAGCCCAAGATCTATGATTGACATCAGTTTGGTGTCATTATTGGGTATTATGACGTCATTATGACGTCACTTCCTGGTTTTATTGCCCAAAATGTCACCGTGATGTATTTTCCATCTAACTTGGGTAATGCACATCAATTGTAGTTATTATGTGCATCAGACCACTTCAAATGTAGACAAGGGTTTCTGATGCTAATGAAAATGTAAAAAAATATGAAAAATTGTGACAAAATCACGTCGTAGATATGGCAAACCGGCTTCAGTTTCGTATAACATAGCCGCAAGCATTCAGCCCTCAACAACAGGATATATTATTACCAAATTTGCAGGCCATGATCTACATAAGACACACAAGCAATGAGAAATAAAAAGAAGAAATAAAATTGAGCTGAAATTTGCATTGGTAAAGGTAAAAGTAGGTATTTGATGATGTCATCAAATTAGCATCAATTAGCATAAATTAGCAACATTTTATAATAATTAATTTAGCAAATATTATATTTGGATAAGTTATGCTAATGTAATGGAATAACTATACAATAAGTAGTACGCAATAAGGAGGGTACACTGATGAGACTCAGATCAGTGATTTTCTGTCAGACGTACCTGTCAGAAAACCGTTGCCATGGCAACAACAAAAATGATAAACCTAATATTTTGGTATCACACTGAAGCCAACTTCATTTTAGGAAAAGTCACAAAGTTTCGTAGTCATAGCTTAAGTCATTCAGGAGTTATACGATGTCAAAGTTGGTGCGGGCACTTTTAGCCCCCCCCCGGTCTGGATAGGGTTAAGGGGGAGAGTGTAACGGAGGCCAACTAGCAGAGTGTGGTGTGGAGCGTTAGTAAAACCTCCCTCCCGAAGCGTCAATACATTGGTAACATTGGGCCAAGGGACCGGCCCTTTGGCTGAGCGGTCTCATACTGCGCCTCCTATTTCTGAAATGATGTAGTTGACAAGGTGGCAGGTTCGTGTCCCCGGGGAGGATGAACCGTGCAGGAACACCTCCGTCACAGGTGGTTTCAGCCTTAAATGAGGGTAATATTGGTGATTTACATGGTGCAAAGGTCTTAGAGACACCAAAGCTCTTTTCACTTCACTTTTTTTGCATTACCATCTTGATGGCTAATCTGAGTGGTGTGGTTCTATTGTTACAGCATCAAGAAAGCCCCGGTATGGGATGGGATGGGTTGGGTTGGGATGCGTTGTGTTGGAATTGTCCCCAGAGCTCAGGCTGTGATGGTGATTGGTGGAGATGGATCGCTTCTCTTTCCGTCATGGGATGCAACTGTGTTGTGTCCAGATACCCTAGCAGAACAGGGACCACACACACACACTGGGTACAGGCATGAAAATACAGTTGTCAGCTTGTGATGAAAATCATACAGACATTGTGGTTCATTTACAGGCAACGTTCTTACAGTTAAGAGAACAACATAAGAACTGGAATGTCTCTTGAAGAGATGTAACGTGTGTGTGTGTGTGTGTGTGTGTGTGTGTGTGTGTGTGTGTGTGTGTGTGTGTGTGTGTGTGTGTGTGTGTGTGTGTGTGTGTGTGTGTGTGTGTGTGTGTGTGTGTGTGTGTGTGTGTGTGTGTGTGTGTGTGTGTGTGTGCAATCTTGTCATGACCCACTGTGCGGTTCTGTTCTGTTTGTGGACCCTTTCATTGCTTCTCAGTCTAGAGTCTAGTATGAAGTTCAGAGCATGCAGTGTTTTACTGGCAGCTACAAAGGCCCCGGATTAGGACAGCTGAAAACAGCACCCTGCTCCCACCCCTCTGTTTCATCCTCTAGAGTGTCTGCATCCACCTGCGACCTCGGGCCAAGAGCTACTTTGCTAATTAAAATGTGGCCAATGGCTCGCTCACGCCAGTCGCTTCTGTCCAGTCGGATGATGTGCGTTGTGTTAAATTAGGGTCACTAATAAGTGGTGAGTGGCCCTCAGCCTGCTGTGATCTGCAGTGCGGCATCATGCCAGTGTGGCATTTTAGGGGCTCGTTCCCGTTTCCAAAAGCATCTCTGCCAGGGACGCCCATTTCTGCTGTTTGGACTCATTAGCTTGAACTATTCGGCTCATTACCAGTGTGCTATTGAGTTTCCTCATTGGTGAACATCATGGGCAAGCTGTCGAGAGTAGACGGGCCACATTCTTCTGCCATGACATGTAGCAGCATAGAATGGAATTGGGCTCACATTATAGAAGTATTTAAACTGAGTAATGGCTGGACGATGTCTGTTATGTGGATGAAGTCTTTTGTTAAACTTTTGGAGCAAGCAGCTAGTGTTGCGTTCAATAATCAGTTTGAATAGATGGGCTTATGAACTGTAGTAAACAGCTATTTGTGCCTGTTGAAGCAGACAGTCTTTTCATCTCTTCCACTTCCTGCAATAAATTGTCTAGCCTGGTGGAAGCAGAGTTCCTTTTTTCCTTTATTACAAACCAACATGATCTCCAAAAATTCTGTGCTCCTGCACACGGATGTTAAGCACACGAAATCCGTGTCCAGGAGCACGGATTTTGCCAAAATTCCGTGCTCCTGGACACGGAATTGTTTTCCGTGCTTCTGGATACGGAATTGTTTTCCGTGATGGACACACAGAAGTGCTCTCTCTATACTCCCACAGCTCTATGTTTCCACAGTCTTGTGTTTTCTCAGGATTTTTCTCATTTCAAATATTTTTCCTAAAAAAAAGAACATTTCTTACTGACAGGTTAGAGTTAGGGATTGTTTTGGTCTGGGCACAGCTAGTATTCTTTCATTCATTATATGAATTTGATAGCAACTGGAAAAGGACTATTTCTCAAAAATATGTCTTTAATGACAGGTTAAGGTTAGGGAATGTTTTGGTCAGGGCACAACTTAAATTGCGATAGCATTATTTTGCTTAGGATTAGCATTTGGTATGTATTTTCTAATGATAGAGTTAACACAGTGCTGTGGGAATATAGAAAGCACTTCCGTGTGCCCATCACGGAAAACAATTCCGTGTCCAGGAGCACGGAGTTTTGGCAAAATCCGTGCTCCTGGACACGGATTTCGTGTCCTTAACATCTGTGTCCAGGAGCACAGAATTTTTGGAGATCAGGCTGTACAAACTGTAGGCCTACACCCTGCTTCAAACATGGTCGCGTCTTATTTTCGTCTAATGTGGGTAACCAACCACATCGTTAAGCCTAATGTGTTTTTTTAAGGGATGTTAGGGAAGCGCCCCCTGATAATTCCCGGTTGGAATGTTACTTGTGAAATGCGACAGCTGCTGTCTGTGTCAGACCGGCTGATCTTGATCATTCAAGGGCGTCCGTGCAGGACGGAACACCTGGCGATGCAGAGACTGACACTAAGCAAGTCCACACAACACACCACAGGTTCTTGCACGCACCACACCGAGACACGCTGAGAATTCTCCCCCACCGTGCTGCTTGTGCCACTCTCCTCCGCACATCAAAGAGCCGCGTTCCACTTCCTCCGGCTCCCGGCAAAGCTTGGTTAATAATACAATTATATCCGCCGACGTACTGCAGCATCTTATTTTATAGCCAGCCTTTTTTGGAGCAATGCAGGCAGTCGTCGTAGAAATTGTTAGAAGTGACAAAGTGTGCCGTGGCTGATGTGGGTAAATGAAATAAATTGGGTTTGTCTGGGGTTCTGTCTTGAAAGATGCTATTAAAGTCAGATAAATATGTTTATGTTATGTACTGTTACTGACAATATTAATCAAAGACCTTGTGAAAGCATAGATAACTAGTCAGGACATTAAATAGGCCTAACAGAGATGAAGATGCATCCTCTCTTAGGACCACAGAAATATCCCTCAAATCATATTTTGTATGTTGAGGGATTTTGTTACAACCCTGTGCTTCAGATAAAAAAATAATTGACCAGCTTCATCCTTGTGTATGTTGTGTGGTTAAAATGATCACGTATTAGCAGAGGGTCAGGCAGGGGCGTAGCACCAAATTTGGGGCCCTAGGAACAACTTCTTTCATGGGCCCCCCTACTCACAACCCCCAAACAACCCCCCCCCGCGCGCGCGCGAACGCGCGACTGATATTGTCATCCTCCTTGCCTTCCTCAGAAAACCCCTCTAGGCCTATGCTTTCCTCCCCTTCACTTGAATCATCCTCATTTTCAATCATATGATAGCCTATCACAGAACAGACATAATGTCCTTATTTTCCACATCACCAGTTGTGAAAAGTCTGCTATCATATTCATAGAGATGACTTTTAATCACTTCATCACTATGGTGTGAGGGGGAGGAGAGAGACTGGTAAATCTCTCTTCACAATGCATTTAGCCTAATATTTCGTGCAATAAGGAGACATGAGACATTGATATAGAACTGAACTTTCTTCAATATGCATCCCTGAACAGAAACACACGCGCTCGCGCACACATTCATTCACTTGCACTGGCCCGCTGCACGCACCCGCACGTCATTTGTCCGTTAGTTGTTTTTTGGGAGAGCAAGGAATAGAGAATCAGCTGTGATTTACTGGCAGAAGCTTACTATGGAATGTCGCTGGAACAAAAGTATCGCTGTTTGGATTTGATGCCGTTATTCTCAACCTTCTAAAGTCAGGACATAGAAATCATTATTTATTAGGCTACTGCATAGGCTATAGTTTCAGATTTAAATTGGCCAGTAACTATTTCACAGTAGCCTACCTTAAATAGGGTAATTGTCATGAGCACTCAATGCAGATAGGCTACCTGCTCAGCACGGAGGTAGGTAGGCTACTCTGCCTATCTTTTGTCTTGCGCTTTGCGCAGATTAGAATGGCGTCAGCAGCATTCAAAACGCAGACTGGTGCCCCCACACTTCAGCTACAACGGACGTTGTCAGATGGCCAGGGAAAGTAACCAGAGATTTCCTATTGAGAGTGTTGAGACCGCAAAATGAAAGCAGAATGACGGTTCAGGACTGACAGCTCGCACCGCCACCTTGACGTTGGCAACTGATGAACGTGACGTTGATTAATATCGTTACGAGGACATAATTAATCTGCAAATGTGATGCACCCGATTGAGAAACTGCTTTTCCCTAACATTAGGATATTAGGCTAGCTAAAATAGGCTCACCTTCTCTCAAGTTCGCACAATTTGCATCTGCTGTGACAGGGGGCATCTTCACGTTTGTGACATTTTCTTGATTCATTTTACAAATTAGCTTTGCTATTTGGATATTTGAACCAACATCGACCCTATGTTGGTCTTGTGACTTGCTATGAATATATCAAAGACAAATTCAATAGACTATCACAATTATAGCCAAAAAATGATATATATATTTTTTAATCTGACTCCGGCTATCACAGTAGGCCACACGGAATGGGAATGAGATAACCAGTGTAGGCGGTAATTTTGACATTTGGGCTCACCTTTCTTGCAAGAAATCAGCCGCAGTTGCTTCGTCTGGTTTCCCCTGTCTCTCTTGCCTTTCTATTCTTTTTGTGAATAGAAAGCCTGGTGTTTTAGACATCTTTCATTGCTAACCGGCTGCTGCGTTTAATGTCTATAATGAAGTGAGTAGGTGCATTCGACATGTGTCAACGCATGCATGCGCATTTAGACAGCAATGCACCCTGGATGGAAAATGCTGCATGACGGTTAGATTTCCGGTCAAAGTTCGAAATTTCGTCGACGTTGCGTTGACGAGCTGACATGTCACATGGTGTAAAACTATCGCGGGATGAATGCGGCTGCAGTCAGATCTTGCAACTTCTGCAGTTGCTTATCCCCTTCAACGCTCGTCGGCGGACTGCCTCCGAGGTCACGCGCCCATTAACTGGTTGGTCAACAACTCACTCACGTGTGTATATGGGTCTTGTCTCACACCTCTACACAAGTTTGCGCAGGTCCCCACTTCAGCTCCTCCTCACTGCCTGTCCCCCCACTCCTCACACGTGGTATGTTAGTAGAGCAAACCGGTGCGAGCTCATCGTCTCGTTCATATTTGTGGCCGACTGCAAATGCGCTGTATTTAATAACACCCACATCGTGACAACAAGTTCTCGCTCACATGGTTCCGTCAACGTTGGTCGTCAGCAACAAAGTCGTATGGGCTTACTGAGTGTTGATTACGCATATTGTGCAATCAAAAGTCCGCGAGAGGGCGGACTAAACCAATGCGTACTGATTATGGGGGTGTTTGATATATATTGTAGCCTATTTGCAGGCTAGGATATCCAATTTAACAGATGTATTTCCAGAGAACATTGGAATTACATAAATTACCAACATGTATTGACATTATTGTAAAAATAATGTTTAAAAAAGCAAAACAAGAAGAACATTTTCCATAGGGGCCCCCCGGTGGGCCCCCCAGGTGGGCTGGGCCCTGAGAATGAGTCGGGGTTTCCCCCCCCTGTTCCACGCCGCTGGGGTCAGGTGTGAAGCTGTAGCCTACATCACAATACCCATCAT
Source organism: Engraulis encrasicolus (assembly GCF_034702125.1). Classification (NCBI taxonomy): domain Eukaryota; kingdom Metazoa; phylum Chordata; class Actinopteri; order Clupeiformes; family Engraulidae; genus Engraulis; species Engraulis encrasicolus. The sequence continues at coordinate 33,341,702 of NC_085873.1, read as the reverse complement.
GCACCTTGTTAAGTAGAGGCCCGCTCGCTTCATCACTGACCCTCTGACCTGACTGTGATTATTGTCGGTGTCTTATTTATAAGTTTAGTTGAATTGCAGACTAGTCAAATGCAATTTCAAACTTCTGTCCTAACCTTGTTACATAGATTTTTGACAATAAAGTACACTTGACTTGGCTTGACTAGAGGACCTCATAGTCATGCCCCTTCTTCAGTAGAGGGCTTCTCGCTTCGTCATTATAGTCATGCCCCTTCTTCAGTAGAAGGCTTCTCGCTTCGTCATTATAGTCATGCCCCTTGTTCAGTAGAGGGCCTCTCTCTTCATCATAACCGTAATGACTGCAGCTTTACGGGCTTCGCCAGGGCTGGACTGGGACAGAGACACAGCCCGCCCGGGCATATTTTTATTTGGCATAGACCAGCCCCTCACACAGCCACCTGCTTTTCTGGGATGTTTTGATTGGCCAATTTTACTGCCTATATTAAAGACAGACCAATAGGCTGCCCAATTTAAATTGAGGATCGGTCTCTAAGGGAAAAACAAATAAAAAAACAAACAAAAACAACAGCGCCAGCCCCAGAGGACCGTCAGCCCACTGGGAAAATGCCCTGCATGCCAGACTGCCAGTCCAGCCCTGGGGTTCACTCATTCAGCTACAGACACAAACTCAGACCCCAGCTAATGAGTCACAGAGGGAGTGTAACGTTAGTCACAGAGTGGGCTGGGCGGAGCTCTACCTAAAACCTCTGCTGGGGGAACCGTGGGATACTCAGCTCGGGTCACACACTGGAGGCTTGGCCAACTTTAACAAAGGCACTTTAGAGAGCATTTGAACTCTTCGAAAATCAGTTTAAGAACCCCAGATAAGTCTTGTGGACAGTGCCGAAATAAAAAAACCAACCTCAATCCACCTTTTCTTCCATCCTCCTCCTCCTCCTCCTCCTCCTCCTCTTTTTCTTCCTCCTCCCCCACCTCTCACCTCTTTGTATCTGTAGTGCAGGTCCAGGCCCATCCCTGTAGTACCTATCAGGGTAATACTATGTTCCGTTACAACTTTGTATCTTTATTCACTTGCAGCATTCTCACCCCCTGTAGCATATGTGGTTCACATCTCTTCCATAATGAGATGTGCTGGTCAGCGTGTTTTGTGGTCTTTGGCCTTTTGTGCGTTTTGGCCTGTGATGGGAATCCCAAGAGATGCAGCCTGTCGGGTTTAGAGGAGAAGTAAATATTTATCTGCTTTGCCTGCAGCCATTTGCTTTATCCTTTCAGAGCAGCTGGATTATGGAGGAGGACCATCAGTCACTCCTCTCCTCTCCTCTCCTCTCCTCTCCTCTCCTCTTCTCTTCTCTTCTCTTCTCTTCTCTTCTCTTCTCTTCTCTTCTCTTCTCTTCTCTTCTCTTCTCTTCTCTTCTCTTCTCTTCTCTTCTCTCCTCTTCCTATTTCCTCTTTCTCTCCTGCTGCATCCGGCTGGGCTCCTGCTGCATCCTGCTCTCTCTCCTGCATTTCTGATTTCTGTCTCCATCCATTACCACAGCTACACACATACTCTAGTATACACACACAACCACTGACAGACACACACACACACACACGCACACGCACACGCACACGCACACGCACACGCACACGCACACGCACACACACACACACACACACACACACACACACACACACACACACACACACACACACACACACACAGAGAGAGAGAGAGAGAGAGAGAGAGAGAGAGAGAGAGAGAGAGAGAGATGCTTCCACACAGATGCACAGAATTTGTATACATATAGTAAGACACTAACGCACGCACAAACTTACACAAATAATGCAATTTTATACATACCCCTCTACTGTACCTAATTGCACTTTGTCTAAGAAAAGCTATATTGAAAGCTGTTTAAAGAACCAATTTTGTTGCTGGAAGATAACGTTGCCCTCGGGCGAAGCTCACGACTCCCCATTTGAGTGACAGCATGAAAAATGATTAGCTGTAGCGTCCGTTCTGCTCAGCACCTAGACACCTAAAACAAACAAACAAACAAACAAAAATATGTCCACTGAACGTCATAGAATATATTGGTGTACAAAGATAGCATATTTATCTCAACAGTGGTTGACAATAAATAACATACCTCATTTCAACGCACAACTGTGTGTGTGTGCACACATGTTTGTGTGCGTTCTTGCGTGCGTCTGTGCATGTGTGTGCTGAATGTTTTTTTGTTTTTTTAAAGTGTATTTACTCCAGGGGTTTATTTAAGGCCACTGACGTGTATAGTATACGTCAATGTTTGAGAACAACCATTGGCTTTTTACAGACACATTCCCCATGGACCTTCCTTACTGTGGCTCAACACTTAACCAATCAGGAGCTCTGTGGAATCCTCAAGGGTCCGACGTCAGTCAAACAACAGAAACATACTGTAGGCTGGCCTGGTGACGACTGGTAGAGCTGGGTGGTTTGAGTGAGAGATGTTCATTTGAGAGTCTTCCTCAAGGTAACAGGTACAACTAGCACCTCTCACTATGGGTAATGCATGCGCTCCATCAAAAAGAAAGCCTGTGTTTACCCAGAGGAAAATATTGCCTGTTGGAACCGGCTTGATGTTGTCTGTCAGACACAAATAAGACATTGTATTAAGTGGATCCTTGTTTTCTCCTTCTTCAGAATTCGGTTTAAGGATGAATGATTTAGACTTTGGCGGCATGTGCCCTTTGTTTGATACATTAAACATTTGAAAATCCTAAGGCCTAAGAAAACAATGCAGCCTAATACAGATATACATTTCAAGGTTAACATCAATCTTAACATTATCTTTCACCCTTTCTTCTTCTGCAAAGAGGTTTATAGAAGAATATTTTCCTCTGGGCAGTAGTAGTTCTGTAGGCCTAAGTCCTACACTTGTACTGTGTTAGCACCTAACATAACTCAGCTATCCTTCTCAACGCTCCCCCTGGACTCCCCAACGGCCCCTGTGGGGCTGTAGAGCCCCTGTTGAGAAACGCTATGCTAGACCATAGAGGGTGGTAAGGAACTGAAGGTTGTGACTGAAGGCTATGATGAGTCTTCAATGTCTGTATGACCAGTGCATACTAATAGGCTACACTTAGCAATAGCAATACAATAGTATTTATAGCACATTATCATGCATAACTTCCATTCAATGTGCTAAAGAGAAAAGAAAGAGGAGCGAGAAGAAAACATATATTGAATGTAGATAGTATTATAGTAACTATCACCAAAGGCAGAGGAAAATCAAGCTGTTTTAAATTTCTTTTAAAAACATCGTACTGTTGAGGCAGTGCTGGAGACTGAAGTGAAGTCTCCTATAGGCCTACACTAGAGTAGAGTAGAGTAGAGTATCTTTTATTGATCCCAGGGGGAAATTAAGGTGTCAAGTAGCATACACACATACATAAATGAAGACATTGCTCACAAGACGTAACACACATATTACACATAAAATAATCATCATATAAGTTGTAGCTCACTGTTACATATATTTGCCAAGGCATCTCTCTCTCTCTCTCTCTCTCTCTCTCTCTCTCACACACACACACACACACACACACACACACACACACACACACACACACACACACACACACACACACACACACACACACACACACACACACAACACACACACACACACACACACACACAAAAAGAAGTGTAAAGTGTCCACAGTGTTCACATGTGCCTTAGCTGAGTGGCACATAGAAGCCAAGAGAAAGTGGCCATACGTGTCCAGGAGTGTCCATAGTCTCTCTGCCTAGTACAATGTCCATTGTATTCCTTGGATGAGATGGGGGGGGGGGGGGGGGGGTGTGTAACACAAGTCGCCCCCCTGTCTCACTACACACACACACACACACCACACACACACACACACACACACACACACACACACAAACACACACACACACACACCCACACACACACACACACACACACACACACACACACACACCAAAAATAAAGTGTACATAGTGTCACCTGTGCTGGGTGGCCAAAGTGTCCAGGAGTATCAGTAGTCCAGGGGGTTACACAAGTCGCCAACTGTGTCTCTACACACACACACACACACACACACACACACACACACACACACACACACACACACACACACACACACACACACACACACACACACACACACACACACACACACACACACACACACACACACACACACAAGCAGCTGTGCATTGTCCAGTGACTGCACTGTCCAGTGAAGAGGAGTCGAAGGGTAAAGGGTTAAGAGTCCAGGTAAATAAAGTGTGCAGGAGTGGGATTTGTTATGCAGTCCAGTCCCCTATGACAATCTCTCTTTGTGTGTCCTTCTGTGCAATGTTGAATAGCTGGATGGCCCTGGGTACAAATGACTTCCGCAGCCTGTCTGTCTTGCAGGAGATGGCGCGCAGTCTGTAGCTGAACAGGCTTCTCTGGTTGTTGAGGACTGGGTACAGGGGGTGTGCTCGTAGTTGTCCAAAATAGAGTCCAATCTGCTAAGTGTCCTCTTGTCAGCAGTGGTTGTGAGGGCGTCCAGTTCTGTGCCGACAACAGACCCTGCTTTCCTCACCAGCCTGTCAAGCCGTCCAGCATCTCTCTTCCTAATGCTGCCACCCCAGCATGCCACAGCATAGGAGAGCACACTGGCCATGGCAGACTGGTAGAACATCTGCAGGAGTCTGTTGCAGACATTGAAAGACCTCAGCTTTCTCAGAAAGTAGAGTCTGCTCTGTCCTTTCTTGTACAGTGCATGTGAGTTTGCAGACCAGTCCAGTTTAGAGTCCAGGTGAACACCCAGGTACTTGTATGTGGAGACTGTCTCCACTGTCTCCCCCTCGATGGAGACAGGCACCAGGGGTGGGGTGGTTCGCCTGAAGTCGATCACCATTTCTTTGGTTTTGGTGGTGTTCAGCCGCAGCTGGTTGGTTCTGCACCATTTGACAAAGTTCTCCACCAGTCCCCTGTACTCCCCCTCCTGTCCATCTTTGATGCATCCAACAATGGCTGTGTCATCCGAGAACTTTTGCATGTGGCAGGTCTTTGTGTTGTAGTTGAAGTCAGTGGTGTATAGGGTGAACAGCACGGGGGAAAGCACCGTTCCTTGTGGAGCTCCAGTGCTGCTGACTACAGTCTCTGATGTGATGTCACCTAGTCTGACGAACTGGGGCCTTCCAGTGAGGTAGTCTGTGATCCAGTTGACCAGCCCCGTCTCCACTCCCATCTGCAGTAGTTTGTTTCTCAACAGGAGTGGCTGTATTGTGTTGAAGGCGCTGGAGAAATCAAAGAACATGATTCTAACAGCACTGCTTCCTTTGTCCAGGTGAGAATGCAGCAGATACAGAATAGCATCCTCAACTCCCACCTTCTCCTGGTAGGCAAATTGTAGTGGGTCTAGTGCGTGGTGAACTTGGGGTTTCAGTATGTTGAGCAGCAGCGCACGCTCGAATGTCTTCATTATATGTGATGTGAGGGCTACTGGTCTGTAGTCGTTCAGTTCTTTGGGGTGTGGCTTTTTGGGGACAGGTATGAGGCATGATGTTTTCCACTGTGTGGGCACCTTACCCACTTGCAGACTCTTGTTGAAGATGTGTTGCAGTGGCTCAGCTAGCTCTTCTGCACAGGTCTTGAGGAGTCTGGCGCTGACCCCATCAGGTCCGTTGGCCTTCGGCTTAAGCCTTCGCAGTGCGCTCCTGACTTGTCCTGTCGTGATGATGGGGGGTGGCTGTGCAGTTTGCAGTGGGGGAGGGGTGGGGAGAGGTTCCATTGGTGTCTGTGTGTCAGTGCAGGTTACTTCAGAGGAGGTGGGAGAAGGAGGAGGGAAGTCCAGTGTGAAAGCTGAGGGGAGAGGGGGGATGGGAGAGGTGCAGGGGACTTCAGAGGAGGGAGGAGGAGGGGGAGGGAGGTCCAGTGTCAATGCTGGGGGAGAGGGGGGATGGGAGAGTGCAGGGGACTTCAGAGGGGGTAGGAGGAGGAGGAGGGAGGTCCAGTGTGAGTAATGGAGGCTGAGGGGGGATGGGTGAGGTGTGGGCTGCACAGACCAAAGGTGTTGAGATGTCTTCAGTGGTGAGAGAGTGGGGAGGGGGGCACCGCATGGTGGGAGTTGTACTGCGAGCCGTGCAGTCTTCAGATGGGCAATTAAATCTGTTGTAGAACAGATTAAGCTCATCTGCTCTGTCTTTATTGCCCTCAGCCCCTCCACTCTTGGCTCCAAAGCCTGTCATCGCTCTGATGCCCTGCCACAACTGCCTTGGGTTGCTTTCCATCTTCCTCTCCACTTTCCTCCCATACGCCTCCTTAGCAGCCCTCAGCTCTCTCTTCAGCTCTCTCTGAGTGCTCCTCAGCTCCTCAGCCTTGCCCTCCTTGAATGCCTTCTTCTTGTGTTTCAGGAGTTCTCTCACCCTCCTAGTCACCCAGGGTTTATTATTGGGGAAGCAGCGCACAGTCTTGGTTGGGACAGCAACATCCATACAAAAATTGAGGTAGTCAGCTGTGCAATCAGTGATCTCCTCCAAGTTCTCAACTATCCTGCAGTACACTCCAGTGTGTGGACTGAAAGCAGTCTCTCAGCGCCTCTTCTGCCTCAGGAGTCCACACTCTGACAGTGCGTGTTGTGATGGGGAGCCGTTGTACACTTGGCTTGTAAACAGGCTGTAGATGTATGATGTTGTGGTCAGAGGAGCCCAGTGGGGGAAGGGGGGAAGCGTTGTATGCGTCTCTCACGTTTGAGTATAGTAGATCAATTGTCCTGTTTTTCCTTGTAGCGCAGTCCACATGCTGGTAAAAGTTTGTCAGTGTGTTATTAAGAGTGACATGGTTGAAGTCGCCCGAAATTGCAAAGAAGGCGTCTGTGTGCTGTGTTTGCAGCCTGGCAACAGTAGCGTGGATGATGTCGCACGCTGTGTCACGCTTCACTTACACTGAAGACAGCAAATGTTCATAAATAATACATCAAAACTCTAGAAACGCCTCATATTTAATCACAAGTCGTTTTATGTATTTAATTTCAGTAAATTACTTGTCACTTATAGTACCTTGTTTGGTATTGAACATGGCCTATAGCACCTGCACCTGAATATAGCCAAGAGGGAGTTATGCTACTGTAGTCACATATGCTGTTTTGTTTGTATGTTTCTTTGCTAGAATCACATGTGCTGTTATTGTTTATTTGTTTTTGCCATGTGGTCTTGTTTGTTTCAGGCTCATATGTGCGCCTGAACCCCCTCCCCACACATACACACAGGCCATGCATTATTTCCTTTTTTGTGTGTCCCCTCTGCCATATTTTATTCTCACCTCCTAGGTCGCAGGATCCCCCAGGCAATGTTGTATTTCTAGGCCCAACCTTTTCACCCCATCTCCTCAGCTGCCTATGTAGCCAAGATAGTAAGTAATTTCCGTCAACTGCTTTTTTTCCCCTTGATATGTTTAACTGTTTTGTGTGTGTGTGTGAACCCTGAAGTCTACTATTGTTATAGGTCAAATCCATGATTTTAGGCACATCTGAATATACATAAAACTAATAAAACTAGAATGCACTCTGAGGGTGCAGACCTCCACCAAGGAAGCTGTTTGTTATTAGAACATTTGACTATGTTACAACCGATTTTTGTTTTAAGTCCTTCTGCCTTCTTTTTGTGGAGTTAGAAACTGGAACGTCAACATTCGCCCCGTCCCGCAGTTCCATTTGCGGTCACTAGGGACGTCTAGATTTGTACGCAAGCAATGGTGAAGAATCTTTTTTACAGTATTTCTCAATTGGTTTTGTACATTTCTCACAACAGAATAATCATTCTCAAAAGGTCTTGTTCAATTGTGACTTCCTGCTGTTATCTGTGCACATGGTAAAATACGTTTCTCATAGTGTTCAGCATTTAGCAAATGCTTTCATCATCATGCAGATAGTTATGTACAATTCTCAGCTTTTTTGTACATTAGCAATTGCCTTTGTCATATCACTCAAAAAGCATTGTCACTGAATACACAAAACTATCTCAAACCCCAAAACATTTAGGCCCTATGTCATAGTATAAGTCTTGACATGCAAAATGATTTACCAAGCTGCCATAATGTGTTAAGCACTGTATAATTTCCATTGGATTTGTGTCTATAAATGTGATCTGAATTGGTGAATTGCTCGCAGGTAAATATTGACTCTCTCTAATCAAAAGCAGTAGAAGGGAAAGAGGAAACAAGCATGCAACACAACAATAAGCACTGTACTGCATTACATTACTCTATGCCTCATGTGCCCTTTATATTCTGCTCCACGCAAAATTACAATATTTCCCTAGAATTTCACGAGACAGTAAGTGCACTTTACACAGTATCAGTGTAATGTTTAAAATTTATTTTGCTTTACAGTTCTATATTTTTTTCCATATGGGCCTGCAAGACAAGTAAAAAGGGGTGGTAGAGGGCGCACTTTGACACTTCAATCAGAGTTGACTATTTTTTTGATTTTGCAATGAGAAAACCTTTCAATAAATATGTCATACTCTAAATGTATATCTAGTACAATCTTACCTGATCAATGTAATATAAAGTCGAATTTACAACATTTTCCATCCATTCTAAACAACATTTCACTTCAGAAAACATCCTCAAGAGTGTACTAGTCAATTGACAACATGACAAATCGATTTGACTAGCTTGTCCATACACTATGACACAATGACTAACCATTCTGCTGGCACTGACGCGTTCATTGACACAAAAACTTGGATTTTGAGGAAGAGACTTGGTTTTTCAGGTCATCCATGGTGTTTTGCCATTTGTTGAAGGTGTTTTGAGAATGAATACTGTGTTTACGAGAGAGATTCGAGAAATGTACAAAACCAATTGAGAAATACTGTAAAAAAAAAGTCCTGGTACCAGTTTGTCATCCGGATCGCCACTAGAATTTACTCACTTGTTCCTTGGGTCATTTCCAACAACTCCACCAAGTTTCATCCAAATCAATTTATATGTTTTTGAGTTATCCTACTGACAAACAAACAAGCAAACAAACAGACAGACAGGCAGACAGACTTCAAACAGACAGAAAAACCAACACGACCGAAAACATAACCTCCTCGGCGGAGGTAACCATGCATACAAAATTTTGCAACATTCAAGTATTGGACTTTTTTGTATAGCAAAACAAAACACAAATATTATTCTGGTATATTTTGGCCAGAATTTGAATATGCATTATCATCTTGCCACACAAAAACGGAGAACTGATGCCTTTCGTCCTCACTATGAGCTGTTTAGAAACCCAGACCCTTCATCCAGCCCCAATTAATCAGCCGCTAGCACTGCCGTGACATTAGCAGCTGCAAATCTGTCTACAAACATGTGTCACATCGCTCTAACGCGCACACACACACACATAGGCACGCACGCAAGCACACACACACACACACACACACACACACACACACACACACACACAGAAAGAGAGAGGGAGAGTGGGTGCGGGGAGTTAACACGTGAGAAGATGCACACTTGGTCAAATGCATAAAAGATTTCACATTGTGGGCTACTTTCATTCAAATCTGGCCCATTAAATCTGCTTGCAAAATAGCACAGCACCAGCAATCTGCTGTTTCCTACACCACGTGTGAATGCACCACCTAAATGGAAAGCTATGAGCAGTTCTTCAAATGTGATTAAGTACGACCAAACAGTTCTATAAAATATTTAAGAAATGGCTGGAGGACTCTGCTGGGGAAAAAAGTGAAGCACGTCTGAGTTAAGTCCCTTGCCCATACGCTAACCAAAGGAGGGAAGATGTGGTCCAGGGGGGGTTTAGCTTCTCAACCTACAGATATGGACACAGTTCATGCCCTTTGTCAAATGTCCATAGAAACTCCAGGTCTACTAATGAGCAATGGTCATACAGTTTTTTGTTTCCAACAGATTGTGGATGCCCTCCTCCTCCTCCTTGTGCTCTGCTGGATAAGAACCGATCACTATTTAATGATGCCCAGCCATTTTGATCATCTCTGGCCTGTCAGGAGAACCGAGCCAAGCCGAGGCTCCAACCACAAGATCCCACCATGTCACCTGTGACAGGGTCAGGTATACCTACCTGCTGCAGCTGTGAGGGGTGCTGGTGATGGACACCTCTGCTCTCCTGTGAGGGGTGCTGGTGATGGACACCTCTGCTCTCCTGCACCTCAGCCACTCGTGGGTTTGCTTGATGTATGTTAATGCCTCATTGGCACCACATAGCTCATTTCCTCCTCATCTGTCTTAATGCAAACAGCCAAGCCTCTCGCTGGGACAAATGGCTGAATATTCACAGATATGTGAACAAATATGTTGTAACGGGTTGGTGCAAGGTTTCCGTCCTGTAGTAAAAAGCTTTACGGTTAATACATTATTGAACAGGTACCATACACCAACATTGTGCTGAGTTTAAGACCTCATCAGGGCAAAAACAAAAACGCCAGCTAAGGTGTTTACTATCGGAAGGCATCAGGCTTAAATACCAGCTTAAATAAGGACCAGCATGTATTATTAAGGTTTTACACAGGACAACGTCAACACATTCAAAAGCCATTATGCCTTCAGGCTACTATTAGCAGTTATCCTAATAACTTCGCCAGGGATTACTGTATTAAGAATGTCAGGGAGAAGGGGGATTTTAGTTCATAAATGAAACTAACCACAGTTACAAGTCTGCAGGGAATATTTTGTGATATTCCATATAATCCATTGTTTGGTGTACAGTTTCAACCCTTAATTAATCAAAAGCTTGCCGAGTATTACGCTGTCATGCTGTTTTGAAACAATAGTTGAGAGTGTAAAGAGCCATGAGATTAAGCACTATCATGTGAGATCTCAGCGTGGAGCGTGGAGAGGAAAAGTCCCACACAGACTCAATGTCGTATAGTGCAGCAGCCAGGACTGGACTGGTAATCTGGCATACAGGGCATTTTCCCAGTGGACAGACAGTCCTCAGGGGCCGATGTTGTTTTCCTGGACATTGGCCTACAATTTAGAGGGGTGAGGCCCGTTGGTTCATCGTCAATATAGACTAGTCAATATCTAGTATGGAAGTGGCCTGTGAATGTGTTAGGAGTGAGACTATGCCAACATTGCCCAGGACATTTTTCAATCCCAGCCCAGCCCTGACACCAACAGTAGCAGTAGCAGCAACGCTCACCATCCCTTCAAACACACCTCATCAATTTTCAATGCACGCTGCATTTGGAGAGTAATTAGCGTCCATCTTCGAAGCAAACAAGAAGCTTTATACGGTACAGAAGATCTGCCCAATCGAAAGCTCAGCATCCGTCTCAGAGCATCATTTATTTTCCCACATAATCATCAACTGCATTGATTTCATAAACAAGGGGAAAAATTGCCCTTTTAGTGGTGGAGGAAGATGTGCAGCTAAAGTAACAATTGTGTTGTAGATGATCACAACAACAGCGTCCTTTCATATGAACCTAATGTACTGTAACTGGCTCTGTCAATGTGCTATTGGCCATCTCGATTTCTTTGCAAAGCATGGACCTTAAAAGCATTCGGCTGATTTGGCAATGAACATTAACTTCCTATACATTTAACTACTCGATAGCCAGCATAAGACTACGCTGTAACAACGCACTGAGCATTGCCCACTATTGTGTCATTAACATTTATTCAAGATATGCCTAAAATAAATACAATTGTTTTCAGTTGTTGACTAGAACTACAAATGTAATATTTCTCTGAAATATTGATATTCTCTCAAATAATACTGTGTTGATGTAAACAAAAAGGAAAGAGTTGCTTATGTCGTTTTTATAATCCATCAAGTCATTATGCCCCCCGGGGAGCTTCACACTGATGCATAATATTGACTTTGATATTTCCCTTCCCTTTCTCAGACAGCTTTAAGGTTTTGTGAAATGTACACAGTTTGGTGAATGGAGATTTTAACTTTACCTCATGGTTGCAGACCAAGCACATACTGCAGGAAGAATATCATCCAGTGGTATCGGAAATACCATTGTAGTCACAGTTTGGTGAATGGACCTTTTAACATTATCTCAGTGTTTCAGACCAGGTGTAATGCACTGTTGGAAAGATTGGAAATGCCATTGTAGTCACAGTTTGGTGAATGAGCCTTGTAACTAAGATAAAAATACTCCATTGTAGCACTGCAGGAGATGGTGCTGTGATGGTTTGTCCACTGATGCAAGGGCTGGACTGGTAAACTGCCATACAGGGCATTTTCCCGGTGGGCCAACAGTCCTCAGGGACTGATGCTGTTGTTTTTTTGTTTGTTGGTTGGTTTCAAATGTTCCCTCAGAGACCAGCCCAGACGGGGTGGCGCATCGGTGCATCCTTAATATACGTACATTGAACTGAGCCTATCATAATTGTAGTATGGGGGATGGGGGTGAGGGGCTAGTCTATGTTAAAAATGCCTGGGCCGGATTGTGTCCCCAGTCCAGCCCTGACTGATGCACTGCAGTAGCCACAGCTCCAACTCTTCATCTCAGGCCTTGCCCTCACTTTTGCATGACCCATTCTGTCTCCACAACGCATCACGCCTTCCTCTCCCTCTCACTCAACCACAACTCCATTAAGCCGGAGCCGGCGGTCAGCGTTTAAAGTACTGTGACTCAGAGACAGAGTTTGTCCATCTCCATTTATACCTATTAATCATAAGTTTTTCGTCTGCTGGAATGTTCTTTCTCCCTCAGCTATTTTCCCTTAGAATTTATAGGGGGGCTAGGTGCTACATCCTCTTCATCAGCAATACAAATGTTTAAACAGGCAAATTTATTCATTCGAAAATATACATTTAATTGGTTCAAACAAATATCATGAGGGCTTATAATGCATTCCATTCGAAGTCGGCTTAATCAAATATTTTATAATATTAATTGCTGCATTTTAAGTGCGCTTATATGGCTTTATATATATGTCGGATATACAGATACATTATGTGATAACCATTCAAAGAATTTCCGTCAAAGAAATAAATGATTTCCCTAACTGATTTACATGGCTGCCTGCCCTTGACCCATCTATTAAAGGCAGGCCTAAAGCTTAATCTCAGCACCTATTATCACTGCTGTCCTCTCCCCCGGGGAAGTCTGCCCAGCCCGGAGGTTTCCTGCACTAAAAAGGCAAAGCAGAGGAGAGGGAGATGTCCAATTCCTTCCTGAGAAAAAGCCCATGCAGCCCCAACATTAACTCAGGGGCATTCACTTTCTCACCTTCACGATCAGTTCATTTAGAAATCTGACCGTTATCTTGAGCACCTCGGCTCTCACCTCCTCTTTTTGCTCATGGGTCTCCTATCTAAATCAGTTGTTCCAGCGCTTAATTGTGATCAATGGATTTAAAAAGGCTAAAGTAGCTCAGGAGAATTCTCATCACGGGGTCAGCAGGGGAATTCTCCAAATAGATAAAAGTTTCTTTAAGAGGGGCTGAAAAAACTTCTGGACATGTTTAATGATGTCAGCTCCAGAAGTCATTAAAGCCGATTGTCTCTTCTTGCACACTCAAGGAGAGGCTAAAAAAGACTGCCTATATTAAAGGGGGAAAAACATTACAGCGGGCTTGACCACGATGTCTGGTTAGGTTTCAACATGTGAAAGAATTAAGGTTTGGATAAAGAGAAACGCCTTCAAACTGACCCCTTATAAAATCTTCATCCTATTTCATTTACACAGCAGGACACGGGAACCTATGTCTCGAGGGCCGTTTATGGCCCTTGAGGGCATCTTATCCGGCCCCCAATATAATTTCAAGTTGTGCAGCTTCACATGAAATATGACATGTTTTGTAAAGGAAAGAAAATTAGAAATTTTGTTTTCAAATCAGAAATCACATTTGAAATACAATTAAGTTATATTTCAGGGGACCGAGAGAAGCTGGGGTCTGTTTTAAAGGTGGCAGCCTTCAATATAGGGCTAAAGTGCAGGGGGAAATCCTGGTTTGTGTTTATAGTACAGCCCTTGGAGGACCTTTATGGCCCTTGGAGGAATTTGAAGTGGACCCTCGAATGCAAAAGGTTCCCCATCCCTGACACAGGTGAACATTTCAGTCTAAACACGTGAAGGAATGATTAAGATTAGAGACAACCCGTCAAAACGGACCCATTATAAAATCTCCATCCTGTTCCACTTGAACAGGTGAGGATGGCCAATTGAAATGCACGAGCCACATTCCTCAAAGGTGAACAGTCCTAAAATCACAATGAAATTCAATGAGTGATGAAATTTGATGAAATTCAGCGTGTTTCAATCTGCCGAACTTTCTTTTAAAAACTTTCAGTGATTACTTTCTCGAGGGAGGAGGGCATTAACAAGGCCAGCAACAATGACACACACAACTCCCTATAGGCCATGACTGCCCCGTGGCCCCATATCAACTATTGTGAGACATTCGATCAGGTTCAACAACAATGCAACTTACAACCCCATCTGAAACATACTCTGTCTTTTTCCAAGACATTTCTCAATTCTTCAGTAGAATACAGTATGTAATATATATTAACCAGGGCTTTGAACCGTTATTTTTTTCCAAACGGTTCGTTCCGAACAGAAACTGAATTATTTCGTTTCCGGTTATGTGTTCCACACATAAATTGACGGTCCCGAACCGGTTAGAACAAAAAAATATTGTTACCGGAACGGTTAATTTTGTTCCTGTCAGCTGATTACTCCCCATAGGCCTAAGTGACGTTAATTAACCAAGAAAGACGGAAGTGCAAATGGGTCAGCCTACAGTCCGAACTGTTTATTCAAGCAGATGAAAAGAATATACTTCAGAATTTTGTCATTCAGGGATGACCTAAGCGGAGGGGCGGACAATAAACCTCAATGATGAAAATGCGCGCTCCATGCTGACTGGGTCATGGGGAGCGCTAAGATGGACATTGTGAGTTAGTGCATATTTGAAGCGGCCATGGATGCCCAATAACGAAGAACATTCTCAGTGCGCTGTAGCCCCTTAATGCGCGCCGTACCTCCAGTGGCACGCTGTAATAGTCACTGAAATGTAACTACCATAGCACTACAATACTATGATACAACACAGGCCCTTTAGTAATGCACCACGACTTAGTCATTACCATACTGGTAACAACAAATGTATAAAGCCGCGCCTTAAGGGGTTAAACACCCTTCTCGGCAAGATCTAACAATGATGTAATGGAAACTTTGCCCTTTTGTATGACAGTGTTATTTAAGATGTGGAGTGGAGACTTTGTATTCCACAGCTCTCTCTCCATTCAGTCAGAGAATGTC
The DNA here is from genome assembly GCF_034702125.1 of Engraulis encrasicolus. NCBI lineage: Eukaryota > Metazoa > Chordata > Actinopteri > Clupeiformes > Engraulidae > Engraulis > Engraulis encrasicolus. The sequence goes on along the minus strand of NC_085873.1, from coordinate 33,326,447 downwards.
TGATGTCAGGACATGAACCTCAGCCGTCATGGTAACGTGCGCAGGAAAATATATATATTTTTTTAGTTTGTGTAACGGTATTAACCGATATTAACCGGTTACCATAATTTATAAATAGCCTAAGTGTTCCCGTTCCAGAACATAAAAAATAATAAAGTTTCCGGTTTTGTTTCTGTTCCCTGTAAACTACAAAAATTTCTCGGTTTTCGTTTTCGTTCCTTGAACCGGTTCAAAGCCCTGATATTAAAGGGATATGCCACTATTCGGGGGCTTAATACAGTTAAAATCGTTGGCTGGGGTTTATAAAGGTGGTAAAGTGTCTTATTTTTCATGTGAAACGTTGTCTTGCTTTAAGACAAGTTAAAAGAGACAACGATTTTTACTGTATTAAGCCCTAAAATAGTGGCATACCCCTTTAACTGTTGAAAATGATCATTGGTTATCTCTGCGTTCTGTCTTCACAATTGTTGAAGTCAGTATTTTTTATGTTCACCACAACTTTTCATCTCACAAATAGTTTGTTGTATGGTAGCCAGGGTAAGTGGGCATGGAGTTTGAGTTGTAGTTAGAAAAATACAAAGACAAATAATTATGGCTCCTGCTGGGAAGACAAGAAATAGCCTACTTGAATCAGATTTTGATTGTTTCAGAATAAAAGACCTTGAGTCTCTTGACAACAAAACACTTAAATCTGTCAGAACAGTACTTGGAAACCCAGAAGCAGACCAGGACAAAAAATGGCAATCAGAGTGAGGTTTATTTCAGGGCAAGAAGATGGTGGGGTGAGGCAAAAAACAATGTTCAGGACAAGCACAGTTCAGGGTATCAGTGGGCAAAAAAATGAAAAGCAGGTCTTCACAAAAATATTCACGTGGCAAAAAGTCAAAAACACAGGAAGGTCACGGTGGCAAAATGTTCAGAAAATCCATAAATCAAAAATAGGCACAAGTGGCAAAAACTCCAAGACAGTTAGAACAGTTCAAAATCAAAATGCAAAGCTCCCGTGGCAAAAAACTCCAGAACAGTCAAAATGGTTCAAAAATCAAGATGTGAGGCACACATGGCAAAAACTCAAAGTTCAGTTCCCAACAGTAGTCCAATGCAAAGCACATGTGGCAAAAATTCAAAAGTTCAAAAAAAAGAAGAATTTTCAAAAGCAGTCCAAAAACTCACGTGGCACTTGATCAGGATCAGGGCATGACAAGAATGTTTCACATACAACCAGAAAACAAACAAACTTGCAATGAGCAGAGTCCCAGGTCAGGATTTAAAGCCGAGGGTGATTAGGAGAGTTGACACAGGTGAAGCTGAAACCAGGCTGGTGATAGGTTGTTGGAAGAGTGGTGGAAGTTCAGCGCCTGGGCCACCAGAGGGCATGGTCACAAGGAAACCATGGAGTGGAAAGTGCAGGGCTACCACTGCTTACAGTCAGGACTGGAGCGTGACAGGACCCCTCCCTCTACGGACGCCACCAGGCGTCCCAGCCAGGACCTCAGGGTGCTGCCGATGAAAGTCGGCGACCAGAGAACGGTCCACGATGAACCGGGCAGGGACCCAGCTGCGCTCCTCTGGTCCGTAGCCCTCCCAATCAACAAGGTACTGGAACCCTCTGCCACGCCGTCTGGCCTTCAGAAGCCGCCTCACAGAAAACACCTCACCGCCATCGACAACCCTGGGAGGAGGAGGGGGGGCAGGATCCGGAGACAGGGGGCTCGAGACAAGGGGTTTGAGTTGGGAGACATGGAAAGTGGGATTAATACGGCGCATAGACAGGGGTAAATGAAGTCGCACAGAGCATGGATTGATTACCTTGGAGACAGTGAATGGACCGACGAACCTGGCGGTCAGCTTCCTGCAGGTGGTCTTAATCGGAAGATCTCGCGTGGAAAGCATCACCCTCTGACCCGCCCTGTACTTCGGAGCTGTAGACCGACGTCGATCCGCCTGATGCTTGAAGGCGGCCGTGGATCTCAAGAGTTGGGTTCTGGCCCGAGCCCAGGTCCTCTTGCACCGTCGAACAAAGGCTTGGGCTGAGGGGACTGCCACCTCCTCCTCCTGAGAAGGAAATAGTGGGGGCTGGTAGCCCATACAGCAGTGAAAGGGGGACAGACCTGTGGCAGAGGTAGGTAGGGTGTTGTGTGCATACTCCACCCAGGGCAGCATCTTGCTCCATGAGGAGGGGTCCCGAGAAGACATGCACCTGAGGGAGGCCCCCAGCTTCTGATTTGCTCGCTCTGCTTGTCCATTAGTCTGAGGGTGAAAACCTGAAGACAAGCTGGGAGAGGCACCGATTAGTCTGCAAAAAGCTTTCCAAAACTGGGCAGAAAACTGTGGGCCACGGTCAGAGACAATATCGGAGGGCAAGCCGTGCAGACGGAAAACATGGAGGACCAATAGCTCAGCTGTCTCTTTAGCAGATGGTAATTTAGGTAGGGGTATGAAATGGGCAGCCTTAGAGAAACGATCTACCACTGTCAAAATGCATGTGTTGCCGTCAGATTTGGGAAGCCCAGTAACAAAGTCCACAGCTATGTGTGACCAGGGGCGGTGAGGAACAGGAAGTGGCCTTAGGAGACCGGCTGGAGGCCTGTTACCTGACTTGTTTCTCCTGCAGATATCACAAGCAGCCACGAACAGTTGGACGTCCCTCTTCAAAGATGGCCACCAGAAGCGCTGTTCGATCATTTCCACCGTTCTCTTTGTCCCAGGATGGCAGGCTAACTTGGAGCTGTGTCCCCATATAAGCACTTGAGAGCGGACTGTGGAGGGCACAAAGAGAGAGTTAGGTGGTCTGTTACCTGGGCTGGGTTCTTGATCCTGAGCCTCCTGAACGATGGTTTCAATCTCCATCATGGCTGCACCCACCAGACATCTAGGAGGGAGGATGGTCTCTGGGGTGCGGGGTTCCTTTGTTGAGCAAAACTGTCTGGATAAGGCATCAGGCTTGCCGTTCTTGGAACCAGGGCGGTAGGAGAGAGAAAAATTAAATCGTGAGAAAAACAGTGACCACCTGGCTTGTCTGGCATTTAGGCGCTTGGCCGTTCTGAGGTATTCCAGATTCTTGTGATCTGTCCATACTAGAAAAGGAGGATTGGCCCCCTCCAGCCAGTGTCTCCACTCCCCTAATGCTAACTTGACTGCTAGCAACTCCCGGTCCCCAATATCATAATTCCTCTCAGCAGGAGAGAGACGGTGGGAGAAGTAGGAACATGGATGTAGCTTGTTATCCTTTGGTGACCTCTGCGACAGAACAGCCCCCACACCTGACTCAGAGGCATCTACTTCAACAACAAACTGGAGAGAGGGATCAGGGAGTGTTAAAATTGGAGCAGAAGTGAACCTACTTTTCAGGTCAGTGAAAGCCTTCTCGGCCTCCTCACTCCAGCGGAAGGAGGTCCGGGTAGAGGTGAGTGCGGTGAGGGGTCTAGCCACGGAACTAAAACCCCTGATGAACCGCCGGTAAAAATTGGCAAATCCCAGGAACTGCTGGAGTGCTCGTCTAGAGGAGGGAGTGGGCCAGTCCTTCACGGCTTTCAGCTTCAAGGGATCCATCTGTATCTCAGAGGGGGAGATGACAAATCCCAAAAAGGATACAGTGCGTTTGTGAAATTCACATTTTTCAGCTTTCACAAAAAGTTTGTTCTCCAGCAGCCGCTGGAGAACCTGCTTGACATGGTGTCTGTGGGTCTCAAGAGAAGGAGAAAAAATAAAAATGTCATCAAGGTAAACAAAAACAAAAATATTCAAAAAATCTCGTAGGACATCGTTGACTAGAGCTTGAAAGACGGCAGGAGCATTGGTTAAACCAAAGGGTACGACCAGGTATTCGTAATGGCCAGTCGGAGTATTGAAGGCCGTTTTCCATTCGTCCCCCTCCCTAATCCTGACTAGATGGTACGCATTTCTTAAATCAAGCTTAGAAAAAATGCAGGCTCCTTGGAGTAGCTCGAAGGCAGTAGACATAAGGGGTAGGGGGTACCTGTTTTTTACAGTGATGTCATTGAGTCCTCTGTAATCTATGCAGGGGCGTAGGGACCCGTCCTTCTTCCCCACAAAAAAGAAGCCAGCCCCAGCGGGCGATGATGATGGACGAATGATTCCGGCAGCCAGGGAGTCAGAGATGTATTTCTTCATGGCTTCCCTTTCAGCAGGGGAGAGAGAGTACAGACCACCTTTGGGTGGAAACGTACCAGGCAGAAGCTCGATCGCACAATCATACGGCCTATGAGGGGGCAGGGACACGGCTTGGGACTTGCTGAATACAGGCTTGAGGTCCATATACTCCTTAGGAACATTAGACAAGTCAGGAAACTCCTCAAGAGCTGGGGATGGAGAAACAGAGGTGAATGCAGATCCAAGGCATGATGACAAGCAATAGGGGCTCCAACCCAAAATGCTATTGTCAGACCACTTAACATGGGGGTTGTGTATAGACAGCCAGGGGAATCCAAGAACTATTGGGACATGTGGATCAGTCATGATATGGAAAGAGATTAACTCTGAGTGGTTCCCAGATATTCTTAGAGTGACGGGGGCTGTTTTATGGGTAATGGTCCCCAAACTGCTGCCATTAAGTGTCTGGACATAGAGAGGGCTGTCTAAAGGGGTTGAAGGAATTCCAAGCCGTTTGGCTGTAGCAGAACACATTAAATTCCTGTCTGCGCCTGAATCAATGAGGGCATGGAGGTCATGACATTGGCCTTTGTATGAGAGAGAGACAGGGAGATAGGTGCGCTGGAGAGGGGAGGAGTTGGTTGCAGTGCCCACCAGGCCCCCTATTCTCACTGGCGGGCTTTGTCTTTTAGAGGACATGCAGAACAAAAGTGGCCCACCTTTCCACAGTAGAAACAGGCACCTGCATCTCGTCTGCGTTGGCGCTCCTCAGGGGTGACTCTGGCACGGTCGATCTGCATGGGTTCAGGTGGTTGTACTTCAGTCGGTGTGAGCTTCACAACTGCTCTAAAAGGGGCTGAAGACTTCTCCCTGGCTCTCTGCCTAATGCGGGCATCGATGCGTCCGGCCAGGTCCATGAGCTCTGTAAGGCTGGGGGGTAACTCTCTGGGAACAAGCTCATCCTTAACAGAGTCAGACAAGCCATTCAAGAAGGCATCATACAAAGCATCATCGTTCCATTTGCATGAAGCAGACAGGGTACGGAATTCAATGGCATAATCATAAACTGAACGGGTACCTTGACGGAGTGCCATGATCTCTCTCGCTGCTTCTCTGCCAGAAGAGGAGCGGTCGAACACCTTTTTCATCTCATCAGTGAATTTCTTGTAGGTAGAGCAGCAGGCATCGTTGGCATCCCACACAGCAGTACCCCAGTCCCGGGCTTTGCCAGTGAGGAGGGTGATGAGGTAAGCTACTCTGGATCGTTCTGTAGGAAAGGCGAGAGACTGGAGCTCCAGGGACAATGAGCATTGTGAAAGAAAAGAACGACAGGTGTCGGGGTTACCGTCATAGGGCTGAGGAGCAGGCAGCCTGGGTTCTCTGAATGGGGAGGGCGTAGCAGGGGCATTAGGAGGCGGATCAGAGTGTGGAGGGTTCTGCTGGGGCTGAGAGATGTTAGTCAAAAGTTGTTGCACCTGTGCAGAGAGGGAGTTTAGCTGTTCAGCAACGGCCTCAATGTTGTTATTCACTTGAATCAGGCCTTGTTCATGACCTCCTAACATTATTCCTTGTTCCTTCACTGCGGTCCTCACCAGTTCCAGGTCTGCTGGGTCCATGTTGGCAAGTTTGTTCTGTCAGAACAGTACTTGGAAACCCAGAAGCAGACCAGGACAAAAAATGGCAATCAGAGTGAGGTTTATTTCAGGGCAAGAAGATGGTGGGGTGAGGCAAAAAACAATGTTCAGGACAAGCACAGTTCAGGGTATCAGTGGGCAAAAAAATGAAAAGCAGGTCTTCACAAAAATATTCACGTGGCAAAAAGTCAAAAACACAGGAAGGTCACGGTGGCAAAATGTTCAGAAAATCCATAAATCAAAAATAGGCACAAGTGGCAAAAACTCCAAGACAGTTAGAACAGTTCAAAATCAAAATGCAAAGCTCCCGTGGCAAAAAACTCCAGAACAGTCAAAATGGTTCAAAAATCAAGATGTGAGGCACACATGGCAAAAACTCAAAGTTCAGTTCCCAACAGTAGTCCAATGCAAAGCACATGTGGCAAAAATTCAAAAGTTCAAAAAAAAGAAGAATTTTCAAAAGCAGTCCAAAAACTCACGTGGCACTTGATCAGGATCAGGGCATGACAAGAATGTTTCACATACAACCAGAAAACAAACAAACTTGCAATGAGCAGAGTCCCAGGTCAGGATTTAAAGCCGAGGGTGATTAGGAGAGTTGACACAGGTGAAGCTGAAACCAGGCTGGTGATAGGTTGTTGGAAGAGTGGTGGAAGTTCAGCGCCTGGGCCACCAGAGGGCATGGTCACAAGGAAACCATGGAGTGGAAAGTGCAGGGCTACCACTGCTTACAGTCAGGACTGGAGCGTGACAAAATCATGCAACAGATTTCACCAGAATGCTGTCACCCATCAAGTATAATAGATTTCCCCTAATGTATAATGGAGATTAACATTGTACTCAATTTATACTGTATGCTGTATCTTGCTGGTGAGGAAAGACCAAGGTTCAGGTGCTTTACATGGTTTAATAATATATTTTGATATCAGTTGTATTCATTCTGAATGTGCACCTTTAATGTAGATAAAAGTTGGATATTTATATGCCAACAGTTTTACTGGAGCAAAAACTATGATGGTGTTTTACTAGAGAGAACATTTGGGTCATGGCACAAAATACCACATAGTAAGTACAAGCTGTTTGTGTGTGTGTGTGTGTGTGTGTGTGTGTGTGTGTGTGTGTGTGTGTGTGTGTGTGTGTGTGTGTGTGTGTGTGTGTGTGTGTGTGTGTGTGTGTGTGTGTGTGTGTGTGTGTGGTGTGTGTGTGTGTGTGTGTGTGTGTGTGTGTGTGTGTGTGTGTGTGTGTGTGTGTGTGTGTGTGTGTGTGTGTGTGAGTGAAACTGAGAGCAAAAGAGAAATGCACCAGACACCACGGTCCGTATACTTTAAAATGTCACACAAATAGAAGACCATTTTGTCAGCCCAGTTGTGACCTTAGGACATAAAATCATAGATCATTTTGATCACATCTGCACCCAAAGAATTGCAGTTGAATGGTGCCTTTGGGGAGATCTCATCTGTGGCAGGCTCCCTTAAGAGTATCTGACATCTGTGCTAAAGCAGAGCCCGCTGAATGACTGTCAGATTGCCATCTGTGTGTGTGTGTGTGTGTGTGTGTGTGTGTGTGTGTGTGTGTGTGTGTGTGTGTGTGTGTGTGTGTGTGTGTGTGTGTGTGTGTGTGTGTGTGTGTGTGTGTGTGTGTGTGTGTGTGTGTCTATAGAGCCTCATCGAAGAGCTCATCTTTTGAAGTTACAGCACGGCAGGGACAAGCCATCTAAAAGATGATTAGATTCTGTAGTTCTCCATTGAGTTTACATGAACTTGTAGCACACACTTCTTATAGCAAAGTTTAGTAGAGTACATAGATTTTAAAACTATCAAACTAATTAAAGTACCTGAAATACGAAGATCTGACATTCCCCGACGCTAAAGGAGCACAAGGTCTTCCCAGTGTGCATCAACTGCATAATAACAATTTCTGTAACAAAACTTGTTGTCAATGAAGAGTTAGCTGGACTGTTGCAGGTTGTTGCTAATAATGGTGTTAAAATCAGGGCTGTAGTACTCGAGTCCGGACTCGGCCCGAGTCCGGTCTCAAGTCCGTTTTTTTATGGACTTGGACTTGTCTCGGACTCGGTATTGTTTGGACTCAGACTTGTCTTGGACTCGGACAATGGTCTTGCCAAATTAGGCTTTTGGACTCGCCAGGTCTGTCATTAAGTTTTGTTTAGAACACTGGCCATCATAGATTGTAAAGTGGAGCTTGAAATCCAATAACAAACAAGTTTGTCTTCACATCCATGACATATAGGTTATCTTCTAAGGTTCACACTATTGACATTCATCCTTTTCATTGTTAAACACTGACCGACATGTGACTCGGACTTGACTTGGACTCTAATCTTTTTGGACTCGGTCTTGTCTCGGACTCGAACCTCTTTGGACTCGGACTTGACTAGTACTGGTCTTGGACTTGTCTTGGACTCTACAAAGGTGGACTTGACTACAGCCCTGGTTAAAATACAGAAAAAGGTGATGTCTTTGCCTTTGTCTTTTGGAGCCTTTTACTCGGTGTGTAATTCCAAAACAGTAAGAAAAAGAAGAAAACGAGATACACATCAGTTAATGCAGTTCAGTAACAACTACTGTATATCGAAAAAGCCGAATAAAAGAGTAAAAAGCCTCTGCAGAAATGGATGGGATACAAATGTCTTGGTGTTCTAGCCCATCGAACTGGAGACACCTAGAGCTTCAAATTGGCATCACCAAAATGCTTTTTGGCTCTTTCAATACAGTTAAATACATAGTGCATTGGGCTGAGTGAGAGTGATTCCATGCATTTCATTCATGCTCGCGTGACTCTTGTGAGCTTCTGAGGAATTATAGCCCCCTTAGAGATTTATGACTCATACTTGGATGTACATATAAATGTCGCAAATTACTTTTAATTTGCAGTGTCATACTTTGAATTAACAGCGCATCAAACATGGGGCCCGAGGCGTCTTGGCTGTTCTAAAGGGCTGCCGTTTCCCTTGACGACGTGTTTGCATCTTCCCGTCGATTAACCTCCTCTGCTCTTAATGTCGTTCTGTTTACGAAACGAAAGTTCGGGAGAAGCGTAATGAAATTTGACAGGTCTAAATTACCACCTGCTCTGTATTCCCTGCTCGTCTGTCATTCGTCCAGTTCTTGCGCGCCAGTACAGTCACGCCTCCCTACCCACCTGAATCTCATTCCCTTCAATTATCAACGCTGTATTTATTCCCCACTCACCTGCTCCTAGTCAGAAACTCGCTTTCTCGCTCGCACCCTCCATCCGCCCCTGTCGCCCCCCGTCTCCATCTTCTCGATCGTTTTATCCGGGATTCCGCCCTCGCGCCTCCTTGGTTCCGTTCGCTCTCCCAATAACCGGCCAGGGGGTGTCCGCTCAGACCTCGCACATATTCGCAGGCGTGGGTATTGTCCGAGCTCTCAGTTGGAGCCCCATACTCCCGAGCCCATGCATCGGATTTTAACCATACCAGGATTCAGGCTCGGCAGTAATTTCAGCACCATGACCAGCAACCTTGCCCAACACGCTATTTTTGCTATTCGCATTTAACTCATGTTCCTCGAAGTGTAGTGGTCGAGCGACCCTGTAAAGGACTTTTCATGACTTCTCGAGTACAGTGGTCCAGCAACCCCGTAAAGCACTTTCATGATCGCTTCCCCGCGCAGACGATCACGAGAAGCCCGTTCTCCAGCGAGAACGAAGATGTATGCATACATAGGCTACTGAATTCTAATTTCAGATAGCGCACTTATGAACCTCTATGGCACACTCCCAGGTTGCACTGCACTCCTATGCTACCAAGTATTTCCCTCATCTCCAAGCAGCAGCATATTGTTTTCAGTAATTCCAGAAGATTTCCTTTTCCGTTGTTGCAAGGGAATTAGCCCAACGCTACGAGAGAGATGGGAGGGGTGGAGGGGAAGGATTTGGAGTCTGTCACATTATTTTTTCTGCCTTCCTCCATAGAATCCAGCACACACAGGATAGCGCGAAAGGCATGCTGATGGATTGGAGAGAGACATTAAGAGCACTGGTGTGATGGAAATGATTGCAGGCCTCAAGATGAATAGCTCCCATCCAGAGTCACTGGAAACACAAGGAACACGGCAAAACTATGGTGTAATTTCCAAAACGCAATGAATACTTATCAGCGGGTGCAGAAGGGCATTGAGTTGCAGATGAAAAGATTAGATTTTTTGCTGAAAGGAAAGTATTAAATTCAATACACTGTAAAAATCGGTACCCTAGACCACACTGGCTCACACGAACAAAAGTTCTAGAAGTCACTCATAGTAGGGGCTCCGATAACGGGGGTCGGATGAAGACGGCCCGGGGCCCTAGGCTACAGGTTGCTGTAGGCCCCCACAGAAGGTCCACTCTATCCAACAGATCGTCTGACTGACAGGACCGGAGGTGCTGGTCTTTACACCATATATCAGCAACGCTGCGACAAAATAACAAATAATTATTCACAGACGTTCGTTCCCATTCAGCCAGAGCTGGAATTCAATTTCACAGTTGAGTTAGAATGATTTTATGCGCATACGTATCTGTGAGTACAGAGAGAAACACACTCTAATACAGTAGACATATAAATGACCATGAGCCACACGTACAGTACCGTAGGCTCGACACACACCATATTCTTCACATGTGCAGTGACTTCAATGACATGAGCAGAGCTTTTGGATTGACTTAAGCAGAAGTTGAGCATACGGAGGAGAGTGGATGGAGGTTTGGACCGTGTCAGAAATCCAGAAAGCCAAGCAGATGGCACTTTGTTGCTTTTTTCTATTTATACATCGCCCACATCAGTCATAACCTGTCATAGCAGCTGGCTCTGTCTCTGCCTCTGCCTCTTTCTGCCAGAAGATCTTTCCTCTTCCTCTTCTGTCTTTGCCTCTTCCTCTTCCTCCTCCTCCTCAGCCTCAGCATCTTCTACACCCCCATTGTTTCCTGTCAGGCTGCTTCTACAGTGCTCAAGCTTCCTTTTTTGCCAGGTGATCCACTGTGTGTGTGTGTGTGTCTTGGTGTGTATGTCCGTGTGTGTGTGTGTGTGTGTGTGTGTGTGTGTGTGTGTGTGTGTGTGTGTGTGTGTGTGTGTGTGTGTGTGTGTGTGTGTGTGTGTGTGTGTGTGTGTGCATGCGGGCGCGATTGTTTGTGTGTGTGCGTGCGTGCGTGCGTGTGTGTGTGGTGTGTTTCTTTTCCGACTACATACAGTATGGTGCAGCCAGCACATAAATCAGCTAAGGCTCTTTGTGTGAATGTGTTCCTCACCAAGGTGGCTGCCTTGCTGTAGCTTATCTGGAGTCACCTTTTGCCTTTTTCATGCTTCTCCACCCAGAAGGCTGTAGTGTAGCTTTCCCACAGTGCACTTGCAAACCATGGAAAAATGCCCCAAAGAATACTGTGACTCACTGAAAGGAGAGGAAGGGTGTGTATTTCATGTGGCAAATGTGGTGAAGTTTTTTTGTGGCAAAAGTAGAGTTTTACACTGACCTGAAATGGTGACAGACACACTTGGGTGTAGCTGCCAGCTGTGCGTGTGAGTGGGGTATTGAGGGGCATTGTACCCAGCCCTGCAGCTCTCTGGTGGGGTATTGAGGGGCATTGTATCCAGCCCTGCAGCTCTCTGGGCACACACAAGGGACCATCAGCTCATTCTCCTGCAAAGACCAGTGAAGACATGCATCGATCAAGCTGAGCCAAGAAGCCGTTAAAAGCATGAAACAATCTTCCCTCTGAAAAACAATCGCAAGGAACTAATAACTGAACTCGATGTCCATTGAAGTCGTTCTGTTCTGTTCATATCCCCGTTACAAGTGCGAGTTCACTCAGTGTAAAGACGTGTAATGTGAAGGGATGTTTTTGATCTTCAAGACACTTTTTTTCCCGGCCTGGCAGGCTCGGCCTCACGTATCCGTCACTCCAGGCAGCTATTATGTAATTGGCACAGCTCTTAAAGTGTGACTCAACCTGCTCTAATGAAGGTCCCCAGAGTTGCCACTCATTAGACCCATAAGGTCGGATCTTTTTTGAAGTGGCTCCCAAACAACTTCAGCGTTCACAACTCTTCCCCTTAGGCACCTCTCCAGGGCTGGACTGGACTGGACTGGACTGGGAAAATCATGCCGAAATCTCACTTATATCAATGAATACAAATTGCAAAGGATTCGCTTGATGTTTCTCACTTAGAGATCTCGCTCTCTCTCTCTCTCGCGTGCGCTCTCTCTCTCTCTCTCTCTCGCGCGCGCGCGCTCTCTCTCTCTCTCTCTCGCGCGCGCGCGCGCGCGCGCGCTCTCTCTCTCTCTCTCTCTCTCTCTCTCTCTCTCTCTCTCTCTCTCTCTCTCTCTCTTCGCTTCAGGTGAGAGTCATCCCTAACCTGTCTGTCTCTAAGACAGCCCCACACATCTCTATTCCATTACGGGGCATGGCCTTTTGGGATCATATGGTGTTACGAATGGCAGTGATGTCTCTCTTTCAATGTTGTCACAGCAAATCCAGACACGGCGAGAGATTTGTGCCAGGGTCATGTTTTTGTGTGTCAAACTCTACATAACTTGGAACAAATAAAGTAATATCCTGGTGCTTTCTCTGCGTAACTCTTGTTTGTTGATGCTTCTTTGTGCTTTAGCAAAGTGCTGAAATGGTGACTAGGAGTCCAGTCCACACAGTTCTCTGCAATGACACATTAGGCGAGCCAATGGCAGGCAGGATAGAAAATGAGCTTGAATGGCCAAACCACACCATTTATCTACAATACCCCTGCCAGTGCCATCAAATCCACCTTAAACGTGAATGAAAAATGGTGGTCTCACAGAAGGACAACACACACTCTTAGCGGCCCAAAGAGGGGGATAATTGGCGGGGAGGAAATTGGTGGTGAAAGCGTACCTCTTTCTACGCCGCCACTGCCACTCAAAAGATAACATTCTGCTTTGGCCTCATCCATATGCGATGTGGGTTGCCTCGGCTGTTTTGATGCCTGTGTGTGATATTTATCTTTCTAAAGCACATTGTTGCATCTCTCAAATATTCATTATATTCCATTCACAAAGAGATAGCATCGAGGGCCCCCGTGTTCCATTTGAAATTGCAGCAGTCCGTACAGACAACACTTTCATATCTCTCGCCTCCCCGTGGTTAAGGGGGACAATGGTGGAATACTCTCATTTGTACAATGCAAAAAGCTTTGTGTTGACTTACTTGGAAGCCGGTGTGGTTTGTAGAGTCTTTTAAAGCATTACCCACTGCTTAGGCATTCGGCTGAAACAATAGCGGGACTATGGCCATCTGGCATTAATAGTGAACGAGCAGGAAAACATTGGCCGAGCAAAAACATCTTCCGAAATCAACTAATAACCCACATAATACCATCCAGCCAAGTGGCGGTTTTAAGACCTTTGCTGGCACGGGCAATGATTGGTGTAATTTTAAGCTCCAAACAGCAGCAAAACCACTCCACAATACAAACATCCATTCACAGACGGCCAGACACACACAAACGCGCGCACACAGACACAGACACAGACACAGACACAGACACAGACACAGACACAGACACACACAGACACACGCACACACACACACACACACACACACACACACACACACACACACACACACACACACACACACACACACACACACACCAAAGTGAGTTTGCAGAAATTTGGAGAGACAATCCCATCTTCCAAGTGACAAAGCATGACATTTGACAGGTGATTTCAGTCGACTGAAGACAGACTGTGTGTGTGTGTGTGTGTGTGTGTGTGTGTGTGTGTGTGTGTGTGTGTGTGTGTGTGTGTGTGTGTGTGTGTGTGTGTGTGTGTGTGTGTGTGTGTGTGTGTGTGTGTGTGTGTGTGTGTGTGTGTGCGTGCGTGAGAAAGAGTGTGTGAGAGTTTTAGCAGCACATCTGTGGGAGATGGTGGGTCCAATTTGAAAGGTTTTTGGACTGATATCACATCAGCCTGTGGGCACACACACTGTCTGTGTGTGGGAGAGTGTGTTTGAGGGGGTGGTGGTGGTGGTGGTGGGGGGGGGGGGGGTGTTGCTGGTAGTGCATGGATCCGAATCCCACATGCTTTTACTGTAGTTCAAAAGGGAAGCTCAAAAAGCAGAGGCGCATCTTGCCACCAGGCAAGGCAGGCAGGCGCTTGGGGCCCCCAAGCCCCTAGATAGTGAATAACAGTCCATATTTTACTACAGTAGAGGTGATTTTTAGTGCAAATGTTCATTCTTTAGCATTTTCGCTTGGGGCCCCACCTGGACCTAGAATCGCCTCTGTCAAAAAGGCTCCAGGAAGGGACCAAGTCTGGCTCACTGGAAAAGAAGTCTTGCACCATTTCATCTCCTCTCCTCTCCTCTCCTCTCCTCTCCTCTCCTCTCCTATTATATTCTCTCCTCTCCTCTCCTCTCCTCTCCTCTCATCTTCTCTCTGCTCTCCTCTGCTCTCCTCTCCTCTCCTCTCCTCTTCTCCTCTTCTCCCTTCCCCTCCCCTACCCTCTTCTCTTCTCTTCTCTTCTCTTCTCTTCTCTTCTCTTCTCTTCTCTTCTCTTCTCTTCTCTTCTGTCCTAGGCTCCAGGAATGGACCAAGTCTAACTCGCCTGAAAATAACCCTTCTCCTCTCCTCTTCTCTCCTATAGTGCTGCGGTTAACCAAAACAATTGTTCAGTTTGTGATACAAGCATGAAAATGGGTATACATATAGCCAAAGGCATTCCAAAGAGATCTAGATATGGAGATATATACAATGTCATAAATACCGCTAGGCATCGGTGTCAGGCCCTCAGATCCCAGTCCAACCCTGGTAACAGTTATGCATTTGCAGCGAACTGAGAACACAGTATCCAGCCCTGGCAAAAGGAGGATAGGTTGCGGGCTTGTGCAGGTGGCAAGCACTTGGACACAATCAGTGTTATACCACCAAGATAACACAAGTTTTTTGGTCCTCTGTCTGTGTGATTGGAGAAGAGTTGAAGAGAGTGTAGTATCCTACATTTTCCTCAACAGAGCGAGTTTCATCACAGGGTGGTGTTTCGCTGCAAGGATGAGGCTTCAACGCAACGCAAGATACTCTGTAGCAGTCAAACATACATGATAGCCACCGAGGCTCTCCCGTAAACGGAGTTCGGAGACAAGACTGTTTCCGAAGTGAATAGGTAATGAATTTGGATGGGGCTCTTTCGCTCGTTATAGTTCAGAAGACTTCAGACCTATATCGCATCATTGTAAAAAAAACACTCTCGGATATTCCTGAGAACTGCAGGTATTCGGAAACTATTTTCATTTGGAATAAGGAATGCACTTGCTGACAATGAATAGCTAAACACCACCAATAGGCTATTTGTCAATAACATTTGAGGAAGTTCGTTAATTTTTGCCTTTTTAATTACATTGGGGCATGATTGCGTTTATCTTTCTTCACCAACGGCGCAAGTTGCACCCATACACTATTTGGAACGTTCGCTCAACTTGGATAATTTGGACATCTGTAATCTGTTTTGTCATTACGCATATGCTGCAGAGCAGAAGAGAATTCCAGCTTTATTTATTACAACACACCCAGAGAGAGGTATACTATTGAACACATAAACCCCAACAAAATCATTCAGTAAACGGTGACGCGCTCCAAGACCCTATGCGACATTGCCGAAATTAGTTTTTAGCCTTTGCCAAAAGTATTCTACAATCAAAAAATATATTCGACTTAAAAACCACTGCAGATCACGAAACGCTCTTTTGTCATGCCACGCTTTATTTGTTGTGTTGATGCTTAGTTGTTTGAGAACAGTAAAAAAGAGGTCCTTTTCTCGCCCGTGGTGTTTTCAACACGTGGAGTGTCTGTGCGTTACCACTGAGGTATGTGTGGGCTTGTCTCGCTTGTAAGTCAAACCCGCCATGTGATTCGTCTCCTATTCCCCCCTCTCATTAAGGACACAGACTTGCCAGACTCCGTTTGGGGTAGGATGTAGGGATGATCCCGATTCTGCGCTTAAAGGGTCAGATGAACGCGGAGCCGCCTCCGTGGGTAGGCCTATGGATGATCCCCGGCGGCTCTGGACTGTGCCGCGTGCAGGGTGCCACCGTTCCCGCGCCTCTGCTGCTCTCCGCGCACCCACCACCGTTGCTGCAGGGGCTCTCGAGCTGGCAGCTGTCCTGTGATCCACTCTCGGTCCCTTTGATACGAATTCCTCCAGCGGCAGAGCCAGCCATCAACCAGTTCCCACTCCCAAATGTCCAGGTAATTCTGCTGCCACTTAAAGTGTGAAATTTATATTTACATGGTGAATAAGTTCATTTCCACAGTGCATTTGTCATAAGAGTTAAAATGTGCAGATGTGCATTGTTTTACTGTAGACCTACTTGGCCTACATAATAATCAGTCACAATATGACAACGTGGATGGAATGAATGATTAAATCCCTGTGGAGTGATATGGAAGACCAACATATCTGAACTATTCGAAAGACTCTCGCTCCAAACGCATAAACAGTGCTATAAAAGACTCAGATATTTAATCAATGTGCAGACATCTGCAGTCATTTCCATCCAAAGTGGAAAGGAATAAGCTGTTGCGGTTACATGACGTGATTAAAAATTGGACACGCTCCAGATTACGAGATGAACTCCTGCGATCTGTTGAATTCAGTGGATTGGCTACTTGGATAGGAGGTTGTCATGTATTTACATCCAACTTGGTATCCTACACTAATCTTGACTCTGTATCACACACTTGAGCAGAAGTGGTGGGAGAGAGAGAGAGGTGGGTGGAGGTGTAGGGCCCTGGGTTTGCAGGTGGATTTGTATGCACTGTGTGCCTTGCAGTGTCTTCCGAGGTCCACAAGAGGTGTGTTTTTTCTCACCAAGAGCTGAGATTCACAATTTCCATGCGAGCACTAGGGCATGCAGAAGGGGCTTGATCAGGACTTCACAGGCATATTGATAACGATGTAGACTGTGACTTTTCATTGCACAAGCAACATTTACAGGCCTTTACTCGGCTGTGAGAGAGGAGGAGGAGGAGGAGGAGGAGGGAAGATCGCTTGAGCAGAAAAGAAAATGAATGTTGATGATGCAGCACTTGTGTTAAAAGACATTTATTTTTTCGCGTACCAAAGCTTTTTTTTTCGCCCTCAAGTTTTCTAATAGATTTTTAATGTGATTTGCGACATGACTGAGTAAGCGTAGTAAATATCTCTTAGCCTTCAGCTCTGCTTGTAATGTCTGTCAGTGTGTTTTCATCCAAAGCTTTTGGCAGGAGAGATCTTTGTTTTGAGCAGCTTTAATCAATCTCCACTGACAAACAGAGAGAGCGATAGCACTGACTTACAACAACGTTGCATCATTGAGTTATAGTTTCACATGCTTCCCACAGAGTCAGTAGTTCTCATACGTAGTCAATTCATTTCATCACATTAGTATGGCATGGCATATGTTTGTGTTTTACACTTGCATGATCGATGCCATGAATCATCTTATTTCCCTCCGTCTGATCACTGCTGTAAAGTGGAGGATTCCAAAAGACACATATGGCTGAAAGGTCTAAGAAGCAGCTGATACGATACGATGTGATACGATAAGACTTTATTGTCAGTTTTCACAATTCATTTTGCGTCCCTGAGCAACAATTACATCACAAGACTATTGCACAACTGACAAAAAAACAGAGGACACAGGCCAGACATACATGCATACATACATTACATACAACCCACACGATGTATGAAAAGCATATGACGCAAAAACGAATTTTATCTGCATTATCTGAACAAATTGTTATTTAATTTCACCAATCATCCTAGTTATACAAGGTTAAATATGCACTGATGTTTTTTTTGTTTACACTGAGGTATTTCTGTTTTTGTGCCATTGTAGTTTGATCTGCCATCAAGGCCGCATGTTTTGGGATTCCAGCCGTCTGTGAGTGTGGAGCTTGTGCCTGTGTTTCCCCGCGTGTACCGCACCGTCCTCCACCCACACCTCAGGAAGGGCTGGGTCGAGAAGAGGAGGCTCCCAGAATATAAGGTGAACCCTCTGAGGGTTGGATGTGGCTGCAAACATCTTTACTCCTAGTAGAGTAAGATACATCAAGAACGTATTTTTCCTGGATCCATGTGACGTCAGGTGAACGCCCCTCAAGGAGACCTTAGGTCAGGTGACCTTTGGAGACTTTAGGTTCAGAATAAATAAATGGAGTTCCCCTATCACTGTAGATGACGGTAGTGCACATGTTATGCAAGCCGTCACCAAATGCCACAGAAAGAGAAGAGGAAGGAGGGGACAACGCCGACCGAACTTGAGCACACTCCTTTGCATTGGGTAGGCGGGGTTTGGGGTATCTTCAGTGGCGTGCACAGCCATTTTGGGGGGCAGGTGCTGAACAGGGGTATTTGGGGGCATGTGGAACTTCCAGCTGCCTTAGGGCTAAGATATTTGGGCAATATTGTCACATGAAACTACACAAAAACTTTCTAAAAAAGACCTTTCAAAAATGGCATTTCTTGTCCAGTAGGGCAAAGGAGCAGGTACTTTAGCACCACCTTGTCCCAATCTGTGCACACCTATGGGTATCTTACTCTACTAGAAGATGTCACACTCCTTTGAATTGAGTAGACAGGGTTTGTGGGATCTTACTTACTCTACTAGATGATGGGGTTTGTGGTATCTTACTTACTCTACCAGAAGATGGGGTTTGTGGTATCTTACTTACTCTACCAGAAGATGGGGTTTATGGTATCTTACTTACTCTACCAGAAGATGGGGTTTGTGGTATCTTACTTACTCAACCAGAAGATGGGTATAGACAGGGTTTGTGGTACAGTATCTTATTTACTCTACTAGAAGATGGGGTTCGTGGTATCTTATTTTACTCTACCAGAAGATGGGGTTTGGGGTATCTTATAGACTCTACCAGAAGATGGGGTTTGGGGTATCTTAATCTACTAGAAGATGGGGTTTGGGGTATTTTGCACTACAAGCAGATGTTTGGCGTCTGTGAAGATTCTCATTCATCCAGATCCAGGTCATCTTAGTCAAAGGTTTAGCTACAGGCATCTTGGGCCTCTTTTGAAGCTTGAAAAATGGCGTTAACAGTCAGACTTCTGAAGTTGTATTTTTGAAGTGGGATTCAGAGGCTATTGACCTCTGTGGAGTGGGCCTTTAGGCCTGTTAGATCTTCTGATTCCCACTTCAGAAGAAGTATCTCAGATGGCCCAAACAGATGGCCAGTTGCCTTTAGCTGAAAAGTCTTTTGACTGGACATAATGTAAATGTTGTTGATGTTGTTGGACTATAGCAGAGGTGGGCAACCTATTGCCCGGGGGCAGTTTGTGCCTCCTTAGACTGTCTTATCCTGCCCCTGATATAATTTTAATGTAATGCAGCTTCACATGAAATATGATACGTTTTGTTAAAGAATCTTAGAAATTGCATTCCAATACAATGAAATTATATTTTCAGGGGAGTGAAGGTGGGGTCAGTTGTTAAGGTGGCCGCCTAAAGTGCAGGGGGAAATCCTGGTTTGTGTTCATAGTACGGCCCTTGGAGGACTTTATAGAATTTCAAAACTTGAAAAGTCCCCTTGAATGAAAAAGGGTCCCCACCCCTGGACTACTGCCTCTGTTTATTTTGTTTGGTTCTGTTTGTTTCCATGTCCTCTCTTACGATGTGCATAAAAATGTGCTACTTAAATTAAAATGCAGATCTACGCACGTATTTGTTACTGGTTTACTTAAGCAATACTCTATGGTAGATACCAATCTTGATATTTTTTAATTGGACGTGTCATCTAGATCTCATTAGTACTGTAGATGTTGTTGTTGGCCTACGGTATAGCCCTTCTGCTTGTTTTGTTTGTTTTGGCTGTTTGTGTGTCTTGTCTTCATACGTGCATAAAAATGCGCTATTTGAAATTGAAATGAAACCCAGGTGTACTGTATTTGACATGCAGCCTCACTGGTGGTTTACAAGTGTGTCCTGTATTTGACATGCAGAGCCACTGGTGGTTTACATGTCTACCTGTGTCAAAGGAAATAAAAAAAATGCCACCCACTTTGCTCCATGTTTTATTTTGAAGTGGCGTTTCGGCCGTCTGGCCTTCTTCCTACTCCAAGTTTGTATGGCATTTTCTTTATTCAGTTTCACATTTTTATGCACAAGAAGCCAGCACCTCAAGAAAGACTTTATTGGTGTGGAATACTTTTATTTACAGGTCTACCTGAACAATACTCTGGCTCTGGAGACCACCTGGTTCACTCCTGAAGAAATGGGAATTTTCCAGCGGCAAGAGAATCCCGTGCTCGTGACAAATCAAATGGCAATGACGATATCTAGGCCAACCACTGCCTCCAGGAACGTCCACACTTTGCTGGTGTCACTGCGACGCGTATCAGGTCTGTGAGGGAATTTATCACCACCCTTTTCAACACACACACACACACACACACACACACACACACACACACACACACACACACACACACACACACACACACACACACACACACACACACACACACACACACACACACACACACACACACACACACCTGCTGGCTGACCGCACCTGAGCTGTAACGTTAATGAGTTGTTTTGTGGGCCACCTTTGGCTCTCGGGCCTTGAGTTTGACACCTGTGATGGGTGGTAATGGATTAAACAAGGAAATCAGGATCATATCATGTAACCATCGTACGGGATGCACACAGTGCCATAGAGCTTCTAGAGTTCACTCTTGTGCATTTTCACAACATGGAACAGCTTCGTGTGGGCGTTATTGATCGCAATGATTCACTGAAGGTTGGAACACAGTTTCCAATAGAAGGTAAAGGTAAATAATAAAGATTGGAATGCAGTTTCCAATAAAAGGTAAAGGCAAAGAATGCTCTCCTGACAGTATGTCAAGGCCAGCTGTATTGAAATACCCACATGCCCCATATAGCTGGCTGTCACTGGATTTCATACAATGATCTCAGGTCACAAAAGTGTGATACCTCTCAGGTGAAATTATCATGGAGCCATGTTGTGGTGTGTGAAGACTGGCTTATGTGACACAAGACAGGTGAAGGTTAAATCATTCAGGCCTTTTCCCCATTGTGCACAGCTTTCTCCTCTTTGTATGCAGCTAATGATTCGTGGTTTCAAAGAATTGCACCCAGACTCCTTTCTAAACCTTGCTAATTTGGTGCGAAACATTGCACACGAGCAGCAGCCTGTGTAAAACTGCATGTGTGGTTTGAAAGTGAGGCCCAAGACCAGAAACACATTCTCACAGGCTCACAATGCCAGAATGCATCAGCCTCTCTGCCATATAAATACTGAAACACTGAAATGCTTCCCATGTTAACTCCATGGAGGTAGTATAAGAACTGGATAGAGTGAATAAGTCCCGCCTCCTGTTATTTCAATGGGAAATGCTAGGCTAGTGAATTCAGCCAAAATTGAACAAAATTTTTAGCTTCAAAGATGGAGTCGTTTCCGCCGCCAGTTTACTCGGCCAATTACGTGCCACGTTAATGACTGACTTACGATTGACCAGAAAGATATATGGAAGATGGGCATTGGATGCATGGAGGTGCCCAACCACACACCTGTATAGGTATGTGTGCCCAACACTAAACTCGCGCACCCACCAATCGCGTCCACCCTCTTTGAGCGAAGTGGCGGCGGAATGGGGCACCTAAGTCACGCCCTCTACTTCCTGGTTCATGGGGCAGAGGGAGTCAAAAAATGATTACTGGGCTTGAAAATGAGTGATTTTTGGATTTGTGGTGCATAGCCCAGTAATTATTTTTTGACTTCCCCTGCCCCATGAACCAGGAAGTAGAGGGCGTGACTTAGGTGCCCCATTGCGACGAGGAAGTGCCTTGCTAATCGGCGAAGCTAATCAGCGAAATCCTAACCCCCTGGTTAAGTCCTGGCTGTTGAAAGGGCCGTGTTGAAGATAGGCGAAGGATGCGATTGCACCCGGCCGACCGGAGGTGTGGTGATGGGCATGTATTGCACTCCTCACCGTAATTAAACAATCAATTACACATCTTTTTGATTGAGTGCTTGTCTGAGCGCTGTGGTTGTTGGAGGGCCACTTTGCATGCTGCAAGTGGAAGGAGGATCTCTCAGTGTAACAACCACATGTGTCTGCTGGCAGTCGGTTGGCTGACCACTGCTCTGTCCCCTCTCCTGGTTACTTCAGTCAGTACAACGAGTCCTTATTGGACTGCGGCGAACTCGGCAAGGACAAAGCTCCTGATTGTGTCTCCTGCATGGGTAACCTTGGTTACATCAACAGCTTTTATGCACTTTGGACCATGATAGGCCCAGCTGAACCGTAATCAGTTTGAACCATTATACTGTAGGCCCGGCTGAACAGTAATCAGTTTCCTCTGCCAAAGCTTATTTATTTTACTTTGAAGCTCAAGGTATAGTCACCTTCGATCTTCTATTATCACTTCTGGGTATTTTTTTCCCTCTCAGGTGGATCTTTTTTGTGATGTGAGGAGATGAGGGGATTGATGTTCAGGCTACTCTGATGCATTTCTGACTGATGTTCCTCCTCCTCCTCCTCCCCTTTCTTGTTTGCCTCCCTCCCAGGTTTGTTTACCACTAGAGGTAAAGGAAGCAAAGCAAGTGGTGCACATGCTGTGCATGGGAAGTAGGCGAGCAGAGCAGTAGCACTCCAAATGAAGTCATTACTGTGGGTGTCCTAATAATTGAAGTCGGCCGGGCCCCAGTGAAGTGGAGCTCTCCACGGGCATCATGCATTTTTAAACAAGAGCAGTATTACACCCACAGATTGCCATTGCTACGAAACCGTATGAAATGGCCGACGAAACCCTGGGAAGTGTTCAAAGTCCTGGTGTGATGATCTCTAGCAGAGGTGCCATTTATGGCGGTAACGAGTGCATCACAAGGGCATGCGGGAGGAGAGAAGAGCTGGAACCAAAAGTTGAGGCGAGCCAGCCATATGTGAAGCATGTAGAGGCAGCAAATCAATATTTTATCCACGTCATTAACGGCCTATATCCCACCCTACCACCACCATCACCACCACCGCTGTGTGCCGGGATGCCGACAGGGGGACAAAGGGGTCACTTGTCCCAGGCCCAGGGAGAGTTGGGGCCCAGAATTGGGTCCTCATTACATTGCATGTGTTGGGAGAGGGGGCTCTTCACATGACTTTGTTCTGGACCCGGTGAAAGCTGTCACCGGCCCTGACCATGTATCTTGAATTCGTAAGCCATCCGGAGCGCACAGTGCAGGAGCAGAGGCGTGAGAGAGTGCGAGCACACTGGTGCGTTGCAGGTACTTATGCATTCATGGCCAATGAGGAAACACACAGAGACTCACAGAGAGTGGGCAAACTTTACTTGTCTCTTAAATATTTTATCAAATGGAAATTTATTATGTTTTGCTCGCTGGTTCACAACATGCAAACATACCACGACATACAGAGCTGTTTTGCTGCCTGTCCATCATGAAAATAGAAAAATCACGCAACCGTTTTCTTTTGAAAAAAACAGCAAATTTCCTTTGCATGAGAAAATGTTATGTATCAAAAAATATTCCAGCTCGTGTGTGTGTCACAGGAGACGCAGGTAGCTGTATTTTTCCTTCCTGGTAATAAGGCGTGCATTCAAATCACGTGGAAGGTACTTTCTATCACACAAACATTAAAGGTAAAATATACAGTATTAACAATTCGAGCATATCCTGACATTCATGGAAAAGGGTCCACTTTTTTGTTTGTGCCTGTACTATATATCTCTAAAGTTGCCTTTTCAAGGGACACCTATGGATTTGAAAGAACAGTCCAAGTCTTTTAATGGCCTTGTGTTTTGGTCCTGTCTAAGTTGGAATGCAAAGTCCCAATCTTAGATATCTCAACACTGAGCGATTCCTAATGTTATGTGCTGACTTTGAATTGTGTACTGTATACTTTTAATGAAGTGCTGTGTAATTATTCATGGTAGATCAAGGTACCTCTTAACAATATTTAATATATGTGGGTTGCAGAAAGATACAAACAGCTATCCTCTGCCATTGTTTTCTCAGATACAGTACATATACTGGGCATCGCTCCTGTTTAGAATCCCTGGCACAGCTGTTGTCAAGGTGACTTCCTGGTGCTTTTGGAGGAAGCCGTTATTAATCCTGTCTTTGCACCGTTGCCTCCTTTAGTTTATCATGGACGACACCACCACCACCACCTCCGTAATAACCTGCAATGTTTCACTCCAAATGAAACCGGTCCAGTCCCTGTCTGATCCACTCAGCGCGTGCCAGTCTGGCGTTTCATTTCTAAATTCTAGTAAACAAATGTCTGTGTCTTGGGCTGACTGAGTGGCCATTTCCAGCTCTGATGGACCATTTTCTCTCAAGGCCGGGCAGCTCATCTGAAATTGGACGCGTTTTAAAGCATGCTATATCTCATCTGCCACAGCGGGCGTGTGGTGTTGGCCTTTTAACAAACAATGCTGTGCAAACAGTGTGTCCCTCTGAGCAGGAGATAGGCTGTGTTTATTTCAGGCACTTTATTTGAGGACGTATTTGGATTTGTTTTTTGTATTCCAGCTGATATGTGTGATTGTCCCAACGACTCCATGCATAAAGGATGTGTCTTACAAACACAGTATGCTAACAGTAGTCAAACCACATTGTATAATGCAAATAGAACATCCGGCATCTGAAAAAAGACTCAGTATAATATAGTTAATTATTCATGGATATGAAATTATTCTTTTTCACACAGCCCTTGGAATTTTACAATCTACAAGGCCTTCAATGGAGCTGGAATTGTGGATAAACTGTGGCCAAGCAGACACACCTGACAATGGTGTAAAGGCATATAATTTACTTCTTAGTTGTACAAAATGCATGTTAGTCTTGTGTAGTTAGAAAGGTCATTTGCAGGAAGTGCTACGTGCTGTTTGCTATCTGAGTTTCCTTTTCCCTTTACTGCTTTAAGTTGTCAGACCCTAAAGCTTTGTGCTGTTAGAAAATCAAAAATGATACTTTGAAAAGGGCCATCTTCCCACAGATGACTGCCCATCGGAACTGCGCCCCCACCCCCCACCCCCATCTTGAAACCCATGTCTCTCATTGCACCACATTTTCAACCTCTGGATATTGACGGGACCTAATGAAATGTGAAAAGTCTCTGCACTGAACATCCCCCCACCCTTGTGAAGAAATTGCGGGCAGGTGCTGGAAAATTGAGACGGGCGTTGATTGGTCGATTGGGGATGAACCAGTGAAGCGTTGTGGTACTCTCTGGAATGCCGTATAGTGTTTCTCTCTCTCCGAGGCCTTAGGAGACTCTGAGGGCCCATCACCGGGAGCTGGCCCTCTGAACGCCCTCTTATGAAGACTGTTCATGGTCCAGGTCTCTCACTGTGAAAAGCCAATATCCAAAATGGGAAAGATATGGAAAATAGACTGATTGCTTCATGCTGAAAAGAATTCAATAACTGGATTCAATGTCATTCACCTGTGAAAGAGAAATAAAAGACAAGATACGCAGAGAGAAAAAAAATAGACAGTTACTTAAATGGAGGTTTCTACTGTTGGAACATATACGTATGATGTGATAGTGACATTTTAAAGGGACACTGTGTGAGATTTTTAGTTGTTTATTTCCAGAATTCATGCTGTCCATTCACTTATGTTACCTCTTTCATGGATATTTACCACCACCATCAAATTCTAAGTGTTCATTATGACTGGAAAAATTGCACTTTTCATACATGAAAAGGGGGATCTTCTCCATGGTCCGCCATTTTGAATTTCCAGAAATAGACATTTTTAGCTGCAAAAATGACTGTACTTGGGCAATACTAGAAAATATTAGTTTATTACTTAGTACACTTTCATGAAAAGATCAAATTTGGCAATAAGCAGCCCATTTTCAATGAACAGCATAGTTGCAGTACCTGTTTGACCATTTCCTGCACAGTGTCCCTATAAAGGTGCTCTGTGTAGGATGGTGGCCAGAGTAGGTATTGCAACTATGCTGCTCATTGCAACTGTGCTGCGTTTTTATTGCCACATTGGATCTTTTTGTGAATATTTACTAAATAATAAGATAATATTTACTATATGACATTGAGAAGATACATTTACATTTCTATTTTCCCAGTCATACTGAATACTTGGAATTTGATGGTGGTGGTAAGCAGTGCTGGGAAAGTTACTTTGAGAAAGTAACTAATTACAAGTACTAGTTCTCCAAAAAGTAATTGCGTTAGTAACAGCGTTACTTCACTATAAAAGTAACTAGTTACCAGGAAAAGTATTTTTTGTGTTACTTTTTTTTGTTTTGCTTAAAATGTCAAAGAAACAGTTAAATGGGGTTTTCATCCTTGTTCTGTGATGTTATTTTGGCCGTGATTAGTTTTGCTTAAGATGCTATCAAATATCTTCATGACCTATCAATGGTGAATGTTAATCCAGTTCACAACGTTTTTAGGGATACATTTCTCTTCCACAAGATGTTTTTTTTTTTTTTTTCAACAACAGCCCTGAACAACTCCGACCCCACAGTGGATAGGTGAAACATGTTTTCAACCACATACCTGGCGATTATTTTGTTGAGCTCACTCGTGTCCTGAGAAATCAGGTTAAAGTAGTGGTTCGCTATTTTAGACATTAAGCCCTGTTTGTATGACTTCTGGGGTGAAGTAGAGATGTTCTCATCACAATTTTGACATTTGGTGCTGAACGGAGCATTTGGGTATCCAAGACTGCAGCCCCCCACCTTTACATTGACTCCAATAGAGTACTCAAGCAATTGATTATAAAATGGCATTAAACTTTCGTTCGAGAAGACATGGAACTCACCGTGTGGTCAGTGGTAGACAGCGATAAATTGACCTGAAAATTGCAGCGAAATATGCCTTCTAACTGTTGTTTAGCATTTGGCGGACCTATTTTTCCCCAGACGCCGTTGAATAGCAGTTAACATCCAGCCGGTAGGTAGCGATAGTGTGTTGTTTGTGTAGACATCAAGGAGCGAGGTAGAACGGCTATCTTTGAGCGGGACTGGCTACAAAAACTACAGCTTGCATACAAACCATAGATAGTAACGTAAACAAACGCACCCCCATTTCCGGTCGCGCGGAGTAATACTAGTCAAACCAATAGAGTTCTTCAGTAACGCGGAAGCATGTAGTAGATTGTAGTCTTTCATGTTAGCATTTAAGGACTTCCTGGTTCGTATCGGCTTCCGGCCTCCATTGGGAATGAATAGGGGCCAGTTTCAAATAAGCTCCGAGTGCAAGCACGCGCTTAGCGAACCCCCGCAAACTGTCGAGGGTGTTAAAAATAGGCTGTAGGTATGACACGGTTGATCATTTTGTGTCAAACTTCGACATAAATACGATGTTGCGTCCATATGCTAAACCCGGAAACTTTTGGCGACTACAGAAGCGGCGTCTGTATCTAACGTCATGTACGTGCGGAGGGTTGTACCCATGGCAACCAAAGGAAAGCATGTAGTTTGGAAGTTTTAATGATCAGAAAGGGGTTAGCAATATTGAATTATAATCGTCATGATTTAACATGTGAATACACCAACATGATGATACGATCCGTTCCACTAATGAGAAAGGGATGCGGGGACACGCTAATATTCGTTGTTGGCGTGCAACTTATATTTTCGCCAAACCTGAATCTCTATGGCGTGTTGCAATGTAAAAAAATCGCCATAGAACCGGAAGTCTAAACGCCGCATACAAGTTGACGTCAACGCTGAAGAACTCTATACGATCAATGAAGATGGACAATAATGATAATATATCTTCTCTGGAAGCGTATTTCGCTGTGATTTTCGAGCCAACGTATCGCTGCCCACCTCTGACCACTCGGTGAGTTTCATGTCTCTGCAAACGAAAGTTTAATGTCATTTTATGATCGATTGATTGAGTGCTTCATTGGAGTCAATGTAGGCTAAAGGTGGGGGGGCTGCAGTCTTGAATACCCAAATGCTCCGTTCAGCACCAAATGTCAAAATTGTGATGAGAACATCTCTACTTCACCCCACAACACTTTTGTTAGCAAATCACGTTCAGCTATTTTGTTCTCATGCAAAGGGTGAATGTGAGCATACTAAAAGTCGGCTTGGTACAGATTTATGCGGCGCTGCCATTTGCTCCTTGATTTTGTCAGCAGCCAGTGCACACTGGCGCTGCAATTCGCGTCACTTTACCTCCCGAGTAACTGTAACGGATAAAGTAATTAAGTAAGAAATGAGGCTCCGTTAGTAACGACGGTATACGCAGCACTGCTGGTAAGTATTCATGAAAAAGGTAACATTTGTGAATGGGCAGCAAGAATTCTGGAAATAGTCTACAAAAAAATATTACGCAGTGACACCTTAAAAGTGGGATATCTGCAGTGTACTATATGTGGGGTAGCTCAACGCAACACTGAGCCCTCTTTCAGTCTGCATAACTTGCAGAGCATCATAAATATTTCTGTGTCCTTTTGCTGATCTGAGAATATTAGTAAGTAGAGCATGTCACCCGTAAGTGATTCTCTGCATCTGAACGAGGGTGTATCGCCTAGCATACAGTTTGACAGCAGTTCAAACCCTGTTAGTATCCGAGCCCACAGAGAAGTGTTAATTAGCAGCTGGCCGGCTTTGAAGCCCATTGTGTAGCGCTCATTGATCAGAAGACGCGAGTGCTTTTGCCCTTCTGTGGAAAACCCATATTTCCTTTCTTGCCGGGGGAAGAGCTGTGTAGTGTGTAGTGTAGTGTGTAGTGCAGTGTGTGTGGCATGTGTTGCAGTGGAAGAGTGTAGTTTGTGGTGTGTTTGTTTAGGGCGGCAAACACTTCTCATTACTAGCCTGGGGTGGGGAGAGGCGTGGGGTAAGGTGGGGTGGGAATAGGGTTGTTGAAGGGATGGGGTGGAGGGGCTTCGCAGAGTTGCAAGCAGGGCTTGACACTGGCACCTGCCAACCGGCCAAATGCTGGTAAAACTTGGCTGTGGCTAGTAACACTGTCAGTGTCACTAGCCAATTTGGCTAGCATACGCATCACAGTAACCTATATTCTGTTGTTTGGCCCGTGTGTATCAATTGTATTTATTTTCAAGAAAAAGCTCAGCAGCTCAGTTTCTATTTGCATGATATACTCCCATGTAGAAAGGTATACACTCATCTTGCTTCAGCACCTTATCTTCTGAGGTTAGATGTTCAATATCATGATAAAGGGGGGGAAAGCAATATAAAATCTGTGGCTAGAGGAATACCTGAAAGGCTAGTGACTCGGGAAAACCATTAGCCGCAGTGGCCGGTGGGTGGAAAAGTTAATGTCGAGCCCTGGTTGCAAGTGAACATAAAGGCGCTGTGAAAATAAAGACGAGTTAAATAGAAAGTTTTGCCCTCGGAGACTACGACAACGCAGCACAGATCCTTTTGCCAGTTCATTACAGGGGGCTATGCAAGGGGGACCTACTGAAGGCACTGCAACAGCACAGAGAACAGTCACTCTGATGGATATGCAGTACAGGAGTTTAGCTGGGGAACGGAAAAAAGAGATGCCAGTATAATGTATACAGTACAGGAGTTTAGCTGGGGACCAGAGAAAAGAGAGGCCAGTATCATACAGTTCAGGAGTATAGTATAGGGACCAGAGAAAAGAGTGAAACTAAAGTTTATTCTTATACTTCAGACATGTAAAAGCTCAATCTTTTACCGGACATGTTTCTACTGTAAATTAAAAAAAAAAACGTTAATTGTACTATTACAGATAGACATAGTGAATGAGAGAAAGTTCAGCATAATGCTCTCCCCTGCCACCTTCTGGATCACGGACAGCTCCCATTGTTTCAGCACCACGGACAGCCCCCCTGCGTTTAGGGGAGTGCTCTGCTTATTGTCAGCATTAGTGCTGAGTGCCACACTCATCAGCAGAAATACCAAACAGCACAGAAGTAACACTGAAGGCTACGTCAGAGAGTGTTTATGGGTAGTACGAGAGAGGAATCTCGCGACTTTTTCCGGGTGGTACTGTCCACTAAGTGGCGCCATCCAGACAGCGCAGAGGAGCGTCAAGGAGCGCCGAGGCTGTTGAATGAATGGGGTCCCATGGAGCTCAACCACGATGCTGCCATTGCTTTGGGAGAGAATTGGTATCATCGTTTCATTTTATTTTTCCCAAAGGCAGGATAAATGATCCTTTCAAACAACACTTAGTTTGAAGGTTTAAACTCGCTGGATCTTTGTAAAATACGTCTTTATTGTCAGTATGACATCACGAGTGGCTTCACACACTGCGTTTGGATTGGTCGGCCGGCTGCATTGCTGTGATCACGACGGCCGTAAAGCAATTTTGTTAGCAAGATGCTAGCGGAGCCTGACTCATAAATGCCAAAGCTGTAGGAAATCAGAAGGACATAACTCCCAGGTTATTGTATATTTAATTGAATTCCACATTGGTTTCTCAGAACTTACAGTAATATTATCAAGTTTCAGCCGACAGCGAGCACAATTGTCAGTTATTAGCGCCAGCCTTATGACCTCTGCTGTCTCGACAGCGCTCCCTAGGTGAACTGCCGTCACGGGTTGGAGGGCAAGATTCAACTCTGTATGTAAACCCACTGTGGCTACGTGCTGCTTCTGTTCCGACACTTCTTTTCCATTGCACTGTATGTCACAACTGCTTTCACTGATATATCAGAGACTGTGACGTATTTCAAGGCCTAATAAAGACTTATTATATTTTTGTTGACTGACACGGAACTGGGATACGTATTGGGGAACAGTAATTACCACCCTAGAGAGGTAAAGAAGGAAATGCAGAAGCTTCTCATCTGTTTAGTAATTTAAAAGGGAGACATGTGCACAGGTGTTGTTTACATGCTTTTTCTCTTTCAGTGGTGCGACTCTCTCATGTTTCACAAATCACAAAAACAAGATGACACATACAGTACATCCAGAAGTAACGAGAGAAAATGTTAGAGCCTAGAAAATCTCTGGCAACGATTTCTATGCAGATTAATGCCTGGAATACATTTAGTCCATTCATCTTAAATTGTACGTAGAGGGTTTTTGTCAAAATCACACATTTGGAGTGAGGCCTAAACAAAAACATTTGGCTCTTCTGTAAAAAAAAAAAAAATGTTATCACATCGAAATTAACAGCATTTCACAGCCTCGGGTATTGCAGATAGATGGGTGTGAAAGTGATGCTATTTTGCTGAAATATTTGACACTTGGCAGGAGTGGTTTGCAGTTGAGTTTTATGAAATGTGTACTGTAGACTGATACCCTATACAAGTCCCTATTCTGCCTGTGTCTGTCTGGTGACAGTCCTCTGCTATCGCTCTTAAAACACATCTGTTTCCAGCACTTGGCCAGGAGGGGTTCACACCACAGCAGAGTTTTATCATGTAGACTAATACCCTACGAGTCCCTATCCTGCCTCTGTCTGTGTGGTGACGGCAGGGCTCTCTTCTTGTTGTGTCTCGCCTGGTCCTCTTCCTCTTCCTCTTCTTCTTGTTCTTGTTCTTCTTCTTTAAATCACATCTGTCTTTGCAGCTCCACTCCGCAGTGGCTGTGGAGGCACTGCCCAGCGCTGCATGAGCTGCGTATCCCTGGTGGCCTCATTTTAGTGGCACGATCTCGCATGCTAACCACACTCTCTCAGATCTACCCACTCGCCCCCATTAGATAAAGTGCTGTTTGCTTTGGGTGGGTAGCTGGTTGTGGCTAAGGGGGTAGGGGGTAGGTGGGGGTGGACTGGGTGCAGGGTTAGTATCTAGAAGCCACATTGTAATTATAATTGTTTTAGGAGTTGTCACTACCACCACAACTCTGTCTCTCTCTCTCTCTCTCTCTCTCTCTCTCTCTCTCTCTCTCTCTCTCTCTCTCTTACCCTCTTTGTCTCTCTCTTTCTCTCTCTCACCCACTATCTCTGTATCTCTCTTTCACACTACTCTGTGTCTATCTCTGTCTCTCTCTCTTTCTTACCCTCTCTCTCTCTCTCTCTCTCTCTCTCTCTCTCTCTCTCTCTCTCCCACTCCATCTTCATCTCCTCTCTTTGTATCTGTTTCTGTTTCTCCTGCAGAGTACGTATTTCTTTTACTCTGGCAGTGGCAGGCATCAAGGGGAATGAGTATGATGAGAAGCACAATACAAGATCTCCCCTGTTTTTACAGAGGATTTATGTTGCCCAATCCGCATCAGAAGTCTATCCTTAGGACTAGACCAATTTTCATGGCAGTATGATATTATCCACAATACAGAGGCAGCACTTTTTGGTGAACTTTTTCTATATTGTGGAGATATATTTTTCAAAGAAACTCTTTATTCTAGGCTGTATTGTTTCGAAGTCAGTATTGTTGCAGTGAGGGAGTCTACAAAAACATTGCTTCTATTGTCAGTCCTTCAGCACTGTGCTCCCAAAACCCCATAGAAGCCTCCGGTTCTTTACTGCTGCTGAGATGATCACAAATGAACTCTTGTGCTACATCCCAAATGTTCCAGAGTGCCATATTAGAAAAAATAAAGTGGAATTGAAATTGTTTGTTTTATTTAATCCATATGTTCATGTGAATGTATTATGTGCAGTGGTGGCACATTCAGCTTGTTGTTTTGGGTAGGGTGCGCATATCCAAAGTCACTTGTTGCAGGTACCAGACAAAAGCGTTTGACAGTTGAAGAAGGCAGGTTTGAATAAGAAGAATAAGCTAAAAAAGAATGTTATTAACTCATTGGCTGCCAGCCATTTTCATAAAAGAGTAACCCAGAGTGCCAGAGATTTTTTAGCATTTTGGGTGTTTTTTGGAGGCTCACAGAAAATTGAGTTCTGTGTCTATGTCAACACCATACCTATCAAAACACAGATTAGACGCTCATCTGTCATCAGAAAAAAACGGTGTCTCTCTATCCCTTTCCGTTCTTTCATAATCATCTGTTGAAATTAAGTGGAATTCGCCAAAATGCTGCTTTCTAGCCAAAAAGCTGAGAAAACGCCATTTGAAGTAGAACTATAACTGCAAACGTTTTTGCCCATCATGGCATCGTCCTAACAAAAGATCGTTTGTATGATCTTTTCAACCTAATATGTACTGAAATATAACGGGGTGGACTTGAAAACAAGGGTGTTTTGGTTTAGTTGCTGGCGCGCACAATGGATCATGACAGCAGGCGCCTCTAACTCCGGAAACTCACAGAAATACCGTCTCATTGTCCTCCCTCTGATTGTGCTCTCTCTCTATACGGGCTGTGCTCTCCCCTCGTTGGAGAACGAATCACGGTTTATTTCCTCCAGTAATAGTACCGTGTTGTGTGTGTGTTTGTGGGGGAGGGATGCAGGTAGGCAGGCAGTTCAGCTTAGCTTAGCTTACTGCAGCTTCTTTGGCAGAGCGGACAATTTGCAGATTGATGATTACTGTCATCATGTTTCTGCTCTAGTGATCTTGTCATATATTGTTCAATTAATTTTCTTTTGATAAAGTACTGATCACATAAACAACATTTCACAAGCCGATTGGAGTGGTGAAGGCTAGCTGGTCTGAGGCTAACAATGCTTTCTCATGTGAGCTGAATGCATCTGACCTGACACAAAGGCTACTCTGCAACTCTTTTTGATGATACAGTAAGCTGATCATACTATACAGATCCATAAAAAATAACTATAGAATGAGTAAAAATAGTTGACTTACCAATGCTCCTTTATTTAGGCTTAGTTGTAAGTTGTTAGCGATTTCGTGCTAGCTAGCTAGCATAGCAAACTTTATAGCCAAGCATTCCCAACTGAGGTGACACATCACCACTAGTCCCGTGCATTTTCCTGTTAGATGATCTTTTGTACGCATCATCCTGATGTTGTGTAGGCTGATCACATTATCCAAAATGAAACGGTTGCCACACAGATCATCTCAAGTTGAACATGGTGTATTTTGGGCAAGCTAGTTACAATGCCTTCTAGCTAGATAGCAACAGGGGATTGTATTTTGGTCATGAGATGAAGTTTTTTTTTTGTCAGGCTCTGACACTAAAATCAGTAGCCTACCTGTGTTAAAATCAGAGGGTAAGAAAGTAGACTGCTGTCACAGGTGCTTAACTTTCAAAAATTATTTTGCTATGCTACTTTTGAGATTATAATAGTAAAAAGGGGTGTTTTTGTCTTGACATTTCCTCTTGCTCTGAGCTAAAGCCCTGCCTTGACTGTTCCTAAGGACACTTCTGCCACCTACAGGAACAGTTAGAAAATGCCTAGAGGCTTGAAATGTATACACAACATAGGTCAGACCTTCCTCAAGGCGTGGCTGTAAAAAAACGAAATTATCGACGAACGCCTTCTAAGGCAGGGGGCGACACTATTCGAAATGACGTCATTCGCCGCCAAAGGCAGCCAATGAGTTAAGTTAAAACAGTGACATTTCGATCAAAATGTTACTGTTTTAATTTCATAACGTTTTTTTTTTTTTTTTTGCTTATTCCGCAATATGCAGACCTACCTTCTTCAACTGGTACATTCAGCTTGCCCATATCTGCCATTAGTGTGGAGTCTTGATTACAGTCCCAACTCCCAGCTCCTGTGGTGAGGCTCTGTGGTGCAGTGATAGATGACTTCACTCTAATAGACCCATCATTGAACTGAGGCAGGCAGATGAAATGGGAGGATAAATTCTCGGCTAACGTTGTTGACAGCTATTTAATTGGGGAAACAAAAGGGGAGGGGAACACAGGCACTGGAAAGGGAGAAAAAAAAGATCAAAACACAACAAAAACAGCGATTTACGGCTATACGGATGATAAAAGGCCAGTTCTGTTTCATGTGACTCTCATGCAGTCACTATAGTCACTTTTGTTTTTTGGGCTGTGTTCAGTTACGGGCAGCCGGTGTTAAAAACGCCTCTCTTTATGTACAATCCAGTAGTGCCTATAGTTGATTGCTTGATTTGCAGGTGCTTGCTTACTAGGCTGCTAGCTCACCCACTACTGATTCATTTTTTTTTCTTTTCCTCTTCTGTGCCGGCCTGCTTTCTTGTTTTTCCATGTGCTGGTGCCATTCCCCATCCTTTGCCAAGTTCTGCATCTCTCTCTCTCTCTCTCTCTCTCTCTCTCTCTCTCTCTCTCTCTCTCTCTCTCTCTCTCTCTCCTTATCAGACGCTTTGGCTCCTGTTGGTAAAAGCCTCCTCATTACTGTCCCCCTATTACAGTTGTCCTCTCCATCAGAAGGACAAGCCAGAGTGTATGTGTGTGTAGGGTGTGTGTGTGTGTGGGGGGGGCTATTGGTATGGGACAGGGGAGAGAGAGAGAGAGAGAGAGAGAGAGTGTGTGTGTGTGTGTGTGTGTGTGTGTGTGTGTGTGTGTGTGTGTGTGTGTGTGTGTGTGTGTGTGTGTGTGTGTGCGCGCGTGCGTGTGTGTGTGTGTGTGTCTTGTGATGATGGAGGTTAGGGTGCTGGTGGGAGGGCTGTCAGGCTTAATTGCTACTCAAGAGTTTGGGTTTTAGAAGCGTTTGCTTCAGCTGTGTGGACTGATGTCATTACAAACTCTCCACTTCTCTTCAGAGACGGGCTGGCTTAGGCCGCTGCACAGTCAATCATCTCCTCTTCTCTCCTCTCCTCTCCTCTCCTCTCTTCTGTTCTCCCCAAGTCGTAACCCAGAAAGTCATCAGGGTCATTCCAGCTGGAATCAGCAAATTTCTGAAAAATCTCCCACTCGACCCCCTCGGATTTGCCTGAAAAAAATGTATGTGATGGCTTAAACATCCAATAGATCATATCCACAATATCAGAACTCAGCTCTGGATACTTTTGGCACAAAAAATCTGTAAATAAGTACACCCCCTACGCTTGTTTTAGCGACATTGCATGAGTGACCATGTTCAGACTCAATTATCTCCAGAACTATTTGTGTCAGATTCATTATATTTTCAGGGCTAAGAGTCCCAGACCTGAATATCATATATTACAATTTGCAGCACTGTAAGTCAAATCACACCGTAATAATGTGCCTCTACTCTTTGTAGATATCATATGTTCTAGGGTTTCCAAATGTCTGTAAAAACCTCAAAGTTCTACATGTAAGGTTCATCCTTGGTAAATCGTCTGATATGTACCATGACTTTCACATCATAGTATATCTAACAAAACGCTCCAATGGTTGTTGAGATACAGAGGTCCAAAGATGGCAAAAAATTAATTTGCACCAATGTTTGGAGCAATATTTCCAATCTATGACACTAGTTAAGAACTTTCTGTTTGGTGTTTCTGAAAGAGGATGTTTTTTTTAACAACATATAAAAAAATTGGGATGGTGTTTTGCCTCATTCTTTTTATAACGGACTTCAAAATCTCAATTGGCTACAATTACTTGAAGCTATGAGGCCCATGTCACCAACCGACTTGTCGCAACTCTCAAATCCATGGCTCTGATGTCACCTTAATAGTGAAAACAAGATGGCTACCCTGTGAATGACAAAGCAAATTCTAGGGAAACCATAACACTTATAAATGAATTGATTGATGCCACACAGCAAGAATAGCACATTGCACATGGCTTTGATAGACATTAATTATTTTAATTGTAAAATCATAATAATAATCATCATCATCATTTTAGTAGTAGTAGTAGTAGTAGTAGTAGTAGTGGTAGTGGTAGCGGTAGTAGTAGTCTTGGAATAAAGTGATGAAATAGGAGAGGATTAAAGAATTGTAGCACTCTTGTTTGCAACAAGGACTCCCATCCTAACTAGTCTTTCAATCAGCACCTGTAACTTTATATTTGCTATGAAGCTTGTGTCTTACTCGTTAAGTTACCAGCTGTATTGCAAAATAACTAGCTAGAGATTCCCTCAGACAATTTTGACAGCATGGTCCTGGAGTTTTAGTTAGAATAGTTTGTTTGCATGCAGTATTCAATATCAGGTGAATATTGAAGGCTCAGAAATTCATATTGGCACCAGACAACCATGTGGTTCTTGTCACATCGTTGCGATCTAATTCAGCTGCTTGCATCATTATAATATTATACCACTGCAATGCTGACAAGTGGATTGCAGGTTAGCAGCAGTGATTACAACAATCATGGTTTGGATACTTGTAGACAATGTTCATTACTTGTAAAGTTCACCATCACTTTGATCCTGGTGAGATGATGGAAGCCGAAAGGAAGCTTTGCAGCATGCAAAAGCGTTCAGATATGGTGGTGGATTGGGGGCGGGGCACACTTCTACAGTAAGGGTACCTCTGTCGTGGTGACTGTTGGCGGGGGTGGGACTGTTTTATGGTCGCATAGGAAAGTAAAAGTTGATTAGAGATGACACATAGGAGGAGACAGTTTGTAAAGAGGTATCCTGATTGTAGAACTTCCCGCCCCCCATCATCCTCCCCTGACCGAAGTGCCCTGAGCATGGTGGTGGTATCCTTACTGAAATCAATACCTATGTTGTCATTGTCCTTCAAGGTACCAATTTCGTTGTACCTGTACAATGACAACAAAGTTTCATTCAAAGTTTCATTCAGGTGTTCCTCATTGAATTGCCAATGTTGGATGGTTGCACACAACAATATGAGTGCAGATACCTAATGCATCATCAATGACAATGGCAAGCTACCTTATAAAGTCAACTCATAAGATGCAGCTGGTGATTGAAAGTTAAGTGTGTATAAAATAATTTGTCACAGGCCAGAGCATTAAAAGTTCCTGACTTGTTTAATACATTTCATTTTTTTTTTCAAATATTCAATCACCATCAAGGAAGTCAATGTTGCATCAAGGAAATCATATCAACACCTTGTTTTATTTCCAGAGGTTGTTTTTTTATGACTTCTCTCAAAATGGTACTTCTCTCAACCATCTTGAATTTATTGCTAACGTAGCGCCAGTGAGAACGTGTTGCGTAGTCACTTGATCATCTGGCCGATAGTACACTTAAAAAGATGAGGCCAGAATCCCTGAAAAAAATCAGAAATACTGAGCTGAACAAACAGCTTTGCCTGGGCCCAGGATAAAGTCGTCTGAAGAGACCCCTTCCCAATACATGCAATGTAATGAGTACCCAATCTTGATTCCCCCATGTCCTTGGCCCAGAACAGTTCACCACTTCCGCTTCCCTCTGCACTATTTGATCACAGGCTTATGTCACACCGCAATGCGCTTTACGATCATTAAAAGGAATGAGGCAAAACACCATTCTATTTTTTTGCTATGTTGTTAATAAAAATATCCTCTTACAGACACAACAAAAAACAAGTTCACAGCTGGTGTCATACTTTGGAGGTATTGGTGGGGTTTTTTTTCATGACGCCACTTTGGATGGATTTGAGGGATGCATGCCACACTGCATTGAGATTTGAAAAGGCATTATACAAATAAAGGGGCAAAACACCATCCCAATTTTTAGATATGTTGTTAATAAGAATATCCTCTTCGAGAAACAACAAACAGCAAGTTCACAACCGCCGTTATATATTGGAAATATTGCTCCAAACAATTGTGTATTGTTTCCTTCCCATGATGCTGACTTCCTAGAACTATTTTGGAACTATGCCATTGGCTCCATGAGCCGCCATCTTTGTGTGAAAATGGAACACAAAAATCAAGGGGATTGGCCACCTTCTTAGGATGGATTTGAGGGTTAAGTCAGAAATACTGAAATACTGAGCTGAACAAGTATAAAATCACCTATTTGGTATCAGAGATTTTAGGTTTTAGTGTACACTGACTTGGCTATTCATTTTAGGTGTAGTAAACCCAATTTTTTTCTAAGGTAACAGGGCTTCTAAGGTACACCTGCATGTCACACAGGAATGAGTTTTTAAAATTCATTATAAAAATAATGGGGCAAAACACCATCCCAAATTTTAGATATGTTATGAATAATAATATTATCTTTCAGAGACACCAAACAGCAAGTTCACAACTGGTGTCATAGATTGGGAATATTGCTCCAAATAATGGTATAAATTAGTTTTTTGCCCATTTTTGGACCTCTGCATTTCAACAACCATTGGAACCTTATATTAAATATGATGTAATGTGAAAGTCATGGAACATATCTGACCATGTACCAAGGATGAACCTTGAATGTTGAAATTTGAGGTTTTTATGGACATCTGAAAACCCTTGCAATTTCAATTTCAAAGAAAAGTAGAGGGCCAGCATTAAGGTGTAATTTGACATACAGTGCTGCAAATTGTAATGTATGCTTGTCAGGTCTATGACTCTTAGCCCTGAAAAAATAATGGACCCACCACAAATAGTTTTGGAGATAATTAAGTCTGAATATGGTCACTCAGGCAGTGACACCAAATCAGGGGGAGGGGGTGTCCTTATTTACAGATTTTTTGTGGAAAAAGTATGCACAGCTGAAATCTGCAATGGTGGATATGTTCTATTGGATGTTTAAGCCATCACATATATTTTTTTCAAGCAAATCCGAGGGGGTCAAGTGGGGACCATTTGCTGATTCCAGCTGGAATGACCCATCACCGCTTCCTGTTCGAATAACCCACTGACTGCACTCTGCACAGCTGCGGTGGCCAATCACTTGTGGCCAATCTGCCCCCCCCCCCCCCCCGGCAGGTGGGGCGCCTAGGCTGCAGCCGCATCTTCCCTCTTATCCTCTTCTCTCCCCTCTTATCCTCTCCCCTCTTATCCTCTCCTCTCCTTTCCTTTCCTCTCCTCTCTCATCCTTCCCTCTCCTCTCATCCCCTCTCCTATCTTCTCCTCTCCGGTCCTCTCCTCTCATTTTTTTAGAAAATGCTGAACCTGGTGTATGTAGACCCCTTAGAGGGGTTATTGGGAATGGCTAAAAGTCAACAGGATTTTCAGGTTGAGCTCAGATATGGCAGTGGGATGGTTTACAGTTTTTCTCGATTGCTTACACACAATTTTCGGAATCAGTTCTCGAATTCTCAAAACTCTACACACAAATCTCCATACCTCACACACAGCGGGCAAAACTCCTCACTACCTCTGAAAAATGCACGTCTTGTCTCAAAACAATGTACTCTCTTCTAAAAAGGTCATTTTGTTCTCAAATGTGTGTAGTGGTTTGAACATAGTGTGTTTTAAAACTGAAATGTGAGTGTAAAGAAGGAATTGTGCTTAGCGTTCACTGACATTGGTTAGGGGAGTTGGGAAATGGGTGAGATGTTCCGAGAATTGTGTGTGAAGTACCAGAACTTGTGTGGAGGCAATCAAGAAAAACTGTAATGAGAGCTAGCATTTCCTGGTGACTGCTAGATCTCTGCACAAGAAGAAAACTAGAACGGGCACTCGGTAGAGCGCAAACCTTCGCCTACGCCACTTATTTTTTTCTGGCCATCTTCAGAGTGTGGGGCATAACATTCTCCAAATGTTGGTGTTAGTTTCATTTAAATCGGACCGGATTATCGTAATATTACATTTTTGACCCAGTCTTGATCTCTTATTCTTATTCTTCCGAGTTGAAACACAAACGATTTTTCTCCACTCAAGAGGGCATGCTTAAATCAGGGGCCAGTATGCAATAACTGAATTAATTGACCGGTTTTGAGTGGTGGTGTAGGTGGTGACAGTTCAGGTCATGCCTTTGTGTCTCTCTCTCAGTTTGCTCTTTGCTCCTTTCCTCCTTCATTTCACCTCTTCCTCTCGTGCATAGTGACAGAAAATATTATTTTTTCTGTACTTTCCAACCTCATTTTTTTGTGGGTACTCCTCATTCACTGCACAAGCAAATGGGCACTGAGCTAAAACAGCCGGCTGTGCCTCTGTGAGAGTAGAAAAGAGAAGAGTAGAAAAAGGTTAGAGCGAAGAACGAGAGAGGATCAGACAGATGGAGAGAGGGCGAAAGAACGAAAGAATGAAAGAACGAAAGAATGAACCTCTGCGACGACAGAGGGAAATGTAATTACATTTTAGGCTGTTCCCTGTCATGAATCTCGCTGGCGACATTGATTGCCCTAATGTTACCTTGAGTATGGACAGAACGCTGACTAAGCTGCCTGCTCCTACATTATTTTGCATCCACCTTTTAAGACTTTCTTTTTTTGTAACCAGTCAAAGTGTCAGTGAAACTCCCCCTCCTCACCATCTCATCTCCCCTAATTCAGGAGAAATCATTTGCCATCATTTAGACCCGCCTGTTGTGTTATGTGCTGTAATTTATTCTAATTTTAGCAGGACACGACGAAACATTCATTTTCGGTTTTCATACCATCAATTTCATTGGCGAGGCAGGCCTGGCCAGGGCTGGACTGGTAATGTGGCATACAGGGCATTTTCCCGCTGGGCCGACACGCCTCTGGGGCAGGTTGCTGTTGTTTTTTTGCTTGTTTGTGCGTTTGTTTCCTTAGATATGGGCCCTCCATCTAGAAAAGGCGGCCCCATTAGTTTACCTTTAATATAGGTAGTGGACTGAGCTAATCATAACATCGTAGAAAGGCAAGGGGCTGTTTGAGGGGCTGGTCTATGCCAGAAATGCCCGGGTCGTTGTTCTGTCCCAGTCCATCTCTGGACCTGGCCGACTCTGAGCTGCATTGCAATGCTGTCCAAGTGCCCTCTCCAGTACCTCCCTCACAGCCTCCCATGAACAAGTAGAGCCTGCTGAATAGTACATGGACACAGACATAGACATCCACCTGGAGGTGTATTGATTCATTGATGGTCTTGATTAATTGATGTTATTGCATCAGGGGAAGTCAATATTTTAAGGCGCCACTTCTATGCTGAGAGCATCCAGTAGAAGGCGTCAGTCAGAAACTGAAACAGAATTGTCAAGCAATATTTCTCTATGCTGTATGTGCTCCCGTATCAGGTCTTTTCGTCGAATGAATTGGTGAGAGGGGACCATTCGAACAAAACGTTGGACCATTAGTATAAGGCTGGGGATCTTTAGTCGAGGATGGTCCGTCTACCGCAAAAGCCAACGAAAGGTCCTTAAAATTGAACTAAAGATCCTTAGGTTTCAACTAAAGGTCCCTTCAGTCTGCCTATGTTAGAAATGTAAATCAGATTTTTTAATGCTCATTTTAACGGGTTTTCTTAGAATCAGCTTTTTTCATGCTCATTTTAACGGTTTTGTCTATTTAAATATGTTCATTTGAACGGTTTTGTCTAGCCTATTTTAAATAGCCTATTTGTTTTTTGTTGATTTAAACATGTAAATCTATAAATAAAATGTACTTAGGCTACTCGTTTTTACTGGTAGGCTATGTTGTTGTTGTTTTTACGATTAAGTCCATGGCTACAGTAAAGAGAGAGAGAGAGAAGTTAAATCGTTAACACTGCATAGGAGCGCTCTCTCTCTCTCTCTCTCTCTCTCTCTCTCTCTCTCTCTCTCTGCCCAGCGAGGCAATGTTCTTGGGCGGTAACTTTTTAGATGCGAAGCACCAGCAACAAGAGAATGCTGTCTGCCTTACACACAACAAAGTTCGCGCATGAGCCAGAGCACTATGCATATAACAGTGTTGAAAACATTACAGAACCCATGCACCTGTGTTAAGTCCATGGCTACAGTAAAGAGAGAGAGAGAGAAGTTAAATCGTTACATTAACACTGGACCGCTCTCTCTCTCTCTCTCTCTCTCTCTCTCTCTCTCTCTCTCTCTCTCTCTCTCCCTGCCCGGCGAGGCAATGTTCTTGGGCTATAGTTTTATTAATTGAATAAGCTGCCTATTTTGTTTCATATCCTGTCTTTTATTGTTGGAAATCGTCCATCGATCCAGTCAGGCTGCCTATTTTATATCCTATTATTCCCGTGTGTCCTAGGCCTATTTCTTTTGTTCGAAGTCTAAATATATAACTAATATATAACTGATTTACCCGCGATTCATATAGGCCTAGGCCTAATAACGGCACAAACTGAATGACAATAAATAGTTCGCGCATGAGGCAGAAAAAATAACAGTGTCGGAAAACATTATAGAACCCCTGCACCCGTGTTAAGTCCATGGCTACAGTAAAACAAAAACAAAAACACTAAGAGCGAGAGAGAGAAGTGAAATCGCTATATTAACACTGCATAGGAGCGCGTTCTCTCTCTCTCTCTCTATGTATCTAGTAGGCCTATCTAGTAATCTAGTATGTAAATCAAATGTTTTTTTTTTTTGCTGTTTTCAGATGTGCTTCATAAATAAAATGTACTTAGGCCTACTCATTTTAACTGGTATGTTGTCGGTTTTTTACGTTTATGCCGTTACATTTTTTGACAATTATCTAGGTTACTTTCTACTCCTTACATTTCTGGAACAATATTTGAGAAGCTTTTTTTCACTTTTACGCCGTTACTTTACTCCGTTACATTTTTGACAAATATCTGTAGGCCTATGTTACTTTCTACTCCTTACATTTCTGGAACAGTATTTGAGTAGGCCCTAGCCCCAGCTGCGGGCAGAGAGGCGGGAATCGCTTTGAATCAGGGCAGCGTGCGTCTACTGAGCACATTTGGTTGTCATGCAGCGAGTTTTCTGACTTTCCGGTAACTTTTTAGATGAACGCTTCTAGCTACCGTCTTCTGTAGGTCTGGAATATACCTACGTGTGGAGTAGGCCTAGAGGTGCGCGGTGGATGTATTATTTCATCCGCAACCGCTTCTTAGAATTTCTAATCCACCTGCTATCCACCCGCCCTAATGTTTTTTCTCCAATTTCCAAAACCGAATCCACCCGCCATCCGCCTATTAGTTTTTAGTATTTAAGATGCCTGGGGCACATAGTCGATCGTCTTTTTCAAGCAGTGCAGGTCATTTACATCTTGCCAGCCTATGTTTTAAAAAAATCTCTAACTTACAGCGATTCCCAAGTTGTCTCCACCCATCGCACAAACGTGCGGATGCTTTAATGCAGCCTACATTTTAGCAGTTTAAATACCTCCAGTCCAAGCAGCACAATCGAAACTATTGGCTATCTAGCTTACAATTTTGGCTGGTATCCAATAAGACGAGTCAAGTGACAGTAGAGTCTTGCAAAGAGTGCAGAGAATTATGTCGCGCGTGTGTGTGTGAGCGAGAGAGGGAGAGAGAGGGAGCGATTCCAAACTTGTCTCCATCCATCGCACAACGTGAAAGCTAACGTGTATGCTTTAATGCAGCCTAAATTGTACCAGTTTTGCCTCCTCTCCAAGCACCTTTTTAAGTGGTGGCAACCATGCATGTTTTCAACAGGGCCACGCAGAGTGGACAGTGGAATGCTGCTTGAAATAAGTCGATAATGAATAAAATATTATGCGCAATGTCTACAAGAAAAGTAATGGCTATTATTACCGTTGCGCGTAAAGATGAGGAAGGGATGGATAGATGAATGGATGCTTTCCTATGGAAGGGGCCGTCAAACAGTCTACATGACATCTTCATTAAAGTCGTTAAATAAGTATCCATAGCCTACTGTGTTTGACGGCCCCATCGTCTTGCAAATATTTACGCGCAACGGTCATAATGGCGTCTCGCACTACACATGCTCGGATGATGCCAGAGGCGAATAGCAAACAGCCAAATTAAGGCATATTCGACATAGACTACCACGACAAGTTACCGTTTGGGTCGCAGTTGGATGTTTATTCAGTAGAATTATGTGCGTAATATCAGCTCCATCCACCAAATGCAGCACAATCCCCGTTACTTTCACGTGAGGTTCAAATGGACATTACTCGACAAAATGCAAGTCTGGGTACCAACAACTGAAGTAGGCTACAACATAGAATATGTACCACATATAGGGGTATTTTCATTTTCAGTCCTTTATGTGCGTTATGCCCAGCTTTTATTGAATACAGCGCAGGTTTTGAAGTTC
Source organism: Engraulis encrasicolus (assembly GCF_034702125.1). Lineage (NCBI taxonomy): Eukaryota > Metazoa > Chordata > Actinopteri > Clupeiformes > Engraulidae > Engraulis > Engraulis encrasicolus. The sequence goes on along the minus strand of NC_085873.1, from coordinate 33,281,988 downwards.
ACCAAACGAGCATCAACTTTGTGCAAGTCATTAAAACTCTTTTTTTACCAGCACTGACGTGTACACTGTTTCATTTATTAACTAATTGCACTTTCTGCCTTCTCGTTTCACATGTGATGAATCCACTTAGTATGCTTTATCCAATTAGCCATGGATGCAGGATCATTCACTGGACTGGACACTATTGTAAGAGGTGAAATTTAGACCACGATTCAGGAACGACAGACAACGGGAGTAAAGGTTATGGTAGTTTTATTTTTACAATTTCATAAAATACAATTAGGAGGGAAAACCACCACAATATCCATGCAACCAGCAGCGTCTGTAAACTGCTATCTTCTTTGAATAAATGAATAAATAATCACAATCTGGAGACACTCGGACGATAGTAGCCTACAAAAGTTAAGTTAAGTTAAGTTACACACTCAGCCACTGCTGCCGGACGTTGGCTCGTCAATTACTTAATCAACTATAACACGCGCAATAGCCTACCCAAATGCAACTTACACACAGTTCCCGCGCGCAATGGATACCTACAGCAGCCCTGCCCCACCCCAGCGTGTAGCGCACAAGTCTACACTATTGTCCGAATGTTGTTATTTCAAGACAGCAAACTGTCACTGTCCGCCGGCCGCTGTCGTGACATATTTTATTAACACTAGTATGTGAGTAACAAGTGAGGAGTTCCTTGATAGTTTCCTTAAGGGTGAAGTAGCCTGGAATACTGTCGCAGATCAGATAGTTAAATGATCCTGTTATGAACCCGAGTTTAGTAGATATCGCGCAGTGAACGAGGCAGCCTGCAAACAGTTTGAAGCGCAATGTGGCTGTAACAAGTTAGAAAGTAGCCAAACTCTGTTGCTTGTTAACCTTTTAAAATTATGCGCGTAATGGTGGGGTGGCGTCCGCGCCAATGTAATATCTTGAGCGTGCTCGGTGCGTAATTCCAAGAGCAGCATGGAAAGGAAGATGATGGGCTGACCGAAACGCTTGTCCCCTGTCTGTCGGTTTCATTTACTTTTTTCGGCTTTGTTTAATACAGTTTTTGATTCTGCATTCAGCTCCAGTGTGCTACTCCTTTCTTTCCTTTTAAATTATGAGCGTTCCACGAACTATCTTTCTTTGCGCACGCTATAAAATGGCAATAAACATGTTACTATAAACCACTGGTTTACTATGTATGCTTTCTAATGTTGGTAAAGGCGGCATAATTGTATGTCCATACCAAATGTATTGTCCACACGTGACTACGGAAAATATATTTCCTTCGAAGCGGAATAACAGCCCTCCTCCTTCGGCATTGGGGGTGTTATTCGCCCCGTCTAGGTGTAGTCTACTTTTTTGAAGTGGGTATACTGTATATTCTCGCATTTTTGAAGTGGGTATACTGTTTATATTTATGCCATTCTAAATAATGGATCAATCAATTTTAAGTTGGTATACTGAATCCCCTAAAATTTAGAAGTGGGTATACTCCGTATACCTGCGTTCTACCACTGCGTGTGGACAATACATTATCCCTTACCTTAAAAGCTGTTGTAGGCCTACATTTTTTTTAAAAAAATCGTCAAAATGCCTCCTGCTCGCTTTGAATCAAAGCAGTGCGGTTTAATGTGTCTAGAAGTAGGCTATTGACCCTTGTGCTCGCTTTGAATCAGAGCATCGCGCGTCTGATTATACTATAGTGCATCTAGAAGTAGGCTATTGACCATTGAGCACATTGTCATGCAGCGAGTTTTCTGACTTTCCGGTAACTTTTTAGATGCGAAGCACCAGCAACAAGAGAAAGCTGTCTCCCGATACTTTGATGTTTCTGATTCTGAATGACAACAAATAGTTCGCGCATGAGCCAGAAAACAATATAGGTCCTAACAGTGTTGAAAACATTACAGAACCCATGTGTTAAGCCCATGGCTACAGAGAGAGAGAGAGAGAGAGAGAGAGAGAGAGAGAGAGAGAGAGAGAGAGAGAGAGAGGCGTTAAATCGCTACGTTAACACTGCACAGCGCGTTCTCTCTCTGCCGCGTCTTTGCATGAACAAATGAAATGGTAATTGAATAATAGTTTGCCAGTATTGCAGGGTGTATTAAACCCAGTGTACGTTGGGGTGCAAGGGAGAGCAAGGAAGAGAGCAGCATCTGTGATTAACCGCTTCGAAATGTGTGCGTAAAACCTGCTGTTAACCAGTGGGTTTTGTGAAGCTTGAAGTGTACCACATTAAAAAAAAGCTTTCGCAGATGAGGTTCTGGAATATTTTGTAGTGCATGGGACATTGACAAGGAAAGGTAGCTATGATATCCTCGTGAATAGGTCTTCGACTTTTCAAAATGCCTCCTCTCAACATTCAACATGTAAATGGGTTATTCTGTAGTCCAACGCTATCCTGGCAGGAGAATCATTCGTTACAAATACTGCATACACACTCAGCAATTGTGTCTGTTGGTTTTTGTCCTCCAGGTCTTCATAAAATCATCTACCACCGCTGTGATAATTTGACTACACACCGCTGAACAGTTAACAGTTTTTTAGGCTACTGTATTGACAATTGCAGTCATGCCGCTTGTCTTGAACTGTCTCTTTCCGTTCCATATCGTGACAGCCAGATGAGAAGCGCAAAGGTGGGGGCTATCCGCGATCGCGGAGGAAAGGTGTCAATATCCATAGCCTAACCCTTGAACTGTGGAGCAATTACATATTGTTTAGGTTCTTGAATACTTGGAATTAGCATGGAATTAATTTTCCATTAATAAGGAAACGTGTAAGATTTATCCTCAATCCTCCCCGATAATGTTTTTGTCATAGGCCTAATGTTAATGCCCTCCCCAACACATATCCCCAGTACAATATTGCGACACACGCTTGGCACAATGATAGGCCTACTAAATGAGTTCAATGTTCTTGCAACACTTTTCCCAAGAAAAGTCAGTTTTCATTTCGAGATTCCAGAGCAAATCAGCTGGTACTGCGCTGCTCGCTTGCTGGTCAATAAACGTTGAACTGAACCGTGTTGTGTGCGTGTGTGGCTATGTGTGTACCATCGTATGTCCATGATCGTCCGTGCTCTTATCATGCAAATGACATGTCATGCAGGCAAGGGCGTCCGTTTGATTTCAAAAGTGCTGGCCCGGACAATTACCATAAACCCGAGTAAGGTTTGAAAAGTGCTGGGTACAAGATAAGGCTACTTCCGATTTGAGGTTTCATGATAAATAGCCTAATACGCATTGGCGTATTGACGCATAATGTGGCCATGTTAAAAATTAAAAGCCATCTGCGCTGTCTTGTTTATTTCTGATATCCTGCGCTGAAGTCATCTTTATCATAGGCTACATATTATGAATGCAACGGTAACTGAGTGGTTAACCCATCATAACTACATGTAGCCTTGCATAATGGTGCACGTCAATTTGTTGTCATAACTTCGCTCTGTCCCTTTTGATTTCCTCAAGCAATTCATCCCTTTTGTCATTGTCCCTGTTTTACTGTTAGTCTTATGGACCTAGGGCGTATCGATCACCATTATTTGCCTGAAACCTGCAAACTAAACACTGCATGCGCGCAGCCACACAGAGCATTCTCTGTGTCAAAGGAACCCTTTCTCCGCGCCTGTGCGGCATTCTCCTTATCGCTCCTAGAATGGCAATACATGTTGGCAGACTTTATTTTGCATAATTCACGATTATCTGGATATATTTGGCTAGGTTACTCAACAAAGAACATCATTAACGTTAGTGAGGTAACTTTTGGTGTGCTGATACAAACACCAACGGTGAATCACGACGCAGGCCCTACTTCCCCAACCATAGCCTACTGAAAAGGTCCATAGCCATTGTGTTCAACGCCCTTTGATAGGCTCTGCCTGTATCAGGGTCGATAGGCTAATGATGGTGGTCAGGGCGCACATCAGTGTTTGGGTTGTCTATGCTTTTTTCTGGAATACTGTGCCGATTAGATAGAAATGATCATGTTATGAACCCGAGTTTAGTAGATATCGCGCAGTGAACGAGGCAGCCTGCAAACAGTTTGAAGCGCAATGTGGCTGTAACAAGTTAGAAAGTAGCCAAACCATGTTGCTTGTTAACCTGTTTAAATTATGAGCGTTCCACGAACTATCTTTCTTTGCGCACGCTATAAACTATGGTTAACTATGTATGCTTTATAATGTTGGTAAGGGCGGGATAAGCGGGATAATGTATTGTCCACACGTGACTACGGAAAATACATTTCCCTTCAGAGATAACAGCACTCCGCCTTCGGCGTCGGGGGTGTTATTCGCCCCGTAGGGAAACATTTTCTTATTCATGTGTGGACAATACATTATCCCTTAGGCCTACCTTTAAATTGATGTCGTACATTTTAAAACATTTCGTTGATATTGTAGTGGTGCAAACGACTGTAGTTATGAGATGGGCGCCAGCCAGGCAGCAAGACTGCCTACCTTTCCAAAAATGAATAAAAATCAGTGACCAACACACTAGAAATAATTAATATCAACACAACGAATATCTTTTCTTACGTTTAGTAGTGCACTTTTGCAAAACCCTCTCAATTTGGAACAGCTCACATCAATGTCTGGCTTTAGCGATTCTTGCGAATGGTGATCTTCTCGGCGCACACTTCATGGTTCCCTCTCTCTTGCTCTCTCGGCTTGTTGCTTCCTGACAGTCTCACCCGCCATTTGAAATTAACTCCATTTTATAGGCTGCGCGTGTAGTTCACAGGGGGTAACGCTGTTATCTCACTCCGGAGGAGGCAGAGGCAGTGTTACAATATAGTATATATAAAATAGGCTATAAAATAGGCCTAATGATAAAAAAAGCAGCCTGAACTAAAATTAATAATTAATTTAAAAAAATAGAGACGCACGCACTTTCTACATGGTTCGATTTTTGTTTTCATTGCATTGTGGTGGTAGGCACACAAGTTTGATAAAATATAAAAAAATAATTACCATAATAATAAAATTACCATAATAATAAAATAGGCAGACTAAACTAAACATCTGCCCAGTTACACGAAAGGTCTGCATGGATTGAACGTAACGTCCTTAGGTCTTCGACGAAAAATCCTCAGGTACTGCACGAAACGCCCCATGCCTTCTACGAATGGTCCAACGTTTTGTTCGAATGGTCCCCTCTCACCAATTCATTCGACGAATCGTCTCGAATTCTGTGCTCCAGTCTTTCGATGTCTTTTCATGCTTCTTTTGTGAGTGGATCTGTGCCGCCACAACAATGTGTGTGGGCTGGCACTTTGGTTTATTTTGCCTATCAATCCCCGCAGTGAAAGGGAGCTGTGAATTATTCTGTAAGCCCAGCGTGAGATCCTAAATCATGATGAATTTAGAAGTTTTGATCCAGGGGCCTTGTATAAAGATGTTTACACGTTTCTGCTGTCATTGTGCAGTTCATCATATGGACCCCTCTCATTCCTTTTCATGTCTCCATTGTTCACCACTGTGGGACTGGCTGCTAATGGTTGTTTTTTTTTTTTTTTTTTTTTTTTTAAATATATCACTGATTCTTGAGAAAGTGGCTAAAACATGTCTCAGCAATAAACTGCCAATTCTGTTGAAAATAAACTACATTTTCATGAACAAAATGAATCCAGGTAAAGACCCAGGGGTCTGTTACACAAATGTACAGTCGTTTGAAATATTTAAGTGTAATTTTATTACTTTTCATGGCTATAAACCTGCCCACACCCTGTAAAAACAGCTGTCCCAAGGACAGACATCATCATTTCAATTGACTTAAAATGTAAAAATCACTGATATTATTGAATAATAATCACTATAATGTGAAAGTCCATTGAAGTGGTTCTGCAGATATGCACATAGTGCGTGTAAAGCAATATTTACTACTATTTTCTGATTGCTCAAAGTGTGTCCAGCATATTAGTCACCACCGTCAGATTTTTTTAAAAAGACAATAAAATCAGGTATGCACAAGGTCATTGTCATTACTTAGGACCCCTTTTCAAACCTTTAGCTCTACTGAAGCTCCTGTAAGTTTACTATTTTCTCCTCAATTTGTTAATTTGTTTGGACACTGGTACTGTCCCAACCATAAACTGTCAACACCGTCGGGGGTTTTAATAGTATTATGTTACATTAATGTTAATTATATACACTTTTTCAGAAGCGGCACGGAGCCCCTAAGAAACAGCGAAAACGAAGTGGCTAATGTGAGCAAAAAATGCATAATATGTAAAAGAGTGTTTTTTTGTCTCACACCGTCAGATGTCACCACCGTCAGATTTTGTTCCGCTCATCATCTTGTTCCATATTTTACTAAATTGTGCTGATTAATGAAACATTACCAGACATGTTAGTAATAATTGTGACCCAAACTTATACTCTAGCCTCCACTGAGGTGCATTTGGAGGGTTTTTTGTCACAAAACCTGACGGTGGTGACATCGGATGTAGTTCACAAAAAAGCATGTGTTTTACATGTTTTTGACAAGTTTTAAGAATATGCTTCCAATAAGTATCTACAATTATGTTGAATTGTAAAAGTAATTCACTTAAATACAGTAAACCTATTTTTTTTACTTCTAATTCTGTCTGACACGGTTGACAAAACCAAGATGGAGCCCATTTTATGAAAAATGTATAACATGGGGAGCTTGGCCAATACATTCACTGCACAGCCAAGACCTTCATCTATGATAATACACCTCTATATTTTGGATTTGAACAACTTAAAACCTGTTTATGCCACATTTTCAATAATCTAGGCCTACTTCCTAAAGTATCTAACAAATGAAGAAAAAACACACGCACAAACATACTGTGCACACACAAAAATAAAGTGTTTATGCTAGATGTCATTGACTTGAGAGGGCTATTTATTTTGCTAAATGTAGGTAATAATTAGGTCACTTTCATCACCCTCAGATTACTGTCACCACCGTCAGTTCTTAAGTCACCACCGTAAGAAGGAGTTTTGGACATTTTAAATGAATGTGCTTACAAAATTTTCCTTTGGAGTTGTTGAATTTTCAAAGTAATAGCAAATTTAAGCCTACACGAATATTTGTGAAATTACAAAAAATTGTTTGGTCTATTTAGGCATTAAATAAGCATTGTCTGACAACACATATTTTTAAATTAGAACGCATGACATTTACAACATTTAAAGGCGTATGTGTGAACCAAAAAACACACACAATCACTTAAAAACTCCAGATACATATGCAACCAAATCAATACACTTTTTATTGCTTTTAATTGTGTCTGACGGTGTTGACAAAAAAATGATCGGAGAAATCCCTGATTTCTGAAAAAAAATCAAATTGGGGAGATTGGCCTTGTGCATTTCTGAAAAGCCAAGACCTTTGTCTACGAGGATATACCATATTATTTTGTAATTCACTTCGTTTTTTTCTTTCAAGATTACAACCTGTTTTAGCCACTTTCTCAAGAATCAGTGATATATATATATATATATATATATATATATATATATATATATATATATATATATATATTATGGGCTTTTATGCCTTTATTTGACAGGACAGTTGAAGATGGTGACAGGAAGCGAATGGGGCAGAGAGACAGGGGAGGATTGGGAAATGACCCCGGCCGGACTCGAACCGGGGTCCCCGAGGGTGGGCATGCAAGCCCAAAATGTGGGGGGCTTAGCGCGCTGCGCCACAGCGCCCCCCCTAATGGTTGTTTTTCCCGCTCTATATTTCTATGAAATTCTCTAGAAGGTTTTTTGCCTTTGAAGATAATAGAACTCATTTGATATGAAACCAACTTTGCAGAGAACTACTGAGGCTGCAGTATTGGGGAGCATCTTGTTGAAGAGTTCAGTGAACTCATCCGTCTTTGCTTTGGCAGTAAAGTAGTGATAAGTTTGGCTTCAATGCTGCACTTGACTTTTGAACACATCCGTATTTGCCTAATGACCCAAAGTAATGATACTCATTGTTTGTGTAATGAAACCCGTCGTGATGGTACTCGTGGTTAAGTCTAAAGACTTAATACTTGTCAATAAGTCTTAAAAAAGACAACTGATTTGCTTCTCTGAGTGAGGCTGCAGAGTAGTAATTATTAGTTTGGCTTCAACACCGCAATGGGGTGCTTTTTATCAGCCTCAAACGTGCCATTTTTGTCTGAGCATGAGAGAGGCCTGTCTGATGTCTGGAGATGAGGTTTATGGAGGACAGACTCCTGCGGTTTCCTTTGTAGTCTCCAGGCGGGTGGGGGAGTGGGGGATGGGGGACTCATTAAGGGACGTCTTGATAATAAGGTTGCAGTCCACTCCACTGAAGAGCCTGCCGGCCAGGGAAGCTGACAGGAGGGGGCAGATGGGTCAGTTGTCCCGGGCCCAGGGAGAGAGGGGGGCCCAGAATTGGGTCCGTATTACATTGTATGTATTGGGCAGGGGGCCCTTTCAGATGAATTTGTCCAGGCCCAGCCAAAGCTGTCAGCGGTCCTGCTGTCGCCACTCAGATGATGATGTGGTCGTCCGAAGACGAGGACACGATGATGAGATTGATGAAGCGCGCCGGCCGCACTCTTCAATCTGTCATTATATGGCCGTGATCACGGCAATGAGAATTTTCATATTGCATCAGGAGATGGAGTTTGACCTCCATTACGACTCGGCTCCGTGTAGCTAAACACCCACCCAAGACATGAGGTGGGGCACGCCCGGTTCTACCTTTAGAGATGAGACAGTGTTATGAAGGCGCCCCCATCCACTGAGAGAGAAAGATACCCTTGACATTTCCCCAGGCCTGAAAAGGAGGGGGATGATGATACCAAGTTTGCCAGATAAGCGCCGCCGCTTTTATTTTTTCCTTCACACATACAAAAAAATACATACATGATTCAATAGTTAAAATATTAAGGGGAGGCAAGGTGTATTTTAAATCTAAATTAATTATGCATCGACTTTGGCCTTTTGCTGTTTGAGCTCAAACATTTTAATTAGTGTCTATTCAAGGCTGTGCTGCATACACTGCTAGGTGTAAAAGCAAATTGGGTTCTCACTTCTCCTCAGTGCGTAGCTAAGATATGTGAATTATTCCACAGCACTGGGCAGATATCCTGTCCTATTGAATGAAATGAACAAATTAAAGGGGAAGGTCCCCAAGAAGGAAAAAAAATGACTTGCAATGTTGTGTTCATTTGCCTTTTGGCGGGTGATTGGTCTTTTTGTGGTGGTGTGCCAACACTGAGGCCCTGTCTAGAGGTCTGTCTGGCCTGTGGGCACTGATAAAACACAGAAACTTGATTAGTGGAGTCAGAGGATTATTAAATAATCCAGGCAGAAGAAGCATGGGTGGTGGAGTGGAGTGGAATGAAAGATGTCGTTGTGACATGATGGCGTTAAGCTCACACACTCTCAAACATGACATCACATGATGGCGTTTAACTCACACACTCTCTCAAACATGAGGCAATGTCTCCTGCGCTCCGCTCTGCCACTTACCTTATCGCTATGACGATGAGGGGGGCTGAAGCAGACCCACCAGAGGTGACGTGAGCGCACCCCCATTTTGTGTTTCCTGCATATCATCCGATTATCATTAATCCACCATTTTCATGTTCCGTTGTCTCGGAGGAGACGGTAGCCCCGGGTCAGCTAATCAGCTCTGGGACTTTCCCCCTCTCAGCTCCCTCCCCCCAAGTCCTCCAACAGCTGACTTGCATTGTAACGAGGACATATTACCGATTTTTCCCCCTGTAATCCGTTACATTACTGCGTTACTCAAAAAGGTAATGCATTACAGTAATTAGTTACTTTTGTAACGCGTTCCCAACACTGAACATCCGATTATCATTAATCCACAATCTTCATGCTCCGTTGTCAGCCCAGGTCGGCTAATCAGCTCTGGGACTTCCCCCCCCCCTCCCCCACACACACACACACACACTCCCCCCAGTCCTCCAACAGCTGACTCTGCTGCGTCGCTTGTACACGCGAATCCCGACCAATTTTCAGAGCCGAGCGCAGTCAAGCACCAACTTCTCAAAAGGTCACGAAGATGCTCTTTACAGAAAGTACATAGGTAGGTAGGTATAGTGGGAGGAGGAGGAGGAGGAGGAGGAGGAGGATGGGAAGACTATGATGACATAGGGGTGGAAGAGAAAAAGAGGAGAAAAGGAAGGAAAAAAAGAAGATTGGACCTGAAATATGCCTCTGCTTTCCCAATGCTGTTCCATTAATCAAGTAGAATTGAGTTTGGCCGTGACCCATCCGCTGGATCTGTGCAATCTGTCAGTGGTAGGGCTGAGACCCAGACGGTGTTGGTGTTTTCTGAAGAGGGGAATGAGATGAGTTTGGGCTGTGCTGCTAATGCAAAGTTCTGAGTTGCTCTGCCCAGCACGTATTGATCGCCATGAAAATAGTTTGACAGATGTTGATGCAGTGGGCCAAAACTGTTTTGCAGGATGCTTCCATGCATGGCCACACACATGACTTACACTCACTAGCTTGCCAAAATACTCTTTTCCTTTCTCTCTCTCACTCACTCTTTCTCTCTCTCTACCTCTATCTCTCTCTCTAGCTCTCTGTGACAGACAGGCAGACAGACACAGACACAGACACACACACAGACACACACACACACACACACACACACACACACACACACACACACACACACACACACACACACACACACACACACACACACACACACACACACACACACACACACACACACAGCCAGTCTACAACCAGTCATAGTGAAGTCTATGGGCTGCATTGAAACTTGTGTACCTGTACTTTGTCAGCATTGCATTTTTGTCCTTTTATTATTCGGTTAAATCAATGGCTCTGTGTGTTTTCCATCTCTCCATCTTTTGATCACCCTTCTGGCATACTGGGCATCGATTAAGCCTGTGGCAGGCTCTCACACTCAAGGTTGATGACTGATCTGCAAAGAGAAAAAAAAGTGTGTGTGTTTGTGTGTGTGTGTGTGTGTGTGTGTGTGTGTGTGTGTGTGTGTGTGTGTGTGTGCAGGCCCGCCGACAGGGGGGACAACCAGGCTTTTTGTCCAGGGCCCAGGGATAAGGGGGACCCAGAACTGGGCCCCCATGGAATTTGTGATTAATGGTTCTATTTTATTTCAAAATAAGTTGGTTTGAGACAGGGATAATGCGCTATATTTGCATTAAGATAAATGATATCCAGATATTTTGCCTTTCCTGTCCTTAAAAAGGGACAGAGAACCCCCCACCTCCCCCACCCCCAGTGCACAAGTGGTTTGGTCGGTCATTACGCAGAAGAAAAAAAACGTCTTCAACCTAACGCGACGCGCCATTTACAAGGTGTGTTGGAGGAAAATAGAGGAAGACAGAAATTCAGGAATTCAGTAAACTATTCTTCAGATGATGCAGATACTAACAGGCAGAGGAGACTAACCAAGCAAAAAAAATCCCATCTCATAAACAGACACGCACTGCACTGCAGCATTCATGTTAAAAAGATCAGTCACACTGATAAACACAATAGAAAATGGGCATTGCATAATTTCATAAGCACAATAAGATTGTGTTTCAAATCTGACCTTCATTGACCGAAACTAAGAATATGCACATAGCCGGCCCCGCAATAATACCGTGATGAAGTTCTGTCGCGCGCAAGGAGAGGGCGAGGGAGAACTTTTAAGACAGCGCTATGCAACGCTATAAATGCTTAGCGCTTATAAATCCCATTGGTGTTTCTTTGTCCCGGGCCCAGCCAATCCTGTCAGCGGCCGTGTGTGTGTGTGTGTGTGTGTGTGTGTGTGTGTGTGTGTGTGTGTGTGTGTGTGTGTGTGTGTGTGTGTGTGTGTGTGTGTGTGTGTGTGTGTGTGTGTGTGTGTGTGTGTGTGTGTGTCAGTGTATGTTAAATGACACAGAAAGCGGTCTAGAGAAATGGTTGATCTGTCAAAAAAAGGAACACTCTTACAAGAGTAGAGCGAGGAGAAAAGCTCTTTGGAATTGCTATATGGCAATCGGGAACCACAGTGGTGTTTTCAGAAAGAGAAAAAAAGGAGCCTGACGGCACCTTAAAAGCCATTAAAGATTTTCTGGCAAACAATAGCTGCTGATTGTGTCACCGTGACACCCTGCCTTTTGAAATTTGTTCCTTCTTTTTTTCCCCGACAAGCTTCTTCTCAGCTACCTTTCCCTCATGTCAGCGTACTATCTTTCCTTACCTGACAGAGTATTTATAACAGCTCGCTGCTGCTGCAGCTGCTGCTGTGTGTGTGAAAGCCATAATATGACCTCTCTCTATGTCATCCTTCTAGCTCAGAAGGAGGTCTCTAACAAACTCAACAAAGAGGTATGATGCCAAAAAACGAGGCCCAAAATAGCCCGACTGGCCTCATTATCGTCATCAACTGACACTATAATATTTATGGGACGGTAATTATGAGGGAAATGTGAACTGTGGTGGCCGACTTCTGTTGTGTGAGGAGTGAGTTTTATTAAAAGTGAAAGGCAGCTAAGAAGTGTGTGACTTTTTACATACCATCTTTTCCTGATCTTACGACAGGCTTTGTGCCTGAGCATATTGAGACATATGTGCCGAGTATGTGGACAAAGAAGTCTGTGTGGACAAAGAAGACTGTCTTGACCCACTGGGCCTATTCTTTTGCTGGAAATAAATTCGAGCTATTGGGTGAAGTGGAAAGATGATATTTCACATTGTGGGTAAAATCAGCATCCAACCAATTTTGCAAATGGCTTTAGACTAGACTCACAACACTTATTGTAGGTCCAGGCTTTAGCAAGTAATCCCACAGACTGGGTATTTGAATCGATCTCTTGTGTTGGTAAATATGTTTGGCTACATGCTTTCGGGCATAGATGAGCTGTGAGGTACCGGTAAAGCTGCTTCAACTGGGGTTTTTGCCTTTATCATTTTTTTTGCACGCCTCTACGTCTCTGGCTTGACCTTTGAAGGAACCCATTACCTATTCAACAAGCCACTATACATGTGGAACAATTGGAATTCAGCTTTTGAACTCAAGATGTCCGCTCCTGAATAGCCTTGGTCTCATTAGCCGCGCTTCAGCGGCCCGGGGCCGCCCGGGGCTCAGGAGAGTGGCCGGCTCGGAGCTGCCGGCCCGGGCCATTTTTTGCCTGATCGGACTCATAGCCGACCCCAGGCACATTCAGGTACACGCCTTGTTTGTGAAACGTCAGTCGGGCACAGCCCACTTTCGCCCCAAATCACAGAAGGACAACAACAGAACGACAAAGGAGGAGAATAAAATGGAGCAAACTCTGCTGGAGCAGGTCGCCGTTTGGCTCGTAGCCTACGGACAAAGACGACAAGAACTGCAAAGAAAATGGCTTGCCTTTCAAGAACAGTTTTATTACATGGCAAAGTTGTCGATTCAGAAGCTGTATGGGACGCAGCGCATGTTAAGAAGACAAAGACGCATGAAAATACGAGCAGCTCGACAACTGAGAGTGAACAGAAGGAGACGTGCGAACATGCCCAGTTAATCCCCCCAATCGCGCACAGAAGCATGAGCCCCGGACATAGCGAGACATGAATGTGCAGGTAATTGAATAAGTTACCATGTGAAAGGAGACCAAATCCCTGAGACATAGCACCTTCATCAGTTGCTATAGAAAATTATATCATAGCCCCGGACATAGCGACACACCCCCTCGTTGCGGCGTGCCACCTGTCTATTCATTCATGTTATTTCCATCCATTTGACATTAAAGCCCTTGTGTAAATTTCAAACTGTGTTTGGCGATCAGTCTGAAACGTGCGATATAGCCTACCAGACCTTCGGCGATAATAGCGCAAAAGCTAAATAAGCCGACATAAATGTCATGTGTGAGTATTTGTGAGACACTTATTGGTGTCCAGTGGAAAGCATGCCAAATCACGATAATGGCACAAGAGTTGGCGGCTAAAAGCAGAAAAAAGCCGACATGACTTAGCTATGACATCCCAAGTTTAAGTGTAGTGGTGCCCATGATCCGATAACAACAAAAAAGTTATGTTGACTAAATAACTTTAAAAACACAAACAGAAGTGCCAAGGTTGCATCCTATGAAATTATGCCATAAGAAAGCCAAACACCCCAAACTAATGCTTAACCATAATTTGCCCAGAATTTAGCGATAAGTCCCCCATGCAGCCACATTTTTACACAGAGGTTGACCCCGCCTCCGAGCCTCGGCGGTGCTTGCTGGCCCATCGAATTCGACGGGCCAGGGAAATCGGCCCTTAGCCCCACAACCTGGCCCGGCGGCCATCTTTAGCACCTAGCCCCCTTTTGATGAGATCACCGTCAGCCCCCTTTTGTCCGGGCCAGCCCGGGGCTGGCCCTGCAATGAGACCAAGGCTATTGTTAATCTAAGGTGAGAATTTGGGTCTATTCATGCCTAACTATTCATGCCTCCTTTGCATTTTGCTATGTACTACAGTATGTGCTCTTCACAAGACACTTTGGATAAAGGCCTCCACGTAATGTAATGTAACATGAACCTCACCACACAGACTCAAGGACAGCCCTGTCACAGTGAGAAGGCATGGTGACATTGGGTGGCCCATGGACAGGACCTGCAGTAGTGGGTTTCTTTTTTGTATCCATCATTTCTCGAGGCATTTTCAAAGCGCTTGACTGTGGAGTGTTCTCATGCCCTTAAGGTTACCTGACCTCTGTTTGCCCCTCGTCTTTATCTTGCTCTGCTATCTCATATTAATATTCTCTTTCAAATTTGTATCTTCAGAGGAAAAAAAATATCCCAAATCCCGAACCACTGCCACATCAGATAAAGCTGTGGCCCTTTCTGGTAAAATGCGTTCTATTTGATCTCTCTCTCTCTCTCTCTCTCTCTCTCTCGCTCAGCGTTGTTCTGAAATGCTAGTCTGTCTGTCTGTCTGTCTGTCTGTCTGTCTGTCTGTCTGTCTCTCTCTCTCTCTCTCCTTTGTCACTCTGTCAAGGATGCCATAACCCTTTCTCTATTTTCTTTTATTCACATATTCTCTCTCAAAGTAACGTGTGTCAACTTTTTGTGCTAAGCAGCAAACCTGAAAGACACATTTCAAGCGAAATATTGCTCTGCTTATCTAAATGTAAATTTTTTGTTTGAAAAATGTCTACCTACATTTTCCATGTTTGGGCAATATTCCTTTGTAGAATTATTGCTGTGGCTAGTATCACGTTATACATATCTGAAGTCACAGCCACAGAAAACAAGGATTGATGTAGAGGTTTTGGAGTTATTGCTAATGAAAAATGCAAGCTCTCCATTGCTGCATAATCTTTACATTTCCAATGCAATGCATTATTTAAATGTGGTACAGGGCAGAGCTGGTATGTGGGGGCTCAGTAGCCTTGTTGCTGAGGCGCTAATGTGCAACTACACCAATGATGCATTTATAACACGTGCAGGGAAGCTGTCAAGGGGGGACAAAGGGGTCAGTTGTCCCAGGCCCTTGGAGAGAGGGGCCCCAGAATTGGGTCCTCATTACATTGTATTTATTGGGTGAGGGGGCCCTTTCAGATGACTCTGTCCTGGGCCCAGCCAAAGCTGTCAGCGGCCCTGAACACGTGTAAGACATTTTAGTACAACATGGCAGCCATGCATGTTTGGAATAGTTGGGAGGGCATGGTGATTGTCAAACAAACAGTTAATCCTACTCTTCTGCACTCGCCTTGCTTTGCCTGGGTGATGGTGATAGGTGATAGGTGATGTATTGTACAAAATGAAAACCCAAATGGTGGCACACTCCTGAAATGTTGCAAGTTCTTTAAGGAAAATGCCTTGAAATCTTGTTCTGATATTTTGAAAGGCATGGAATCTGTGAGGGGATGTGCTGGGTCCTCTATGCTGTTGTTTCTTCATACACCTCCTGGCGTCAGAAACAGACAAAGGAAGTATAAGAAGTATATTAGACAAACATTTCAGAAGGTTATGTGTGACAATTGTGGCTACATACAAGGTTTTGAACACAAATAACACGGGAATTGATTGCAACACCTTTTAAAATATTTCTAGGTGACTTTAAGTTCATTAACAACAGGGTAGGCTACTTACTCTGTGTACAGAGTATTTTCCACACACATTTTGCATTACTGCCCTTGTACATCACTTTGATCAAAAGCGTCTGTCAACTGTAATGTTATGAGGAGTACAGTCTCTTAATGTAGAAATTAATGTAGGTTTAGGTGGATAGGGGTGCAGGACAACCCATATACTTTTCAGTTACTCTTACTAAGAATTCAAACATGTAACATTGGACACCTTCCAAGGCCACAGTTACAGGTGAGGTCAGCAAGGGTCCTATTTACCTTGATAATAAGGTTCTCAGTCATTTCACATTCCCACCCTGATGAAAAAAACTAATTGTTTACACAAATGGGTTTTACACCCCTTAACAATACGGCTTTGCTTGCTTCAGTAATGTACTCTTTGCCTCTGCCCTACCAATGGATGTAATAAATCAGACATACCTTGTATAATAGTGGGTCTTGGGTCACCTAATAATGGAGAGAGAGAGAGAGAGAAAAGAAATCACCATTGATCAATTCACAATGGCACAGTGTGTGTGTGTGTGTGTGTGTGTGTGTGTGTGTGTGTGTGTCCCAGCTTATGACGGTGAGCACGATTAACTTGGGGTCGTCCGATCAACTAGGGATGGTCACCTACAACTTCTCGAAGTGCTTAGCACACTCCAGAATCGACTATTTGAATTGACCACAGCTGAAGTGTTTGAGAATACAATCGCGCACAATAACAACGGAAAAAGTGCGACGGCATGCTCGTCTCGTCGAACCGTAATGCAGTTTCCAAAGTGTATAATAGAACTTAAGACGCCCCATCCTGTCTCGTCTGACGTGAACAGCTCTTCATCATGCCATCCAATCGGACCCGAAGTTAATCGTGCACACCGGGAGTAGTTAATGCAATCCTGGTGTATTTCTCTCGTGGTAGGATATACAAAACTTATGGGACTGTAAACGGTTTACTGTATTATCATAGGTAAATTGGCATGCCAGTTCTAGGCCTATAACGGTGACCAGAACACAACCAATAATGCTAGTAGCAACTGCATGTTGTTGAGGCTAAATTGTTTTCATATGGCTGGCAATTTTGTCGGAATAACATTTTATCGGTAATCATTTTCAGCGAAATACACATACTTGATTAAGTTTTATTCATCAACACGTCACATTGGTTGTGCAGGCAAGCAGACGTCCATTTTTTCAGCAATATTTATCACCCCGTCAGAAACTGACAAACCCATGCCCATGATGTGTTCACTAAAAGAAAATATAGCCATTTCAAGACATCTAACTTACCATATCTTTGTTGTGATTTATCTGATGCAAACGATGGCACCAAATGAGTAGGCGGTCCTCCTCCATTGGTGCTGGCTGGTAGCATGCCGCTGTTTGGACAGTGCAGACAGAGTATTCGTGCACTATGTCGGATTGCCAACCAAAATCCACCGATGCCTTGTGTGTTTTGTAACCGTCAGTGGTCCGATGTCGGACACAGGTGGTATACCACAGGCGGCTTGCCGTTCAAACGCCTCCAATGATCCACTATACACATGGTAGCTGGGCTGGAACTACTGTCAACATGCTAACTGCTCTGTTGTGGCTTCTATCGCGCGTCGCAGACAACTACGTCACGGCCCGTTTCGATGTGATTGGTTGAAGTAGTACGTCACTGTTACCTAATTTCTCCAATCACGTTCGAGATTTTTTTGAATACACCCACGGGCTAGAACAGCAAGGTTACCACCATAATTCCAGATGGATGAAAATCCATCTGCGTGAGAACCAGGTAACAGTAGGTGATGCATGTGAAAATTTGGATCCTATGATGCTAAAGTGTGATGCATTGCTAACGTGTCCAGTTCAAATCTTGGAAGTAAGTGATGCATGCAAAACTTTGGTCACATGATCAAACCCCACCAGATACCTCCATTTACATACACAGGTACACCTACACCTGCATGTGCCTTCAATTACAGGCAGTGTGTTTACTCCACATTTTCCAGCCTGTTTTTCTTGGCTCACTTACACTTTCACGTGGTTACAAGTACAACCTCTACTTAACCTACTCCTTCACGTGCCTACAACCACCAACCAGTCTCTCGTCTCGATGGCCTCTGTTCTCCAGCTTGCTTCCCGGGCATCCCTCTACAAATAGAGGAAGCTGAACCTGCACTGCCACTCAGTCTGATGTATAATTTAGGGGCCATGTTTAAACTGCTGCCCTAGACGACTGCACCACTTCACAAACAGGAACTGTAGTATGTCTGTGTGGACAGGCGATATTGTAGGGGCTCGTGTGCTGGCACACTCCTTGAGATTTTCTCCCAATAGTGGCAGACTCAGTACAAAGCACTACGTGTTTTAGGAGCCAGAGTGATTACCTTTGCACATCTTCTCAAGATCTGAATTACATTTGCCCGTGCCAGAATGAATATTTACTGAGCTGCCTTGGTACACACAGACTCGCTTGATGTTGAGAAATGATGTTGAAGTGCTTATGTGGAACGTCTCTTTTCCTTAAAAAAAAAGATACTGCATCTAATGTGTGCTACTGCTGACGTCTCAGCGCCATGAATCTGTAGTGTCACTGAATGTTTCCAAGGAGAACGGCGTGACAGGTCCGCTTACAGACTTCCAGTCTTAACAGCTCACTGGACCCTTTTTGTTTTTATCCTGGCAGACGGGGAACTGTGAGTCGAACGGCACATTACAGCTAGGCGAGGAGGTATTTCTAGCCAGATATGGGAGTAAATCTCCCGACTTTAACAAGAAAAGGAAAGGGTTCAAGTGTACTTTTCTCTTTTTTTCTAGAAAGAAGTGTGAAGAAACATGAACCAGGAAAAAAGATTGCAGGCATTAAGCTCACCATACAAGCAGGAGGTAAAATAAATGGGGAGAAAAATGAACACAGACAGTAAACTCTTTTTGAACCATTTCTTTTCAAACTCCGAACAGAATCCCTTATCCCTTTTTGTACACCTCCCTTTCCACCCTGCAGGTCTTAACCACTTGATGAAAATGAAAAAAGAAATCAAGTCGCATGAGCTCTCCTTTTTCTTTACCATAAGCATATCTAGAACAGGAAAATATGGCTGGCAGCCTGTTTTGACATTGTGGACGGGCAAGTGTGGGCGTTCGTAAGCTGTGTCATCGCCTCCTGCCAAAGCGTCAGCATGGTTGAGCTCGGAGGTACAGGGTTGCCAGATGAGACTGATGATTTCCAGCCAAAAAGATGCACAAAACCTGGAAGCACTAAATACAGTCCAATTTGCACTAAATTCTATTGATTTCTATGGCTATGCATTTGTAGAAATAGCTGCCCAAATGCCCTTTTTTCACCCTTTTTCACCCACAGACGGCCATGTCAAACAGCCCAATTGGGTCGGAAACAGCTCAATCTGGCAACTCTGCTGAGGTAGAGTACGCTTCCAGAGATCAGCTTACACCTCATCAGCTCTGCTGTCCGAGTGCAACACATACGAATAGATTAAGATTTTCCATTAAGCTTATTGTAGAGTGTCCATTTTAATGTGTTTTATCTTGAAATTTTTCGTCCATTTACAGTAGGAATCCATTCATTATTATCTTGTTGTTGTTGTTGTTTTTATCAGACTTAAGTGCTACTCTATTTTATCGAGGAGAAAACCCAAAGGCTGATAAGTGATGCGAGCATCATCCACTGCTAATTAGTGAAGCAGGTGCAAATGGTTTGATGTGAAACACTAATGGTCTGGTTTACACAACACAACAAGGAAAGAGGAATATGCTGCATGAACACCTTTCAGGGTTTGCTACATATTTCTTGATCAGGCTGATTGCTCGAATGATGGTGGCTCTGAAAAGACATCAGGAAAATGAATGCAAAATGCTTTGAGCTTTTGGAGACATACAGCATTTCTCATACACACACGCCCGCCCGCACGCATGCACGCACACGCATGCACAGACACACACACAAAATCATGCTGCACGCATGCAGGCATGCAGGCATGCGGGCATGCACACATGCACACACACTCTCTTTCTCTTTCTCTCTCTCTTTCTCTCTCTCTCTCTCTCTCTCTCTCTCTCTCTCTCTCTCTCTCTCTCTCTCTTCTTTTCCTATCATCATCCATACAATCTCTCCCTCATATGGAATCTTAAAGCTAAGACATAGCAGGGGGAAAGTGCAGGCATTTGGGCTTTTATGGAGAATGCTCTTCGCCAGCTGTCATTTATACAGAGGTAATAGTTTGTGAATTGCTTAAAGGTTAAAGGCTTAATATACATACACTGCAAGTAATACATCATCTGGGAGGGCTTATCTTCAATTGATTGATTTACTTCCGATTCATGGTCATGCCGAGTAGTAGATTAAAGGTGTGGACACATAATTTCAGCAAATCACACAATTCAAAGAAGGCAGACACAATTAATGTGTGCGATTGCCTTATGAAATCTGAGAACAGAAACCAGCCTAGTCAACCTGTCCAAATGTCAAGGGGGTGAGAGTGTTGAATGACAGGCAATAAAGGTTATTGCAGTATGACAAACAGAATTGACCGGGATGACATCAGCTGGCGTATCTTATGTGAGGGCTCTCTCAGCACGTTCAATACTGCAATCCTAAACCCAACGCTTGTTCTGTTATGATTTATTAAAGTCTACACAGATTGTTTTGAAATGCTTTCAGGGTGTTTGTGTAATATAATTTTAAATGATGTCGAGTCTAAATTGCATTTCGTTTCCTTGTCATTAACACACTGCACTGCAATAACTCAGCATCCACATGCATGCAATTCATTTATTATGCTTGCTTCTCTTGTGCAGGGCAGTAAAAATAGAAACCGCTTCTCCTCCTAGGCCTTTCGGGATAGATACACCGTTCAAACACTAAAACGACCGGCTCGGCTTGGAGATTTCAAAAAATGCTTTTTGTGTCCATACCTCTTGTCATTTTTTCGTTTTCGTCGATTTTGTGCAAGTTTGGGTCCCCATTGAAAACAATGGTAGAATGCTCATGAACCAAGGTTCCGTCACTACAGATCAGAGTGTAGGAGGCTTTTTCGGTCATAAAACATTAACACTTTCACCTAGAAGTTTAGTTGCCGCATTGTTAGCGAGCTCTATGAGTCTCCAAACTGTGAAAGTATCATGTCCCAACTCCCGTTACTTTTTAAATGGCAGGTATGTAAAAACGGCAGGTCTGGCCCAATGGCTTTTCCCATTGACTCTCGAAGTGCCTTTCTGAAGAGGTCAGCACATCTTCCACAAGAGGTCCATTTGTGACTGAACCGTTTAACCTATAAACTTCATTCAAAGACTGTTAGAAAGATCACATGTATGACATCACTCTGTTTTGTAGTTCTTCTTTTTAGTTTTTTTTAGTTTTTTTTAACAACAGCAAGCTAAAGACCTATAAACTGTTTTTCATTCTGCCCTCTGCCTTAGAGCACCATACTAACTGCCATACAGTCAATCAGAACAGGTGCAGCCAATATAGGGTTCCATCTCAACTGTCACTTTCTCTCAACATGCTGTTCTTAACGAGCACTTGCAACTACAGTTCTAGAAGTCTATTGTTCAGGTCTTTAATGCAATCTGATATTGTCTTGCTGGAATGATAATGACAGCCAGCTGCTTGGCTCAATGGTGAAGGTGCTGGATTAGAGATATTAGAGGTTGGGAGTTCGAATCCTCCCAGTGGTGTAGTCTACTTTTTTATGGTGGGTATACTGTATATTTGAGATTTTTTGACGTAGATTTTTCTACGTAGACTACACCACTGAATCCCACTCGGACCCATGTTGATTTTCAAAATTATATCATATGCAGTGTTCCTTAGCCAACTTAAAATACCAAGTATGTCCTTTAGTATCAGTGGCAAAGGTGCTGGATTACAGATATGGAGGTTGTGAGTTCGAATCCCACTCGGACCCATGATGATTTTCAAAATTATATCATATGCAGTGTTCATCAGCCAACTTAAAATAGCATGTATATCATTAGACATATATATATATATATATATATATATATATGCGCTACATGTACAAGTCATTTTTCCAGTTGCAGTTTCCATCAGTGTGTGTACAGGTACGTCAGCAAACATGAAATCTACTCAGAGTATGTTTGAGCTTCTAGGTATTGTAACCTGTATAGCAAGGGCCATGTACACACAAAGTCTCCACAAGTGGTGATTTTTCCAGTTGCAGATTTCATCTGTCTGTGCTGTTTGTCCACAAACATGAAATCTATTGGCAGCTGTATTCACTAGATGGAGATCTGGTGGAAATGGCATTTTCTTTCTGCCTGTTCAGTGTGTCAGGTCACAGTCATTTGGAGAAGGGTTTCCTGGGGAGCTCCACATTTCATGAACTCACGGTGTACCTACTGAATGAGCTGCCTGCCTGCTGCAAGCAAAGGGAAAGGCGTGCTATTGTATCGGTCAAAGCAGAGCTACACTGTAAGAGATTTCCCCTGCAAAATAACGGCAGTTACTGGCAATTATATTTACCTGTAATTCTACTGTTATTTCACACCAAACATCAAATACAGCTCAGTACTGTTTAATGTACCACAGTATATAACTATTTTTCAGCAGCAATTGAACTGTTAAAATAACAGTACTCTACAGAACGTTCACAGTATTAGTATTGTTAAACTAAAAGTGCTCTACAATATTTATACAGTAGTATAGGTAAAATAACGGTACACTACAGTTAAAAAGTTGAAGATGTACTGTGAGATAGCAGGCAATTACTGGGTCATAGTTGCATTCATGAATATGGCCATGGCAACTTCCCTCCCACCCATCATTCTCCATACCCTGGCCATGTTACCGCCCCAGCGTCCCATCGGTCACCATGACTGAAGTGACTTGAGCATGATACCATGCCGCCACTATGCTTTATTAAGATGCTGGGTTGGGGTGGTCCTTTGAATGTGTGGGGCATGAATACAATTTCAGTGTAGGCCTACGCAGTGCTATGTTACAATGGTAATGGGAGTGTGTGAGGGGGGCTTTTTAATATATCAGCTCTTGATGAGCCAATGTTAATAGCATTGGTCAGTCTGTAAAAATGTAATTATCACAAAGTAGCACAGCAAACAAGCAGCACTACAAGGTAGCTCTCAAAAGCAATACCTAATTTGCAGGAGGCAAATTATATGCAACAATGCCACAAATGATGCCACATACAGCAAGTGCCACAACACAAGCTTTCACAAAGAGGAAAGTATGCAAGCATGTATGCAAGCATGTAGGCAAGCAAGTGCTATGCTGTGCCATGCAGGCCAGCCAGCAGGCAGGCAAGCAACTGAAGTGTTGATAGTCCAGATTTATATACAGGTGCAAGAGTACCATGTGACCAGAGTCATCAGGCCCTTGGCAGGTGACGCCCATAATTGAAGTAAGGGTTAACGTTCGGCGAGAAGGTCGCTACCGTGGAATAGCAGCACGACAGAGAGAATCTTTAGACCCCGACGCGGAGCGGAGGGGTCTTGTTCTCTCTGAAGTGCTGCTATTCCACAAAGCGACCGACTCGCCGAAAGTTAACCCGCTTATTATATGGATATACTTAAATGATTCACACAGGGCGGGGACATTTCTTTAGGCCTATTTAATGTTAAGATTGTTGCTGCGCAAAACAAAACAGTGCCGTTGTGGAACACGCTAGGCAACAGCTAGGTAGCCAGGACAACAGGTGTTGTCTATCACAGCAGCTGATTAGAGTCTTGTTGAAAAGTCGCTTTAGCAGTGAAAAGTCTTGTTGCCATTGACAGCGGTCTGTTATAGACCAACCCGTCCGTTATCGAAAAATAACAGACGTGCGAACGTTGGGGAGCCCCGTTGAAATGAATGGAGCATTCGACCGATGACGTCACACCATATAATAATAATGGATAACAGCCCTTAGTACTCAGGTGAGGCCAGGCAATGATTAGCAGATTGGTTTAGATGGGGCTGCTTGTTGCAAGAGTGTTCAAGTTCTTAAAATGTTTCAGCCATGAACACTTTCATCACTATCAAAATCCATGGTCTACTCATACTGTGCTGCATAAAGCACTTTTTAAGTATTGTAGTTTCCTTAGAAATTGTTTAATGCTTGTTAGTATCAGATAATCTGTAACCAGTGAGAATGACTTAAGTTCTTCAGGTGGTAGGCTATTGCAGCTTGATGGCGATCACGGACAGGTGGAGGATGAATGGGTTTCAATGGTGCTGCCTAAAATAACTTGGTTGTTTCCACAACGGCCAATGCTGCTATTGTACAGTGCTTACTGTTTATGCTCAATACTTGACGCAAAGTCATATTTTCACAGTAGTTGTCTGTTTTTTCGAAAAACAGTATAATGCTGTTGCAGAATTGCCCTAAATTAACAGCTATTTTTTACAGTGTATGGGGAAGCTTGCAGCTGCCTCGCGATGGTCAAGCAGAGCAGGGCTGAATGTGGTGGCAGATAGCGGAGTTTGCCAGTTGCCTCTTGTGAATTGTATGACTGCTATGGCATCACACACACACACACACACACACACACACACACACACACACACACACACACACACACACACACACAGTCACTGATACAACAAGAAAACAAGGGAAAAGTCCAATTCCTAATGTCCATTCTGGTTATAATTGATGAAATATTGCACTCAACAGATTTAGGCCCACAGCCAAATATCATCATATCACATCGAGCATTAACAGAAAAGTATTTCAGTTGGAGGAGTAAAATCAGTACAACTACATGAAACTCAGCCAACATTCAGATCATTTTATTCTGTTCACTGTTATTTAGCCAACATTTACCATCATGCCCATGCATATTTTCAGGTACATAGCGATACAGATCTGGATTGCTAATGTTATTATGAAATCTAGACGGTAATAACATAATTGGCCCAAGTTTACTTAAAGGAAACAGACATGGTATTTTATTCATTATTGTCTTTTATTTTGCAATACAGAGTTTGTGCAGAGGGTTCATTGTGTGAGCCATATGATGCAAGGGGCTCTCGTGTTTCCCAGACATGACTATTACTCAGGACCCCTCTGCCATGGAAAGCATGCAAGCTGGCATTTTGTACATTATAAAGTCTTCTTTACTGTTCACTGCAGCTCCTGGGATGCTCCCTATTGAATTATTAAAGGTCATGTAAAAATGTTTTCGATGTCGTGCAACAACAGCAGTTGGAGTTTTAATAGCGCTGTAGAGCTCGGAGAGGCCACCTATTGCTCAGCATAACAATCCGCACAGTGTTTGATTTTTAGATAAGGTAAGCGTACCCATTAAGCCCATGTACCCTTTAAGCCCACTTTCAACTTTGAGGTCAATTTAAAGAAAGGGAAAAGGTGAATTTTGTTGTTCATCACCCTATCCAATGAAAGGGTTTAGTAACTGACTAAATGTTTTTTATTGCAAACAAATCACATTTTTTATCGTCGAGTTATCCCCGTCCAAGTGAATACAGTCTTAGGACTACTGACAAGAAGTTGCCTCAAAACTTTGCTGTTTTGGGACATGTCAGAAGTCATAGAATTTCAGCTAGTTTAAGTCAAATGTTTTGAAAATACTTTCATATTTATTTAACTAAGAGGTAAATGTAATGATTTTTATATATGTACATGCAGTATTTTACTAAATTATAGCATTTCCCTTCAAATGGAAAGATGTGTTTTATGAGCGAGCACACGCCGATATTTTCTTGATACAACCACACACCATCTTTATCTTACTCTACCGTAAGACTTAAGGTGGTTAGGTATGAATTCTAAGCATATTCCAGTTTGTTTGGCATTGGTCTTTAAAGAAATGCATCATGAAATGTTTTGTGGAGTTGATTATTTCCATAAAATAGCTTTTTGTATAGGCGGGCTTAATGGGTACTAGGTGGGCTTAAATGGTACACCCCATTGAAATGCATGCAAGTTTGCATGCATGCTTATGAAAAATGCCTTTGAGGGACATACATGTACAATCCCAAGTTGTTGGTTTAAAAGGCGTAATGTAATGAACTAACAATAATCAATAAGAAAAAATACATTTCTCTGTTTAGATGAAGAATTTTATGAAGTATATGAAGTAAAAGATGCCGTAATATTTAATTAGGTTTTATGCACTATTTTTTGAGCAAATCTTACATTTTTGGTCTGAAACCATTTATGCCATGTATGCTCCACTGTTTAAGCTCAATTCACACACTTCACCAGGTATTTTGATAGAGAAATAACTATATGAGCTTATTTGGAACACAAGTGGGCTTAAATGGTACCAATGGTACCATTTAAGCCCATTCAGACTTTTCACTTTTCTCGCAAAAAATCTTCATATTGTACTTTGAAATATTCATCAACTCAGTGACAAACATTGAGAAGAGAGGTAAATCTTACTATTTAACAAAATATTTCACAAAAAAATTATGTGAAGATGATTGAAAAATAAAGAATTTTAGATTTTGGTGGGCTTAATGGGTACGCTTACCTTACATTTTTAATCATACACAGTAGTGCACACAAGAGTCTTTATCACCCCAGTTATGTGGGGGCCTGCGAGGGAAGGCAGTGTGGACTTAGCCTGCTCTCTGGATCTTGATAGGGAGTTAATCAGTCACTGTTTCCACCTGATCTCAGCGTGGGCCGGGGTATTGAATAGGGATGAGGCACGCTAGTGCACACGCGATGGGACTGATTATCTCTGAGGACAGTGGCAGGAGGATGGGGCAGTAAAGGACCTCATTTAACACCAAGTGCTGATGCTCTAATAGATTGCCAAGACTCAGTGAAGTTGGTGATGTTATTTTGGTTTTTTTGGTTGGCTTGGGGGGAAGCGAACAAGCCTTTTCACTATTATGTTCACTCTCTGCTCCCCACACAGGCTTTTAACCATCAGACTTTCACTGAACAACTCTTGTGCACTCTAAAAAGGACTGGGAAGAAAAGGCAATAGCCTGATTTGTTTCATACGTATCTTTCGGCTTTATTATATTTGTTTTTTTCTGGTACCTATTAAAACTGACAGGATCTCTGCACAGAGCACTCAATCAAATTTCCAGGCTCAAAGACCGCAACAAGCAGACCAGAAATAGACTTTGCCATCACAACGTTGTAAAATGTAATGAATGTAAAAACTGAGACGATAACCAACACATGTGGGTGTCAACAGCATGCATTATCAGGTATTTACTGCTTACCACTAACGGTGCCCGTCCATTCGTCAGTTTGACGCAAGCCGTACCAACGCATTCAATTCATTTGTTCAATCTTGACCATAAGCATAACAACACGAGGTAAAGCTGTTTGTGAAAAAAACACACAGCATATTGAACTGTAATTTATGGGCAGTTGGTTTGCTATATTGATAAAAACGGCTAGAATTGTAGGTTGATATACTTCCTGTATATAAAACTCCCGGGCCACGCGAGCTGTAGTAGCAGTGCGTCGACACTGGGGTATCCAATGCGTCGAGCTGCGATAACGTAATACAATAATGGATGGCCGGCCACACCATTTTGCCAAAGTATCGTCTTCGCTGTACCTCAGAAAAGGTCTGTGTGTGTGTGTGTGTGTGTGTGTGTGTGTGTGTGTGTGTGTGTGCGTGCGTGCGTGCGTGCGTGCGTGCGTGCGTGCGTGCGTGCGTGCGTGCGTGCGTGCGTGCGTGCGTGTGTGTGTATGTGTGTGGGCAGGTGATTTGAGTTGAAGAAGTTATATATCTCTATATCTGACTTCCCCTCTCAACTCCCATTACCCAGCACAGATAAGCAGATGAGTTCAAATGACAAGCCCTCCCACTCTCCCTGGCCCTTCTCAAAAGGAGAGATTGAGACGTGCATTCATTTTAGTCAGATTTCGTGATCAGCTATCTCGGTGAGGGATAGGGAGCCTGTGTGGGGGAATGAGAATAGGTTTCGAGAGACTGGCACATTCTTTGAACGGATCTTTTTCTCCGTGGCTCAGGACTGCTGCCAAGACACAGAAAAAAATCCTTTAGGGAGTTAAAGGAACAGAGCAGTGGCTATGAAGGCATGGATGGGTATGAATGGTTTTCTAATGAACGCAGCGCTGGAAAGTGACTATAATCGGCACTTGACTAAAGGTGTCAGAGTATTGTGTTATTAAGACCAAAGCACCTGTCCATCACCTCTTGGAATTTCAATCGGGGTTGACTCTATTAAAGACCACACGGACCAAATCAAAACTGATTTCTATTTCAATGGCTTAGATGACATAGGATGGGACCCTATATTAGCCTCTTAAATTGACATAGGAAGGGGCCCGATTAGCCTCCTCCAGCCACCGTTACCTTTTCACCCCTGATGGATTATGGCACATTCTCTATTTATATTCCTGCAGTGGTTCTTTTCAGATGGCAATTTTAAAAAGATCTCCTTCTGACCTCTTCCTCTCTTTATCCCTGAAGAGTGACAAAGCAAATCACTGACAAGTGAAGGAATTAAATCCTACCTGCAGCTAGACCAAAGACTGCTTGACACCTTCTCTGAAGACAGATGTATGGGTGTAATGGCTTGTTTGCTCATCTGGAGGCAAGGCATGAGAGTGCTATGACTAACTGAGTGGACGAGTCCAACTGAGTCCTTGGTTATCAGTGTTGGGTGAGACTGAGAGCCACCCGGTTGATGGGTTTCCACTTGTTCCCCTGGGACTCTACTGTGTTTAAAGAGCCATCCCAGAGATGCTGTGGCACAGTGTGTTAATATGCATTTCCCTCACATAGACTGTGTAAAGGCTATAGTACAATATGCTGACAGTATTACCCATGGTTTGAATCCAGCCTGGGTAATTTCCCAGCCCTACCCCATTTCGCTCCCATTTTTATCCCTGTCTCTTCTTACTATTTTATCAAAGTAACACAATAAACCCACAAAAAAACATACCAGTACTTCCCAGTCATCCCTGCTCCAGTGTACCTGCACACCCAACCCAGCCTTCAACATGAGAAATGTACCAAAGTATGGCGTGGTCCATTAATATGTAATGAAGTGCTTGTCTGCTCACAGGCCTATTGAGATGGCACATTTTAGCCAGACCACGCTGCTTGAGTAAGCATTTCCTTTAGTTCCGTTAGAGTTACATCTGGCTGTGGCTACTGTACTAGGAGCATTTGGGGACTAGGGAACTTTCTCTTGTGTCTATCTGTCCCAAACATAGTTCTGAGGCTACGCTGTGTAATTATTATAAAGGCTCCTTTTTTGTCCTGATTAAATATTGTTCTGCTTGCAATGGAATAAATAATAGACATTGAAGCAATGCACGCCTGAATGCAACCATCTCTTGTCATTTAGTTAGTACTAGGGGCTGTCAAACACTTTCTCTTGTGTCTATCTGTTCCAAACATAGCTCTGAGGCTACACTGTGTAACTATAGCATTTTTTTTAATTCTTCTGATTAAATATTGTTTAGCTTGCAATGGAAGGAATTATAGACATTGAAGCAATGCATGTCTGAATGCTTCCACCTCTTGTCTTTTGCGTAGGATGAAGAAGACTCCTTTATACCCTTAGAAGAAGTTCATGCCAGAAAAGTTCATGAAGTTTCCTTTTTGAATAACATCCATTGCCAAGATTCTCCTCCATGGGCCTCTGAGGCAGAGGCGATTCTAGGGTAAGTTGGGGCCCCAAGCGAAAATGCAAAAGAATTAACATTCGCAACAAATCGCCACAACTGTAGGTTAAAATCTTAACTATTGTTCACCATCTAGGCTTGGGGGCCCCAAGCGGCTGCCTGCCTAGCCTGGTGACAAGATGCACCTCTGCTCTGAGGAGTGCTGCTTTCTCCGTACCGTACCGTATGTCTGCTGCTCAGAGATAACTACAGAGACACAGGAAGTTTTACATAAGTACCAATAGGCAATCTCCATAGTCAATGGGTAATTCAAGTTCAAAGCAAGTTAGCAGTTTAGTACCGTATACTCTAAGGTGTAAATCCTTGCACCAGACTTTTCACAGAAATTATGGTCATGCCTTGAATGGCTCGTCCCATTTTTATTTCATTTGAGATTGGCGCTTTTGCCGAAATATTACACTCACTTGCTAGTTTAAAATATTAATATCAGCTCCTCAAAACCTTAGTGCTGCCTTTAAGTTTCTACCATCAGAGCAGAGGGATCAGCATATTTAGTTAGCTGAACCTCCCATGGATTCAGATCATGTGTGTCTGTGTATGTGCACCTAGAGATGAAGTGCTCTTGTCAGGTCTGTTCAGGCGCTGTCATGTTTTTTTTGCTCGCACACAGTTTGTTCTTTTCAAGCGACTGCAGTTATTTTCAAGAACTGTGAGTGTATGACATTTTAGAACTGACAGATGCAGGAGAGAGAGAGAGAGAGAGAGAGAGAGAGAGAGAGAGAGAGAGAGAGAGAGAGAGAGAGAGAGAGAGAGAGAGAGAGAGAGAGAGAGAGAGAGAGAGCGAGAGAGAGAGGGGAGTTGGTCGGCAGTGCTGTGTGAATCTGACCTTAATCAAGTCATTCATCATGGTGAGGTAATCAAGTTAATTACATGAGTGTATTTTTGCTGGCTTAATATAGTGCGGTAGAGGCTGGGTGTCTTGTTTGCAGTGTTTCCAGATTGGGTGGTGTCCCGCTGTGCACTGTAACAAATAGCTGTTTATTTACGGCAATTCTGCAACAGCATTCTACTGTTTTTCGAAAAAACAGACAACTACTGTGAAAATATTACTTTGAGTCACATATTGAGCATAAACAGTAAGTACTGTACAATAGCAGTATTCGCCGTTGTGGAAAAAACTAGAGATGCACCGGATCCTGATTTTTAGGATCCTGCCGGATACCAGATCCACTGAATAAGATCCTGCCGGATCCGGAACCAGATACCGGATCCTACAAAAGGGTTGAAACATATAGTCTACTCGCACACGTGGGCCCTTTTTATTACGTTGGTGCAAACTATTTTTTAGACTCATTGGCTTATTGCCACACTGCCTGCAATAGCCGCTTCCAAAGGGATTTCACTCCATGCAGTGATTGGGGTTGTGAAAGACTGAAAAGCCTAGGCTAGACATGCACCAGACCCTGATTTTTAGGTAACATGCCGGATACCGGATCCACTGCTTAAGATCCTGCTGGACCCGGACCCTGTGAAAAACTCTATTACCCTGACGGATCCGGAACCGGAACCGGATCCGGTGCATCTCTAGAAAATAACAAGTTATTTTAGGCAGCACCATTGAAACCCATTCATCCTCCACTTGTCCGTGATCACCATCAAACTTCAATACCACCTGAAGAACTGAAGTCATTCTGACTGGTTAAAGATTATCTGATACTATCAAGCATGATGAAACAATTTCTAAGGAAACTACAATACTTAAAAAGTGCTTGATGCAGCAAAGTGTAAGTAGCACATGCATTTTGATAGTGATGAAAGTGTGAATGGCTGAAACATTTTAAGAACTTGTAACACTCTTGCAACAAGCAACCCCATCTAAACCAATCTGCTAATCAGTACCTGGCCTCACCTGAGTAGGGCTGTTATGCCATTATTCAATTACGGGCGTCACCTGCCAAGGGCCTGATGACTCTGGTCACATGGTACTCTTGCACCTGTATATAAATCTGGACTATCAACACTTCAGTTGCTTGCCTGCCTGCTGGCTGGCCTGCATGGCACAGCATAGCACTTGTTTGCCTACAAGCTTGCCTACAAGCTTGCTTACATGCTTGCACACTTTCCTCTTTGTGAAAGCTTGCTGTATGTGGTATCATTTGTGGCATTGTTGCATATAATGTGCCTGCTGCAAATTAGGCATTGCTTTGAGAGCTAGCTTGTAGTGCTGCTTGTTTGCTGTGCTACTTGGTGCAAAATATTTTTTTAAAGACTGACCAATGCTATATTCATCATTGGCTCATCAAGAGATACAGTAAAAAGCCCACCTTGCACACTATCATTGTAATATAGCACTGCGTACTCTGACATTTTATTCATGCCCACACTTTCAAAGAACCACCGCAAACCATTTTCTCAATACAGCATAGCGCCATAGTATCATGCTCAAGGCACTCCAGTCATGGTGAACGATGGGATGTGGTAACATGGCCAGGGTACCACAGTTATGGAGAATGATGGGTGGGGTGGGAAGTTGCCATGGCCATATTCATGAATACAACTATGACCCAGTATTTGCCTGTCATCACACAGTACAATTCAACTTTTTAACTGAATTGTACTGTTATTTTTCTGTAGAGTACTGTTATTTAACAGTTCAATTGCTGCTGAAAAAATGTTATATACTGTGATACATTAAACAGCAATGAGCTGTATTTGATTTTTGGTGTGAAATAACAGTAGAATTACAGGTAAATATAATTGCCAGTAACTGCCGTTATTTTGCAGGGAAATTTTCTTAGAGTGTGGGTAAAAAATTGATTGACCTCAGACTGAGCAAGAAATCGGCCCGGCTCCCAAAAAATTGTGTGAGTGACAAGTCGTGGCAATATGGGGCAAAAAGACTTCATGGCGATTCGATTCGATATTGATTTCTTAGGCCGACAATTCAATTATTTTTGATTCTTAAGAATGCTCCCCGATTCAATTCGATTCGATTCAAATCATTTTTTTAAAACTATATTTATATTATAGGTCAGACTAATGAGTACAATTTTAAATAAATGAACAAAATCAGAAATATCTGCATGCATTTTCTTTGACGAACACCGATATTAGTCAGCATTATTATTACTGCATGAGCAAAATAAAATGTCTTACAAAATTAGTGCAATAATAGTATTAGTCAGCATTATTATTACTGCATGAGCAAAATAAAATGTCTTACAAAATTAGTGCAATAGTAACAAAAAAACGATGAATCGTTTCGAATCGATTAACTGAATGACCTGCTGTAGGATCGATGCAAATCAGTTATTATTTACACCCCTAGCGCTGAGCTGGAGCTGAGTAGACTTGATGTGAGGCCATGTTTTCATATATTTCCCAGCTAATGCTACTTGATGTGAGGCCATGTTTTCATATATTTCCCTGCTACTGCTACTTGATGTGAGGCCATGTTTTCATATATTTCTCTGCTACTGCTACTTGATGAGAGGCCATGTTTTCATATATTACCCTGCTACTGCTACTTGATGTGAGGCCATGTTTTCATATATTACCCTGCTACTGCTACTTGATATGTGAGGCCATGTTTTCATATATTTCCCTGCCACTGCTACTTGATGTGAGGCCATGTTTTCATATATTTCCCTGCTACTGCTACTTGATATGTGAGGCCATGTTTTCATATATCAGGGCTTTTTCTAGGAATTTTTGGCATGAGGGAGCATCATGGCAGGTTGCGGGGGGGTGAAGGGGGTGGGGTGTCCCTCCCCCTCGTGATTGAAAAAAGTAATTTATATATTTAAAAAAAAAAGTATGAGGGTGCACCCGCGGAGGTATGAGGGTGGAGCGCCCCTATTTCCCCGTTCAGAAAAAGCCATGATATATTACCCTGCTACTGCTACTTGATGGGAGGCCATGTTTTCATATATTTCCCAGCTACTGCTACTTGATGTGAGGCATTTTCATATATTTCCCTGCTACTGCTACTTGATGTGAGGCCATGTTTTCATATATTTCCCTGCTACTGCTACTTGATGTGAGGCCATGTTTTCATATATTTCCCTGCTACTGCTACTTGATGTGAGGCCATGTTTTCATATATTTCCCTGCTACTGCTACTTGATGTGAGGCCATGTTTTCATATATTTCCCTGCTACTGCTACTTGATATGAGCAGAGCCGTTTCAAAGATTTTGGGGGCCCTAGGCAAAGGGGTTGTCGGGGCCCTAGGGCTATTTTTTTGGTGGGGGGGGGGGGGGGGGGGGCACCTGACGGGGCAGCTACGGCACACGAATTTCTGTTTCGGATGAGCCAGACCATTTTTGGATGGCACTTCAGTCATTGTCACATAGCCTACCATTACAACATAATGTCACAGAATCCATGGAAACCTAGGAACAAACAAGTCACCTTATAGACAGTGTTGTGGCTAGGGCAACACATGCATGAAGGGCAATGAATGCATAAAAAGCAAGCATTATGTACACCAGCATTTTCTGTGAGGAAATGCAATATAGTTATTATGATAACTAGTCCCTACAGTTCATTTTATGAAACTTTATGAAGAAAGACCTGGGCAAATAAAGCCCATTCCATTCAGTAGGCTGATCATTTCTCATGAAGTAGGCCCTAGGCTAATTGAATGTTCAGTTGTTTAACCTCTCACATGAAAGTAGGCCTATATGGCCCAATCAGGTTTTTTGACCCTACCATGAAAATCATGATCATTGCACAAATAAAGAATGGTCTAATCTTTCCAATCGCTTTTTAAAATCTAACCAAGGGTGCTCCATTTGTGCAAAACGAAATATTGACTCATAAAACAATAGGCCTACAGTCCAGAAACTCAAGACTGAGAAACGAGTGAGCAGGCACAGTGGGGGTTTGGGGGGAAGGTGATATTGGTAAGCAAGAATTATGTAACCAAGCCATTGGGGGTCTCCCCGACGAGATTTTCTTTGTATTGCATCCATCACGCACTTGAAAATACAATCCAAATGTTTGTGTTGTTAGTAGCCTAATATCGCAGCAAACACGAATAGGCTACTGTAGCGACCAAGGATCACTGAACAAGTTAACAACCACCTACGTTACTCCGTGGTTGACAACTGTGTCAATTATAACGGACCAATATCCCGGTGCCCTTACTTTGCGTTGTCTTGACCGCAGAATGTAGCCTATCCCAGAATGTATCCCAACCTCTGACTGTAATCCACGCGTTTCCACAATCATAGTCCCAAATTCCAAGGTGTAATACACATATAGTAATAGCAAGAAAGGCTATTGTGCTACAATTTAGCTATCCCACTCAGCGCACTTGTGTGACTCGTGTTATCCGATAGGCATTACATTGTTCATTCGTTTCTTCTTGCGTTTGCCCACATCCAAAACAGTTCCGTGTCGGGAAAAGGCGCGTTATTGAACAATCGATGTTTACCCAGTGCTTGTTACAGCACGCGGATTAATGCTTCACAGATGTTTTTGAAAACACAATACACTGTGTAAATGAAGCACCTTGCTGTCTGTGCGATGTCAGCTGGCCTGGGACAGTTTGGTGGTTTGGCAGTACAGAGAGAGTAATGTGTCGTCTTCAAAATGAACTTGTATTATAAAAGCAACTGTCTTGAGCCAAAAATGTAGAGCGTACTGTACTAACCCCAACTCCGATGAAGTTGGGACGTTTGGTAAACAGTGAATAAAATCAAAATGCTATCATTTTCAAAACATTCAATCTATTCATTAGATGGAGAATAGTGAAAAGACAACATATTAAGTGTTAAAACTGAGAAAAAATATTGTTTTGGGGGACATATGTACTCATTTCTAATTTGATAAATCCAACACGTCTCAAAAGAGTTGGGACGGGGACAATAAATGGCAGCAAATGTCGAGGAAGACTAAAAACAAAACAAAAGACAACACTTAACAGTTAAATACATTAACCGATGAGATGATTTTATATAAAAAACAGTGTTAATTCCTATCTTGGACATGATTTCACCAGCTTAAATGTTGGGTGTATTCCTTTTCATGTTTTGCAATGTTTTCCTTTCTGTAGTGCTTACAGTGTGACAGGTCTTGACCAAAAACCCACCATTTTATCACCTGCTGGTCCTTATGATGGAGCCAAACTGTTAAAACATAGTAGAGAATGCAATTTGACCTTACTATGTGGCAGTAATCGAAGATCTCCCTTCAAAATATAATGCATGAGTGGCTTTTCATGCTGTTTAAAACCCATTTATACCATTCAGCACTGTATTTAACTCTACAGATGAGTGAGAACATCTTAACCAATGCACTACTGCACCCGCATGCCATCATGGAGGCTGACTTTTGAAGCTAGCACTAACACAAGTTGGATGGTCCATTTTTACTGTAGCACAGGATGTGCAATGCTCTATTATTGTCAAAAAGAATGGACTTCTACAACTTCTGCTGACTTCTGTAAGCAAAGGACAGTTTCCCATGTCTTCTGGGTCTATTTCAAGTGAGCTCAGGTGCTTAGGAGAATGTTACACCCCTGTATCATTTTCATGCATTAAGCATTCTTAATATGGTAAATTTTCAATAGCTCTAGCACTCCAGAAATTAGAGTGAGACTACAGCCAATAAATATTTCATGCTGTCATGAACCTATACAATGATTTTATTAACAAAATTTNGTCTTATATACACTCAATCGTGGTAAATCAAAGGGAATTCAAAAATGTATGTAATAACTATGGTAATTATTCCCTTTGCATCTTTAATTCTGAGTGACTCAGCCTCTCTGTGATGATCTTATACCTGGACACCTATATTGTCCGTCAGTACAATTCATTTTGAAATGTTCTTCTTTGTTGTTTTATCTTATTTGGATGTTTACTAAATTTCACTGATCCCCGTCCCAACTCTTTTGAGACGTGTTGGATTTATCAAATTAGAAATGAGTACATATGTCCCCCAAAACAATATTTTTTCTCGGTTTTAACACTTAATATGTTGTCTTTTCACTATTCTCCATCTAATGAATAGATTGAATGTTTTGAAAATGATAGCATTTTGATTTTATTCACTGTTTACCAAACGTCCCAACTTCATCGGAGTTGGGGTTTGTAGGCTAAACTGGCGTCTGCGCAACATCCAGTGAGAGATTATGTCGCTTGATTTTGAGTTTGTATTTGCGCTGAATTTGACGCTTGAACCAATTGGAAGGGGGCCCCCCTCCAGATGGGGGTACTTTGACTGACTAAATTGTCGTTGCGATGTTTGGCAATTGACATTTTCACGGTGTCGCTGATGCAAACCTATTGGGAGGGGGCTGTTGCTTCCCTCGCAGCAGAGCCCTTCATACAGATGACAGTGCCTTATTATAAAGCTATTTAAAATCGTCAATTGCTGTTGGGTACATAACCTGTCGTCCTTGGGGGCCCCACCTAGTCGGGGGCCCTAGGCAACTGCCTACATTACTTACCTTAACGCAACGGGCCTGTATGTGAGGCCATGTTTTCATATATTTCCCAGCTACTGCTACTTGATGTGAGTGCCATGTTTTCATATATTTCTCTACTACCGCTGTTTAGTTGTCATTGTCCTCCTGAAGAAGACAGAATAACACATTCCTCTTATCATTTGCCTTGAGAGAGCATTGTAAGTGGAACGGTGGTATATTATTATAGCTGACATTTCCCCACATTCACTTCTTTTGCAGCAACTAAAGCTAGGTGTGTGTGTGTGGGCTATGCCATAGGATTGCAGCTCAGAATGTTGCATCATATCAGTTATAGAGGATGAACTTTTGTTTGTCTGTGTTTGTGTGTGTCTGTGTATTTATATGTACTTATAAATTGTGTGTGTGTGTGTGTTGTGTGTGTGTGTGTGTGTGTGTTGTGTGTGTGTGTGTGTGTACATGTGCTTATATGGTGTGTGTGTGTGTGTGTGTGTGTGTGTGTGTGTGTGTGTGTGTGTGTGTGTGTGTGTGTGTGTGTGTGTGTGTGTGTGTGTGTGTGTGTGTGTGTGTGTGTGTGTGTGTGTGTGTGTGTGCGCGCGTATGTGTGTGTGTGTGTGTGTGTGTACACATGTACTTATATGATGTGTGTGTGGGGGGGGGGGGCATGCGTGTGTGTGTGTGTGTGTGTGTTTGTATTTGTGTGTGTGCCTGTGTGTGTGCACTGTAAGAGATTTCAGACTGAAATGTACAGGTAATTGATGGGGAATAATTGCCAGCAAATTGTTGTAAATTTACAACAAATTTCAGACAAAAACAGTTGCCAGCCAGTCGTTTAAAATTACAACACTGTTCAGTTTTCAAAACTACTCTGACCATGGCACATGTCCTGCCCCCTCATCCGCCCGCCTCCTGCCGCCTCCACCCCCACTGCCCGCCTCCATGTCTGAGATGCCTTCAACATGGTATCGTCCCACCTCCCCATCCTCCACCATGACTGAGATAGCATGGTACCATAATGCCACTCTGCTCTAAGCATATACTTCCACAGGTTCAGCTTTGCATGAGTACGGCACAAATAAAAAATCACTCAGCATAGTGTTGTCACAGTGACAGTTTCCTCAAGAGGACTTTCATTAATCAAGTCATCTCAAAGGGGAATTCAAAAACATTCACAATAAGGACTGTATGGAAATGCATTTCTCAAACCAATCAAGTGGTCTAAATGTAATATTATGCAAAAACCCACCATAAAACATGCTATGCTACAAGATGGCTCTCAAAAGATGAAACAACCCAACCAGTTAACCTGTCAGGCAGCCAACCAGTTAACCGGCCAGGTAGCCAACTGGCCTTGACAGCCTGGCTGGTTGACTGGCCAGCTGCCTGTCCGATTCACTGGCTGGTTGACTGGCTGCCTGGCCAAACCAGCCAGGCAGCCAGTCAACCGGACAGACAGCTGGCCAATCAACCAGCCAGTCAACAAGCAAGGCAGCAAGCCAGTCAACTGACCAGGCGGACAGGCTGTCAGTCAACCTGCCAGGCAGCTAGCTGGTCAACCGGCACTATGCTGTCAGCCACCTTGTCAACAAACCAACCACTCAGCTAGTCGGCTAATCAATTGATTGCCAGTACCAGTGAGCGCCAGTGAGTCAGGCGCTATGCTGTGCCATTCAGACAAGCAACCAAAGCAGTGTGACAGTCCAGGTTTATATAGTGGGGCAAGTGAACCATGTGACCAGAGTAATCAGGCATTAGGCAGGTGCTGGCAATCATTTAATCACGGCATGAAAGTGATTAGTAATAAAGTGAGGCAAGGCACTAATTGACAGATTGGTTAGGTATAGAGTGTGACAACAGAGTAACAAGAGAGATCTGTATCAAAAAGGTAACAAGTTCCTAGAATGTTCCAATCATTGATGCTCCTGCTCTAGAACTATAGTTTAAAAACAGACTGGGCTCCTTCTAAGATAGTGTTTAAAAAAGTATAAGGATATTCTTAAATGGATTGGTTTTGGCCCTTGTTTAATGCACATATCAAAACTTCAGTTCCAAAAAGTTTTCATTCTGATCCATGTTTATAAGTAAACATTCCATATATATGTGGAATTGTCTACACAGTGGTTGGACAAAATAACTGAAACACCTGTCCTTTTAATGTGTTTCATGGCATAAGTGGGCCAGCCTGTTGACCAATCTTCATTAATTGCACATTGCACCAGTAAGGTGAAGTTGAGTTGAATTGCTGGTGAAAAGTTACCAGCTAATTGTTGTAAAATTACAACAAATTGCTGGCAAAAAAGTTGCCAGCTCATTGTTGTGAAATTAAAACAAATTGCTGGTGAAAAGTTGCCAGCTAATTGAAGTAAAATTAAAGCAAATTGCTGGCAATAAAAAGTTGCCAGCTAATTGTTGTAAAATTACATCAAATTGTTAGCAACAAGCTGCCAGCTAATTGTTGCGTTCTTCCAACGCAAACACTGGAAACTTCACAACATACAGCCTTTGAAAATAATGGTCCTGGGCCTCTGCTTCCATTTCTTCTCATGGGATTTTGAGTAGGCCTATATTCTGTTGCCGAAGCCATCAAAAAGCCAAATTGAACCACAGGGGGGCTGCCACACCTGAGCATCGTTTATGCTCTATGACCTGCCCATCGTCTGTATAAATGGACAAACCATCATTGCACAGCAAATTTGTCAGAGTTAGATTCCCGGTGTTCAGCCAAAATCTGAACATCCAGAGTTGCAGCAACACTACAAAGTGTTATTTGACTCATCTGGATCAGAGTTGTTGAGCTAAGAGAGCTAGAGAGTTAATGTTTAACTCCCTACAGAGTTATGAAAACCACGCCTCCCTAAATTTCAAATGATTTGGCAACTAAGCAGCCATTTTGTTATAGTCCCCTATAAGTGAACCAAACTCAACCCTCTGTAAGTGAACCAAATTGTGAACCAACAGACAAAGAACTCTGTTCTGTTTTTCTTCACATTGTGACATTGTGTGTACTACAAAAAGTAGGTGCTCTTTCTGGTCATGTTAGGCTTTTTGAGTTCTCTTTTTGTTCACCCCCGGTCCAATAGATCTCTTGTGATTCCACTTGTTCCATGTGTAACTTGTCAAACCACTGATATATTGTAACAGGCAGAGTTTGATGTCAACACGCTTTGATTAGTAGCCATCAATGAGCATTAACTTAGAGTACAACCTTCTGCATGTGTTCTAGTTCATCCTGTGCAAAATTCTCCACCGCAATCATTTTGTCTCTTATTGGACTTTGATGCTTTGCCATCCGACTTTTCGATTGAGAGGCAAATTGACAAAGTAAACCTCTTCAAAATTCAGAATATCCTTTTTTACATTGGCTTGGCTCCGGGTGTCTCGGCGTTGTAGATTTCCAATTGTATTGGAACAGTTAACAGTTTGCTGTAATTCACTCTACCTTATTTATTTCTCCGGTAACAGCCTATGAACAGTTTAGCCTCATTTAATGTGTAAAATATACCTATAGGCTAGCATAATTTGAAAAACTCTACCTGGGACAGTAATCCCTTGATTCAGTCTTTTAGAAGAAGCCCAGTCTATTTGAAACTGTCATTCTACCTCATCCAAATCAATCTGTCAATCAATTCCTGACCTCACCTGAGTGCTAAGGGCTGTCATGCAATTATTCAATTACTGCCTGCACCTGCCAAATGCTTCTTCACGCTGGTCACATGGTTCACTTGAACATGTATTTAAACCGGGACTGTTGCATTGTACTGCTCACTGGTTGCTAGATAGCTGGCTGGCCGGCCGGCTGTAAGGCCGGCTGTAAGGCCCCTACCTGGCCTGGCCTGGTCGGCCCTGCTAGCTTGTCATGTTGTAAGGGTGGCTGTATGGCTTGCTAACTAGCTTGTTTGTTAGCTTGCTTGCCAGCTAGCTGTGACCTACATTTTCCGTAAGGTATTTTCAGGCCATTTTTTAAATAATATATGAGGAATGCATTTGCATACCCTTCATTGATGATACTAGACTGGTCCACCTGTCAGCACTAGACAAATCTGTCAATTGGGCATTTTTTTTTACGTATCTAATTAGGTTGATGTTTATTGGACTCCAGTGAGTATAATCAGTCCAATAACTTGTCTTATTGTTACTCTATAATTGGACTCACTAGAGTATAATCAGTCCAAAGTTGTCTGATTGCAATTTGACTCACATGAGTATAATCAGTCCAATCAGTTGTCTGATTGTAACTCTATACTTAGACTCACCTGAGTATAATCAGTTCAATCAGTTGTCTGATTGTAACTCTACACAGTGTCTAATGGCAATGTAACACTATTTGATGTTACCAGGGAGTTAATAGCTAACTCTGCTTGGAGTTAATGCAACTCTCTGAGTATTAATAACTAACTCTGCTTTGAGTTACTGCAACTCTCTGAGTCTTAACACTTTCGGGAGTGTTCTACTAACACTCCACAGATTGGGACAAGTGTTAATATTAACACTCTCGTAGTTGATTCTAACTCTCTGAAATTTGCTGTGTGGCCTCTCCCATGCCCTTTTAGCAGAGAGAAGGCCGTTTTGAATTGCACTGAGCTGGACGTCATTTACAATCAGCTGGCTCATGACCAAAGAAGGTAGATTGGATAAGGAGTATCACTCAATGGAAAATGCATTGGCCACAGTGTAGTATGAGGGTGTTGCTTTAATGCCATAGAACTACATTTATGCTTAATGACATGTCGTTGTCATCGTCAGTGTGTGCGATGCCATGATGGACAAAATTTGTACTCCACAAATTCGATTGAAAGAGGATATCCGGTTGTCAGTGTTCAATTTGTGGCCAAAATAACCGCAGCTGTTGATCAGCAATAATTGCGGGGGATAATTAAGGACAGCTGACAAACATTCACTATTGTATCCTATGACCTGTTCCACACTTTACCATGCTTCCAATTTGACCATGGAAGAAGAAAATTGGACTCCCCTTGCTATCATTCCGTACTACGCTCCGATGATGTCTGTAAACCCTCCTATCTCTACCTCCTTGCTCATGACCAGGTGTGTGCGATTGAAGAGTTCAAATCAGTTCAAATCCTCTCCACCTCTGTCAGGCCTGTATGCATGTTTTAAAAGCATCCAATCAGAATGCGACCTGAGCTCCATGATTTCTGCATGTGGCTTTGCATACATTTGCATTAGGACAGCAGCCCTGACAAAACAGATCTTTACAACAGTATGTTGTAAAAAGTACTATGTGCTGCTGTACATTTACAATTGTGAATTGTACTCTATATGATATCCCACAATGCATTGCACATTACAACAGTGAATAGTAAACTGGTATATACAACTTCTTGTTGTAGAATTCTAATGTGAAATTACAACATTTTTTTACAGTGTGTGTTTTCTGCCCTGGATGCTGGGACCAGACTGCAGGGGTGAACGCAGGGTGTGATTTATTGTAATTAAGTTCTGGCAGGAGGAATTTACAGTGTAGCACGTGGCATTGACCAGGTCATCGATGTTAATGACCTTTGAGTAAATTGGTTGTTAATTTTTTACTGTGGACTCGAGTTGGCTGATGGTCTGTGAGGCTGCATTAAAACATAGACTCAGAGGGCCAGCATCAGGTGACCCGTCGTCCTTTCTGTGCCACGCGCCACCAAAGGGTTACTCTTTTATGGTGTATTAAGTGAGACGTATGACATTTAAAAACTGTTTTCAGGAGTTTGTTATGGGTGACTGTTTTTTTTCTCTCCCTTCCTTTCAGCTTGGGAAATTGCTTTTGGAGGTTAGTGCTTTTGCCTGCACTATTACGAATAGGTGTAGGATGCCATTTGGTCAAGTCATTGTTTTTATCTGTTTGTCCAATTACTTGTGGATATATGATATAGTCTACAATGAGGTTGTACCCTTCGTTCGGAGTGTGATGATGTGAATAGCAGACTCTTTTCTCTATTGCAGCGATTCTCAAACTGTGGGCTGGGTTACACTGGTGGGCTGCGAGGGTATTCCTAGTCGGCCCTGAACTCATTTCCTAAAAATCAAAATAATATATGCATGTGTGTTGTTGTTTATATTTATTTGGTAATGCTTTACTTTATGGTACAGTAATTACTGTGAACCTCCTGTGTAACAACAGGGTAACAGAGATAAGTTACATGGTATGTAGCGGGTAAAAAGGAGGTAATTACAACGTAAATATCACTAAATACACTAATAATTACTATGGAACTACGGCATATTTTCTATCCATCTAATCATCTAACTTCCCTGTTGTTACCCAATTAATGGTATTTACTTTGTAATTACTCCATTTTTACCCGTTAGATAGCATGCCACTGTTACACAGAAAGTATGCAGTTATTACGCATGGTAACTGTACCGTAAAATAAATTGCAACCATTTATTTGAGTTTTATTGTTTCTTGAGTTAAATTTCAACTGGGCCCTAAGATGTATATACAAACCCCAACTCCGATGAAGTTGGGACGTTTGGTAAACAGTGAATAAAATCAAAATGCTATCATTTTCAAAACATTCAATCTATTCATTAGATGGAGAATAGTGAAAAGACAACATATTAAGTGTTAAAACTGAGGAAAAATGTTGTTTTGGGGGACATATGTACTCATTTCTAATTTGATAAATCCAACACGTCTCAAAAGAGTTGGGACGGGGACAATAAATGGCAGCAAATGTCGAGGAAGACTAAAAACAAAACAAAAGACAACACTTAACAGTTAAATACATTAACCGATGAGATGATTTTATATAAAAAACAGTGTTAATTCATATCTTGGACATGATTTCACCAGCTTAAATGGTGGGTGTATTCCTTGTCATGTTTTGCAATGTTTTCCTTTCTGTAGTGCTTACAGTGTGACAGGTCTTGACCAAAAACCCACCATTTTATCACCTGCTGGTCCTTATGATGGAGCCAAACTGTTAAAACATAGTAGAGAATGCAATTTGACCTTACTATGTGGCAGTAATCGAAGATCTCCCTTCAAAATATAATGCATGAGTGGCTTTTCATGCTGTTTAAAACCCATTTATACCATTCAGCACTGTATTTAACTCTACAGATGAGTGAGAACATCTTAACCAATGCACTACTGCACCCGCATGCCATCATGGAGGTTGACTTTTGAAGCTAGCACTAACACAAGTTGGATGGTCCATTTTTACTGTAGCACAGGATGTGCAATGCTCTATTATTGTCAAAAAGAATGGACTTCTACAACTTCTGCTGACTTCTGTAAGCAAAGGACAGTTTCCCATGTCTTCTGGGTCTATTTCAAGTGAGCTCAGGTGCTTAGGAGAATGTTACACCCCTGTATCATTTTCATGCATTAAGCATTCTTAATATGGTAAATTAATAGCTCTAGCACTCCAGGAATTAGAGTGAGACTACAGCCAATATATATTTCATGATGTCATGAACCTATACAATGATTTTATTAACAAAAATATGTCTTATATACACTCAATCGTGGTAAATCAAAGGGAATTCAAAAATGTATGTAATAACTATGGTAATTATTATTACCTTCGCCAGAAGGTTATGTTTTGCCCGCCGTGTATTTATTTGTGAATATGTCTGTTTGTCTGTTTGTTTGTTTGTACTTCGTCTAACTCAGTCAAAACTGAGCCGATTTTTATGAAATTTTGTGGGATGATTGGTCATGACCCAAGGAAGAATCGATTAGTTTTTGGGAGTGATTGGGTCAAAGGTCAAAGGTCAAGGTCAAAATGTGTGTTTGTACTTCGTATAACTCAGAC
Organism: Engraulis encrasicolus; assembly: GCF_034702125.1. Taxonomy (NCBI): domain Eukaryota; kingdom Metazoa; phylum Chordata; class Actinopteri; order Clupeiformes; family Engraulidae; genus Engraulis; species Engraulis encrasicolus. The sequence goes on along the minus strand of NC_085873.1, from coordinate 33,237,225 downwards.
AGAACTGAGACGATTTTTTTTTTAATTTAGTGGGATGATTGGTCATGACCCAAGGAACAATTGATTAGTTTTTGGGAGTGATTGGGTCAAAGGTCAAAGGTCAAGGTCAAGGTCACAAAAAGGTCAAAAACGTACATTGAGCCGATTTTTATGAAATTTAGTGGGATGATTGGTCATGACCCAAGGAACAATCGATTACTTTTTGGGAGTGATTGGGTCAAAGGTCAAAGGTCCAGGCCAAGGTCACGAAAAGGTCAAAAACGTAAATTGAGCCGATTTTTATGAAATTTAGTGGGATGATTGGTCATGACCCAGGGAACAATCAATTACTTTTTGGGAGTGATTGGGTCAAAGGTCAAGGTCAAGGTCACGAAAAGGTCAAAACGTAAATTGAACCGATTTTTATGACATTTACTGGGATGATTGGTCATGACCCAAGGAACAACCGATTACTTTTTGGGAGTGATTGGGTGAAAGGTCAAGGTCAAGGTCACGAAAAGGTCAAAAACGTTTTTCTTTGCCAAGCACTATATGCCAGAAGAATGTGTGCATGCTGAATTGAATAAGAGGTCAAGACTGGGCCAAAAATGTAATATTACGATATTCCGGTCCGATTTAAATGAAACTAACACCAAAATTTGGAGAATGTTATGCCCCACACTTTGAAGATGGCCAGAAAAAAATAAGTGGCGTAGGCGAAGGTTTGCGCTCTACCGAGTGCCCATTCTAGTTCCCTTTGCATCTTTAATTCTGAGTGACTCAGTCTCTCTGTGATGATCTTATACCTGGACACCTATATTGTCCGTCAGTACAATTCATTGTGAAATGTTCTTCTTTGTTGTTTTATCTTATTTGGATGTTTACTAAATTTCACTGATCCCCGTCCCAACTCTTTTGAGACGTGTTGGATTTATCAAATTAGAAATGAGTACATATGTCCCCCAAAACAATATTTTTTCTCGGTTTTAACACTTAATATGTTGTCTTGTCACTATTCTCCATCTAATGAATAGATTGAATGTTTTGAAAATGATAGCATTTTGATTTTATTCACTGTTTACCAAACGTCCCAACTTCATCGGAGTTGGGGTTTGTACGTCAGTCTTTGGAACCCCTGCTCTACTGCAGTGTTTCCCAACCACTTTGCTGCGGCACACTATTGTGCCGTGAGAGATCGTCAGGTGTGCCGTGTAAAATTCTTGTTTTCAAAAAAATAAAAAATCATTATTATCAGCAAATAAAGCCTATATGTCATTATGTAGTGTCCGCTGATGACTGGCGTCCTAATCATGTAATAATTCCTTATCACTAGGTGGCAGCAGGTAGCGAATTGCATTGTAGTAACTGTCAAAAAAAGGCAAATGCCGTGCCGTGAGCTCGAGTCAATACAAAGAGAGTTATTTCATTTCGATTTAGGACTGCCGGTACTGGTACGTGGGATGCAACGGCAACGATTCCATTGTGCTTGGTACGTAAACGAAACGCTCTTCACAAAACAAGAGTGCAGACTATTTCGCTGGCCTGCGTAAGCAAACAGAGAACCAAGCAACATTTATGAGGGGAAAAAGATATACGAGAGAACCTTAAAGCTAGCTACCACGTAGCTGAACTTGTAGCTATAAATCAAAAATGCCTGCAAAGCCATTGTAAATGAGATGCTTGGACCTTAAGCGGTTAAAGAAATAGCCAAAGTCCACTCTCAAATAACACAATCTCCAGACATTGATGACATGTCTGCTGACATCGAAAGTGTGGTTTTGGAAAAGATCCGTATCCGTGAGAAATTTGCGTTGCAACTTGACGAGGCTGATATTAGTGGACATGCGCAACTTCTGGCCAATGTGCGTTTTGTGGATGGAAACGCAATCAGAGAAAGCGTTCTATTTGGCAAGGCATTGAGCAGAGATTGATATTAAACATGGATATTCATATTGCAACAGTGAAATCTTTCCTAAATATCATTGCAACTATCAGAATAAGCATTATTTTCTGTATTCCTGCAAATAAAATGCTTCTGGACAGAATAACATAGTAGGCCTAGGCTTGAAGTTTATAGCTTCCTAAAGAAGGGACATGTGAAGTGCACTTTTTATTTGAAAGAGGAAATTTAAAAGATGATAAAAAAATACATTTTTGCGTTTATTTGATTGCTCTTCAAGACACTTTTATAAGAATGACTATATTGTTAGGCGGCTACTATAATTTGTTTTCATTATTTCATCATTTTTGGTTGGTGGTGTGCCGCGAGATTTTTTTGAAGGGAAAAAGTGTGCCCTGGCTCAAAAAAGGTTGGGAAACACTGCTCTACTGTATATATCTTCTGCAACAGAGCAACTCTTACCACTGTATTGAGTCAGTGAGCCACGTAACCCAGGGCACGTTGGAACTGGAGACTAATTAGCAAAATAATTACATTGAAGTGGAATTTTAAATATAATTTAACTCAGCTTACCAGCGTATTCCGAGGCTGCGCTTTCAAATAAGTTTAAACAAAGGTTATGCTCATCATCATCATCATCATCATCATCATCATCACCATCATCTCTTCAGCTCATCTATCTATATATCTACAGTACCTTATACAGTCATGCCATGAAGCTTATCGTTTAGTGAAAAAGCTTTTGAGATGTGTCAAAACAAGAGGTTGGAGCTAAAAAGTTTGCACATAATCTTTATCAAGGAATGAATGCATAATCTTCACATTTATTTTGGTAATTTAGTATTTTAGTTTTTTTACTGCATGTTTTACTCAGTACCAGTACTGTAATGCCCTGAGGTTATTGGCTATACTTAATCTTCTATGACATTTTCCCCAAATTCACGATGTGAATTTTGAAAAGAAACTGAATAAATAATCCCCATTAAACAGAGAATGAGAAGAGTAATCTTTACAATCTCAAGAAGCAGAAGATTAAGATTTGGAGAAGGCCGGGCTTATGGATTAAGAGCTGAATGAATTTTGTCATACTTGCATTATTTATGCTTAAAATCAGGCAGGTTTTCGCCCCATGTCATCACGATGTATGACTTCCTGGTACGAGGCCACAAGCACAAGTGGAGGACGCAAGGTTGCATATTGGAATGCACACAGAGTGTGACATACTTCCCAGTAAGTTGACTTCAGATGCACATTAGTGCTATTGATCAGCCTCTCATTGTGTGGAGATGCAAATGTACACACACATGCATGCACAAGCACACACACACAAACACACAAACACACACACACACACACACACACACACACACACACACACACACACACACACACACACACACACACACACACACACACACACACAGGCGAACGCATGCATACACGCACACGCACACACACGCATGCACACAAGCACACAGTCAAACGTACGCGTAAACACACACACACACACAAGCAAACACAGTCTCATTTACAATGCATGTGAAAGGGATTACAAATTATATACGACTTTCATTAAAGCCAGTGGGCAGCCCTTTTCTTTGTTGTCTTTCAAGTGTGCGAGTGCCAAGGACCAGTACATTTCACTCATGCAGAGCAGCCAAGAATGCATCGGTTCAGAGGCAGAACTGTAAGAATTTACCAATAAAATACATCAAGGAGGCGTTTCCATTCCATCCAAAGGGAAGAATAGCTAGCTAGACATCTAATCAGCCTGACGAATCGAGCACCTACCTCGACCTCTAATCAGCCTGATGAATCGAGCACCTACCTCGACCTCAAAAGGGAGCCGCATCACTGATGAAAGCAACACGTTTTGAGTCATCGTTTCACACTCTCGGCAACGAGGGGCTGGTTCTGGTGTCATCGTGGGCCTCGCCTTGCACAGGCTTACATCAGCATGCTTTAGTCTGCCAGCCGCTCATAATGTTTTCCTTTGTTTTGTTTTTTTGGATTCTTCATAAGGGGCCATCTATCTATCTGTGTATCTGCCAGCATCATGCCGGTCTCCCATACGGCCGGTTCTTGTGTTCTTCCTGGGTTTTTCTTCTCTTCTCTTCTCTTCTCTTCTCTTCTCTTCACTTCACTTCACTTCACTTCACTTCACTTCACTTCACTTCACTTCACTTCACTTCTCTTCTCTTCTCTTCTCTTCTCTCCGTGTGATTGTCATTGAGGTATTCATTATGATCAGTCTCTTGATACCTGGTGGGATCACACCCGTCGCCACCTTCTAGATAATTCATGCAAATATATGCTGCCAAACAAATATGAAGAGAGAGAGAGGGGATATCATAATCAGTGTGCAAAGGTTCTCCTTTGCAGAAAAAAGTGTTTGTACTCCAAAAATGTCAAGAAGGGGGTTCTCAAAACGAAAAAAAAAATGATTTTATGGAAACGGTTGGAATAATTTTGGTACTATAAATGTCACAAGTATTTTAGGGGTGGGATCAGATTTGAGCCCTAATCAGATACCGGTAATTACAGTAAGATCAGCCCCTTATCATCTGTCAGTAGGGCTGCCGTGGCCTAGTGGTTAAAGAGTTGGTCTTTCAATCTAGGGGTTGCCGGTTTGAATCCCCCCTGACCTCTCCCTTCATCTCCATCCATGGCTGAAGTGCCCTTGAGCAAGACACCTAACCCCACATTTCTCCAGGGACTGTAACCAACAGCCTGAAAAATAATAGTTTTAAGTCACTTTGAATAAATGAAAGCGTCAGCTAAGTGCAATGTAATGTAATAGGGCTGTACTGAAGTGCCGTTGTTATCTCAAATCTTTACTGGCCTTTTGAAGAGAAGGTGGTCTTCACTGATGGAAAACGGTTTGACATTTGGTGTAATTGACTTTCTGGGACCCCTGTCATCTTGTCATTGTGCTGGCATGTGATATTAGATGACATGGCAAATTACGTTTTCATAATTTTAATTCCACCTCGAGAGTGATTAACATGCACTGGAAGTCCAATACTCATTTCTTGAATATTTTCGTTTCATGCTCCAAAATGCTTCACATACTGGTCAGGGAGGTTGCTGCATGTGTTGGCATTTTACTCATGACAAATGGAAAGTATTACCTTCAAACTTCTTTAATAAAATACAACTATGAATCATTCATGAGTCCTCTTTGGCAGAGTGCTCTTTGTGGCTGAGTACCCCTTTTCCTTTTTCTCGAGCCAACCTTCAAAACAACACTTTAGAAAAGCTCCACAAGAGTAAGTCAGTACAGGGGGCCGGGAGATGAACAGAAACCAATCTCCAGTAATGTTTCAACCTGCAGCTATAGCATAGGACTGCCAAATGCTCTTGCAGAGGACGGCTGATGTGGGTTTTATATGGCCCGTCCTGGGGCCCGACTTACATGATTGCAAGACTTGAGCATCAACACAAAACCTTGCACCTGCAGCGCCTCACAGCTACTGTTGTCATCTCAGGTGTGATGTGAAGGCAGCAACACCCGCCATGTTTAGATTAGATTAGATTTGACAAGACCAGACAACGGGGTATGGGCAATCAGGCTCTCAAAAAGTATGTTTTTGAAAGCAGAACAAGACAGAGCTTTCATTTCATAAGAATATAATGGACTAAAGACAATATTTTCGGCTTGTCCTGTAATATAATAATATGTAACCGTAATATGCCCTTTGTATATTGAGGAGCCTGATCACCTTTCTGGGAGCTTTGTAGCCAATTACAGTACCTTTGAATTGAGAAGAGCCTCTCTTCTGAAGAGTTGAGTCAGATATGCCCCACTGGCCTCTATGTACGTACATCCTGCTTGTCGTTTAACAATTTGCTCTGTATTTCCACCGCCACCTCTCCACCTGTTATACATGGTCAGAGTGGGCCTACACGATGAGGTATAATTTCCCCTCACTTTCCTCTCCTTCTGTCATGCACAATGTTCTTTTCAGAAGCTTCCGTTGTTTTTTTGTTTGCTGTTAGTAGCTCTTTTCTTTTCAGCATGAATTGTGTTGCAGTGTAATTATCTCTGACAGCAGAGGCTCAGCATCATTGTCTCTATTCCTCATAGTGTCTGAAGTAGTGGAGAATGACATGTCTTACATTTCAATAATTGCACAACTATGTGACACAAAACAACAACAAATAGCACTTCTTTTACATTTCCACCTTAGATTACAGATATTATCTTGTATTGCATATTTTTTATGTACGTATAAACTGATGTCAACAACCTTTCTGCATGTTGCTGCTCTTTTCTAGACTTGAGTTTTTTATTGTATATATTTAGTTTTCCTTTTTTACTCTTGTTGTAGCCCTTGGAACGTGGAATCAACTCAACACTTTACAGCAAATCTCATCTCCACCACCCGCTCTCTATCACTTCAGGTCGCATAGATAGATAAAGTCCTTTATTTTTTTTATAGTAGATAGATAGATTCCTTTATCATATAGGACCGCTTTATCTCCACGCGTCAGTAAGGGACTGGTCAGGCCTTGGCATACCTTTCAACACACAGCCAGGACCACAGTGTCTGTATGCATTATACAAAAACACAACGGCACAGGCTAGTACATCATGTACAGTATAATACACTTTACCTCAGAGCAATGAGCATCTGGTCCTTGACAAATTCTTCCTGCATTTTTGTCTTTAAGCTGTCCGGACACCATTGTGATCACGATATATTGTTTAACATTGTTGTTTCATTATCATCCACCTGCATCTGTGTATTTATCAAGAGGGCCAAGCAGCAGGGAGAAGTTTATGTAATGCTGGCATAGGCATATATCTACTTAGAATTACAAACACAAAATGTCAAGAGTAATTAATATAGTGAGCTTATTCCATTATTTTATTTACGGGGCGCTCAAGAGAAAGGAGCTGTAATGAATTATGGGGGCCGTGGTGTCAGAGCTGAGGCATAAGGTTTGGTTGGCCTCTCAATCTGTTTTGCTTATGCATGACACCCCATGATCCGTAGCCTTGCAATCTAGATGCAGCAGACAGCCCAGCAGCACAAGAGCCAAGATATGAAGAAAATCAGCAACTAAAGCTGTATGTGTGTGCGTGTGTGAGTGCTTGCGTGTGTGTCAAGTGCTTGCGTGTGTGTGTGTGTGTGTGTGTGTGTGTGTGTGTGTGTGTGTGTGTGTGTGTGCGTGTGTGAGTGCTTGCGTGTGTGTGTGTGTGTGTGCGTATGCGCATGCGTGTGTGCATGTGTGTGTGAATGTGTGCGTGCATGAGTGTTTGTAAAAAGACCGCTATCCATATTTTTCGCCTTAAGGTCAATATGTGCATATGATGCATGATGATGTTTTCAGAATAATTATGCGTATGCCCGCAAATTCGTTTTGATCTATCTGTGCACCCTGCAGAGCCTAAAGAGAATACTGATGTTAAGCACATAGTTAATTGTGCTGCCATCTCCGGGGGAGGCCATTGCTTAACCCTCCGGCCAGTTAAGACTGACACATTGAGGCACAGCTTTGGAGGCTGCAGCTTTCTATTGTAGTGTTTCTCAACGGGGGCAGTACAGCCCCCCCAGGGAGCGTTGGGTAGCTCTAGGGGGGGGAGTTGAGAAGGATACAGCTGAGAGGGGGTGGTGCTTAGTTTTTTAATACTAAGGGGGGCGTTGTGAGGCTTATGATGAGGTCAAGGGGGCGTTGGGAGGCTTTTGATGAGACTAAGGGGGCGTTTGTTCAAAAAAGGTTGAGAACCACTGGTCTATTGTGACTGAGTTCTAAGCACAAGGTCACTATGCTAGATTTCCTGGAAGAGCTATTGCCCCCCTCCACTCCTCCACCCTACATGATGCTGTGCAGTCAGTAGGTTCAAGACTATCCAGCTGGTGTGCTCAGTTGGTGCTCACATTTTCTTAGATTTAAAAGAAAGGTTACTACACTTGTTCCTTCCCTGGCACTCTCTCCCCACTCATTTCTGTCACAAATAAAGCCCCAAAAAGCCTTAAAAATATATATTTAAAAATATATATAAAAGAAACACCACAATTCACTATTGGATTGTGTGGTGAAAATTGGGGGGGGGGGGGCTCTAGTTTCAAAATGCAACTTCAACGCACCTCAGCAAAGTTACAGAAGGCTCTCCTGAAAAATAGAATTTGCCATCATTATGAAAGCAATTTCACATTGTGCATCCATGCGTTCTCCCCCTAAAAGAAGCTGCTGTCAAGATCTGGCATTTACCAAAACATGCTCAGGGTCAGCTCAAGGTGTCAGAAAATCGATATCAATTTCACAAAAAGTATCTGGGAGTGTTCAGTGTGTTGAAGGAAAAGCTCAAAAGGTTTTAAAAGCCCACTATTATTTTTCAGTACAGGTAACACAAATGATGGCAGTGATTCTTTGGGGACTTAAATGGATTGCTTTGCCCTATAGACATAGGCACCTTTTAGACAAAGGTTACTATGATTGTCAGAGGTGCCAAACCCTAGCCTGCCTATCATAAATGTAAAGCTCATGCGCATTACAGACAAAGTGTATTAAGGTTTTTACACATCTGGACCCTTTCAGCCATTTAAGCGAACTCATGCATTTGACTCAGCATTTTCTGTGCATATGTGAATTCTCTAAAGTGTACCCAGACCCCTTGGAAGTAAACTGTACTAAGATCGTACTCTTGACGTGGTCTCAGTATGGTTCGCTTATGAGTCCTTACAAATGCACTTGTGACTAGGTGTAATCACTTGACGAGAGCTGCAGAGCACCGGGTGTGATCAAAAAAAGGAATGATACACCATAAAAGATCAGAGAGAGTGATCTGTTTGTTTCGTAATACACTTACAATATGTAATGAATCACTTAAAGATGACTGAGTTTTTAAATGGGCATAGGTGTGAAAATACCCTCGCTTCCCAAAGTTTGGGGAGCAGGAAATGGCCGAGCGGAACCTTGGTCAGACTTACTTCGGTGAGTCGTGAACTTTTGTGCAGATTCACACTACGTATGGATGGCCCTGACTTGTCACACCCAGTTTCGGGAGATAAAAGACACAAACATTGCTTTTTACCTGTGCACTGAACACATATTTCCCTAATTAGTCAGTCTACCTGTCTTTTTACTTCGCTGGCTGATTAGTTTCACACTTTAGGACTGACAGCTCTGGTGACTGAGTAAGAATGGAGAGCAGCTAGAGTAGGTAGAGCAGAGTCCAGATGCTGAGCAGAACATATGTCAGTGTCAGTGTTAATCTAATGAGTTTAGTTCGACTCAGAGACGAAGGGGACCAGTGGGTAATGAGTTTAGTTAGGCTCGTAGACGAAGGGGACCAGTGGGTAATGATTCATGAATGTGATTCATCTCCAGTGAGTTTCGCATTCCAAATGACATATCCAGATATCTAAAGCAGATGTCTGTAGATACCCTGGGGCCTCTTTTTAAACACAGCCCCTGTGCTAATATAGCACCCGGTTAAACACTTCCTGGTTTGCCTTCTGCTCTCCCCATTTCCGGAGGGAAGTGGAGTGTCCCACGGCTACGCTAAAACGTTTCTAGTTGGAGAGTGATTGCTGCCTCTCCAAAGGGGTTGAGTGAAGGGAGGTTTTAGGGGGGGGAAATTAGCTGGAATTTGTGTTCCTGTGCGTATTCACGGCATATACTGTATGCCATCATTGATTCTGATGCATTGCTCTTCTTCTTCTCATGCATCCAGGGACTTAACTAGGTCACATTTTTATGCCTTTGTTACTCTGATACCCCAACACCCTGACACATCTGCTGATGTGCCTGCGTGCCTGCGTGCCTGCATGGATATTTGTGAGTGGGTGGTTTGTTTGTGTGTGAAATGTGCTGGACAGAAAAGGCTAGCCAAATGTTTAGGTTGAATTTTGAGTAAGGAAGTTGCCCATGGGTCAGCTGCAGGGTCATCAGTCGGGAAACACCATTCACCAACGTTTCACCCCTTTAATCCCAAAACATCTCCTGGTGGCAGGGCAGTGACAGGGAGGTCTCCCTGTCACCCCCTGCAGCTGATGGGTGTTTTCCCCTGCGGCTGTTGTCTGGGGTTAGGTGTTCTTCCCCCACATTTTGTCCTTTCTCCTGAGCCAGAGCCAAAAGCTCGCCTTTTCAGCCTCCTCAGCCAGGGCCTTTGTCACCTTCCTGAGCCTTCCTCCGGTGAGTCCCACGTCCCTCAGGAGGTGTGTGGTAGACAAACCCATGAAGCCTCGACAGCCGACCTCTACTGCATAGATGGTGGTCATCCAGCCAGCCTCCCGGCACTCAGCAGCCAGCTCCGAGTACTTGGCCCTCTTACGTTCAAAGGCGGCCTCAATTCCCTCCTCCATAGGCACTGTTAGCTCGATGAGGAACAATGTTCTTGCCTTAGCTGACCACACAACAATGTCTGGTCGGAGGGATGTGCTGGTGATCTCCATAGGGAACTGAAGCTTCCTGTCAAGATCGACTCTCATGCTCCATTCCTGGTCAGGGGTAAATGGCCTTGATAGTTTCCTTGGCCTGATGCTTCTGCTGACCCCTCCCTCTGCAATAAAGGTGGTGAAATCCTCTGGAGGTGGTAGTGTTTTACTTCCTAGTCGGCACTCCTCGGCACTTCGGCTAGCTTCCTCAGGACTTGGTCATGGCGCCACCTGTAGCGGCCCTGTGAAAGTGCGATCTTACAGCCTGACAAGATGTGCTTGCGTTGGGGGCCTTGCAGAGTGCACAACATTATTCACTTCCGAACCACTGGTAGAGGTTCCGAGGGCAGGGAAGCGTGTCGTAAGTTGAGCGGATGAGGAAGCTTAGTCTTGCCTGTGGGGGAACTTCCACACATCTGCCCAGCTGATGTTCCTATTTGTAATTCCCTCCCAGGTCGTCCAGCTTCCTTGTCGTCCCTGCGACACGACTTTGATTTTGTAGTGGTCTTCCTCCATCCTCGTCACCTCCACCACCACCATCTCCTTCCTTTCCTTTCGGTTGTCCTTGGACCAGAGGCGTAGTGCATCTCCCCATCCTAGGCCTGCCCTCCCTACCTGGACTCTGCCCATGATCTCTTGATGTTGGAGCCGACTGATGGCTTGGTTGACCTCGGACTGGGCTTTCCACTTGCAGCCTCTCGACACCTTGGCGTTGGCATTCCTTACAGACTTGTCTGTGAACAACTCCACAAGTGCAAGGTTGCTGTTGGCCATTCTGGCCACACTTCGCTATCCCCTGGTGGATTCGGACACCTCTGTACGTGGTCACTTTTTCCCATACACATGCACTCTTTCGGAGGATCTACTCCTCATTTCCTGGAGTTCTGGCGTTCTCGTAGTCCGTTTCTGTTTCCCTTGTCATCGTGTGGTCCGTCCTGCGATTTTTCGTAGTTAGGGTTGGGTGTCCCTCTCATGAGAGACCCTTAATATGTTGTGGAGGAATTTCTTCACTTCACTACCAGTGCTATGCACAGTGCATTCCGTCTTCTCAGCAATTGCTAAATTGTTTGACCAACCATATCTGTTATACAATGTGGGTTAAAGACCATATGACACTTGGGAAATATTGTAATATACACAAACACATTGAAAGTAAGCATAAAATATAGTCACTTGAAGTTGGTTTTGATCATTATGATAGAAAACATGATGTTTTATGGCCTTTGAACAGCGAGATTTTTGACATCTGCTGGCGCGCTTCCCACAAGTCCGTCACGTGACCGATGACGCACGCTCAGGAATCTATAGGCCTATCAGGACTGTCTTGACGCCTGTCAGGATTACCTGTCACAACTAACATGGATTGATTGGATTCCGTAGTGGGTCTAGACAACTCATCTGACGCATACTCGGAGCCTGAAACATTTTTGAAAGTAGAAGAGTCCAACCCGATACTGGACGATAGTGGTGGAGGCATTATGCCCTACAGATAGGCTACGAGCCGTATCTGGATGAGATGAAGCGATGAGGCTCCGAAAGTTCGGATGGCGAAGCAGAAGGCGCTGTCGGTGGTGCTGCTGTGACAGACCGCGGGATGCCAAGAGACGTTGGCAGGCTACAGCGCGTGGAATGGTAACCTTCTTGTTCATTTTCCTGACAATGAACGGAGAGTAGACTCCGTAAGATAGTGTAGGCCTACTTTGTTGTATCGTTTGTTTGTACCACCGAGCATTTGTGTGCAGTCTACTTATCACATCCCAAAAGTAGCCTAATAGCCATAGGTAGGGGACTGTACCGATCGCAAAATGATTTTACGTCTCAGTGCCTCATTGTCTTCATCTTTATGTAGTTAGGCCTATATTATTATTTGTTTTTATAAAGGAACACCAAAGGAACACCAAGGCCTTCAGACCAATTACGCAGTTTGCCCTGCGCCATGGCTTGGCTCCAGTGCCTTTCCTTCCGCGAATAGGCTACTCCGGACTTTTACGCGAATCAACACTCGACATTGAAACTTTGTGAAGTTCTGTGATTATTTCCAACATTCGTGCCTTTATCTGTCGCATTTTAGGTGTTTTTGTGGGAGGTGTGCGCCGATGCAAACAGTAAAGGACTCTGTGTGCTGCCGTGAGCAGCCCAAAGTTTGCGCCAGGAGAGAAGAGGAGCGGGACACATTCGCTGCGTAACAGAACATTCTGGCTTTCAGCCCGTTTGTCTGAACGAGCACGTTCTCCGCACCGCATATTTCCACTACCGGCAAGACTACGGGGACGTAGAGGGAACGAGTGAGTATACTAGGCTATAGCCTAGTCATATTGTAAAACCATTTGTATGGAATAGTAGGAACCGTATGATTTCATATCAATGATGTAAACTTGTCATGCAGGCCTACATCTAAAACTCATCTGTTTTTTCTCTCTTCTGATCATCTTTCAACTTTTAGGTGGAAGAGATACACTGCATATAAACAATTTCTTAGATCTAGCTATGACTACCTGGGAATACACGCCAAGGTCCCCTTACCTTCCTTTGTGGTGTGGTCCATCCGGATAACTTTTCCCTCTACAGATTACAGGGGGTTCCAGGACAACAGCCCGTGATGTTGCTCATGCACAAGTGTTGATAAATAAATGACAATGAATGTCAATACATGTTACCTGTAGCTTCACATGAATTTGTCTTCATTTTGCAACTCACAACAGCGTACAACAAATAGCCCTAGGGGGCGCCAAATACAACCTCACCAGTGGCGGTTTTAGAAAGTCTGAGGTCCTAGGCAAAGAACAGTTTCGAGACCCCACGCCCCTTGGCCTAGGTGACACCAAACATACAACTTCAGCAGTGGCGGTTTTAGGAAGTCTGAGGTCCTGGGCAAAGACCACATTTGAGGACCCCCCCCCCCACACACACACACACACACACACACACACACCACCACCACCACCAGCAGCATCACCTAAGATGTAAATGTATTGGATTTATTTTATCTATTACTTTTTGAGAAGAGACAAGTCAACTTCTTAGGAAACAAACAGTTGAACATTTTTCTTTTAGTGTTATTCCAGAGACGAAATCCTGAAATAAAGTGATGAACCATTGGAACAATCTTGTACAAATTGTAATAGTCTTGACTGCATCAACCATTCCCATCCTGCTTAGACTTATAATCCCTACCTGCTCTTACAAGCTTACTTTTACAACTCAGTTCACTTGATGTCATAATAAATATAATGAGAGTTACTGTTCAGACAATTTTATAATGTTATGATTTGACATATTTCCTATTGCCATGTTCTTCCATACTGAATGCATTCACTGAAAATGTCTCAAGCAATACACATCTAAGTCAAAATGCACTTTGTATGTTTCAGCATCAGTGGCCTCATGCCATGCTCAGGCCATCACAGTCATGGTAGGTAGAGGGGTGGAACAGTTAATTGGTCAGGGTACCTCCCTTACAAATTGACAAAAGATAAATCAAACCTTCATTGAAAAACAGTCCAACACCAATTTCAGCTTTTAACACAAAAGTAACATAAGAAAAATGCAATACAATATAGAAATGTTTCAAAGTTTCATCATATCACCATTTTATTTTAAGACTCAAACTTTGTATTAAAACATCAAAAATATGATCACTCAGACAGTGAAGCCTGGAGATTAAATTAAAACACATGGCCATCACTTTTGATTTACTGAAATGTATTAATAAAAACCCTAAACAGATGTAAACGAACGGCCTCTGCGATATTGTGTGTGTCAATGTCTAAGTCAAGCGGACTAAGACATTCAAAGTGGTGGAACAATTGCACACAGGGCGCTAGGGCAAATAGATAGGGCCCACATGCAGCCCGCCAGGGCCCCCACATACAGCCCGTTACGGCCCCCATTACCTAAAGGAGGGCCCTTGGACTAGTTGCAAATGCCCTAATTGTCCTCCTTATAGCTCTGTCCCTAATCATTCATTTGAGCTTTTTCACCATATAACTTGGCAGTTTTGATAGGTACTGTTTTTTTAACTTCTGAGAGTTGTGATTGACCAATGACTGAGGCAGGAAGACAGAAATGACGGGGATAGGGTATGGAAAAATTTCATTTTGCCCCATAAAATTACTTTGGCATTTTTGCTAGCAAACTGACAACTTACACCTTCACCGTGGAAGCTTATCTAGTAGTCTTTATCATGTGGTGTCCAAGATGTTGTGCAGTACTTCTGGGACAATACAATGAAAGCCCACATGGGTATTGGGGGGCACTGTAGCAAGTGAAATATCACCTCAAGGTCTCTCCATCTCAAATGACTAAAGCTAATATTACACACCCTGTAATAACCTTTTTCAGAACCCCAAGGAGAGGATGGAGCAGGTGGTTCCCAACACAGTAGATCAATGCACTCACAGAAAATATGAAAATAAATGTGTTTATTACATGCAGTTCAGCTCTGTCCAATTTTAAACAAAAGTATGAGTACATTTGTGGTGTAATTACAACAGTAGCACATAATACATAACTGTAACACCATGTATGCCATTGTACCTTATGTACAGTGAGACTGTCATTACTAAAAAAAACACTAAAAACCTAACGAGGACCTGGCCTGGTTCACAACAGATGGTGAGTGTGTAGCTTTGGTGCCCCCTGCTGGAGCAGAGCTACACATACTATCACCGCAAACTCAATCCAACCAGTGGAGAATCAGCTGAACATACGACAAGTACATTGGTCTACTTTTTACTCAGATAAGTCACCTGAGTTGGAACCATTTGTATGCATAAGTGTGAAAAAAGAGAGAAAAAAGTGTCCTTCCAACACACCCTGTACTGTGGTTTTGGAATTACCGGCATCAAACTTTTGGTAATGTCTATATTGAAGGGTTGTTTGTGGCGCTAAAGCGTGTTGTGTGTGTGTGTACTGACTGCTGCCCTCTTATCCGGCTTTTCACATGATGCACTCAGTGGCTCTGGAACAGGGGATAGGTCTGGAATGTCAAAGTCATCACAGCTGTAGTCCTCAACTCGACACATGGCCTCCACCATCCGCATCAGCTCTTCAGCATAGCCTGTTGCAGAGGAATATGGGGACAAGGTTCAAATTAATCCTACAATAGATATAGCACATTAGTACATCTCAACAAGTCCGACAGGCGGACAACAGATGCGTCCGTCTATGCCCGTTCTGAACCTTTTTTGCCCAAACGCCCCCTTGGCCTCCTCATAACCTGTCAAGGCAATTTATCAATAAGCCTACCATGTACTGTATAAGCCTGGATTTGAAAGTACCATAGGATTTCAACAGTGTTGGGCAATTTACTGAAAAACTGTAATGCATTGCTGATTACATGTTACTGTCTTTTCAAAATAATCCCTTACACTACATTTAGCAATGTGGGGACCTAAGGCGAATTTAGCTTAGGGGGGCCATCGGTCCATCCCATATCACATTTTTTTTAACATAAAATCTCTATTTTTGTTAGGCTATTTTTTTTTTTTTAAATCACTTTTTTTTGTTTTTTTTTGTTTAAATTACAAACATAAAAAACAGGCAAACATTACAACCCTTTCTGGACAGATTTCAATGAATAGGCTATTTGCAATTTTGCATAGGCCTACATTAAATAAACTAAAATGTGAAATTCTCTTTTCACTTTAATATGAGAGCAGTGATGTCCCCCCCTCACTGAAGTGTTATTTCATGTGTGAGCATGATGCTGTCACCTATTTGAAGTGACGTTGATGTTGGATTTCATGGAATACTTTTAAATGCCGCTTTGGGAAGAAAACAGAGTAGGCGACAGGTGAACTGTATTTCTGTCAAAACAGTGGTTTGCAGGCGTTTGCGTTTTCACGTGGATATTGTCTTCGTGGACCGTAACAGACAAACCGTAAGTTCCATAAACTAATCAATGAGACATTGGCTACGTGTACATGATGTTTTTAAGTCCGATTTAATAAATGCGATTTAAATAGATCGGATTAAGAGTTATTTTGCGATGTGTATACATGGCACTTTCACTTAAATGCGATTAAACGTCTGGGGAACATAAAGCATTGCGATTGGACTGAGGACGCACGTGCTGAGCGAGCCAAATAAGGCACGGGGGCGTGGTTCAATGCCACCGAGATGCAGGTCATCTTCCCCACGAAAATCGTTGCCTCAGGCGGACTGAAATCACAACATTTCCCCCTTTCTCCCTGGATCATTTACAATGCTACATTAGCTACCCTGTTAGCATAGAAAAACGAGTGGTCAAATGGTAATGTGGAGTAACTTTGTTGTGCTTCATTACTTCGTGGGGCACTTTTACATCAATATATGGAAGCCACAACATTTATAGTCGCTTAGGGACTTTAAATTAAGCAAAACTTTCATGTGAAAATCAACAGGAAGTGCCGCCATGTTTTTCTCACTGGCAAAGAGCACGGTTGGTTTGCACGCATGAGCTCCAGGCCAAAACTGAGCGACTGCCACCTTGTGGACACAAGAGGGAATCACAGGAGGGAATCACAATTCAGAAACGCATCACGGGAGGGAAACACATCACGGGAGGGCGGACGGACGGACGGAGGGACGGACGGACGGACGGACACCAAAGCCTCTTATAGAGATGCGTGGGACGCATCTAAAAACCTAATCTTATCTGCTATGAACTTTCTATAGTCACTTCAGAAATGGCCCCAGTCTATCTGAGACATACTACTACTCTTCCTTACCCTGTGATAATGTCTTTTGAAACAAACAAAAGTGCAAGTCCTGAGACATTTACAATCATTGCTCTGTACATTTTTTGTGCACTGGGAATGTTGCAAGCGGTAGCTAAGTCCTTGATTGAAAGCAGCTTTGGATAAAAGAGTCTACCAAGTATAATGTAATGTCCTAAAAGTATGTTTCACTGAATATTTCTGTATGATTACCTGCTCTCCATCCCTTTGTATGAAAAGTGGCACAGGCTGTTCCCTGCCTTCCAAGACTCTGTGTGCACAAGAAGAGAACAGTCCCTCGAATCCGGTATGCCTGTTGTGGATGTGATCCATAATGTCCATTTGTCCACCACAAGTTGAACATTGTCAGGAGGCGTCGAGACCACAGCCCAGTACAGATGGTTTATTATACTTCCCACCCAGGGTTTGACATCCTGGCAACCTCTGGTTTGACCAAGGCTCTGCAACTTCTTCTTGACACCTGAGTAAACATGTGTAGATGAATCAATAAATAGTGAATGTAATGTACATCTGGCACACACACACACACACCTG
Organism: Engraulis encrasicolus; assembly: GCF_034702125.1. NCBI lineage: Eukaryota > Metazoa > Chordata > Actinopteri > Clupeiformes > Engraulidae > Engraulis > Engraulis encrasicolus. The sequence goes on along the minus strand of NC_085873.1, from coordinate 33,219,706 downwards.
GGGCAATGCAGGGATGAAATAATGTGGGGTGTGTATGTACCAATATATGTGTAGAGACATATAAAATGTAGGCTACACTTCCTTAGAACTGCATAGTCACAGTCCTTGTTGGTCGCCTCAGACATGCTTGTATGCAAAAGTCACAGTGCTGATCTTTTGTTGAGTTCACATGAATAAATAAGAACATGAATATGAGCACATATAAAATATGTGTGTGTGTGTGTGTATGTGTAAAAGGAAAAATAAAATAATAATTGAAAAAAGGTTTCTTTCCCAACACAAAGAACCTATCTGAGCAAAAAGTAGACCCATGTACAGTGTACTAAACCCAACCAGTGTAAGGTCTGAGAGTGTGGTGTGTAGTCAAATGTGATCTGTATTAGTAGCCTAACTTAGTTGACCTACACACTTTACCAAAACTTACATCAATTGATGGGACCCCGTCAGCAGTGAAGCCATCTCTTTCCTCTGCAGCAACATAGGCCTACTCAGACTGGCATTCCTGGAGTATCTGAAACATTATATAAATATGATGCCGCGTGAATAGGAGAGAAAAAAGCGCTACTGCAAACCCAAAACAAACATGACAGCAGATTGTTCTTGAACACAGAAAGAAGTTGCAAATTTACATGACATTACATAACAGCGGTTACTGCATGTTCTTTTGGGTTTCTGACAAGAGTAGGCTATTTGTCAACACTTAGAGTACGTTCATGCTCCATTAGTCACGGACACAACGCTGATGGGGATGGGGGTGGGGGGTGGGGGGGGGGGGGCAGTCGCATAGAGTTGCATTGACTGTCTTTTCAGCAGGTAGGCCTACAGTAGACTATTTGCCAGTAGCCTAGACACATATAATTTTACTGTAACTGTAGGCCTACGGCGGCGAACTGAAATGTAGGAAGGCGACTTGACTTTTTTGCAAACACTCTCTGAGATTAATTTAGATGCACGGCTGAAGCACTTTAGTAGCAAGCTTTGTTGAAGTGTTCAGAACTGGCACCAACTTCATACCGTTCACCAAGCAAGTGGTTTACGCGGTGATAAAACACAAACCTCTTTGCACTTCCTTTCCCTCGAGTTCATGATTAGAATGCAGTCCAAAATAAGATGGTACAGCCTACCTCCAGCCGCTGCCTTTTCTCCAGAGCACGAGACCCCCTGCAGCTGGCGTCGGTGCCGCTCGCCCCCCTCGAGCTTGTCCCCCGAGGGAATATGCTCGGCACTGATTTGGGCCGCGAAACCCTCTTCAGACGAACATCAATTCCAAGTTGCTCCTTCAGAGCCGGGGTCGAGTCGTAACATTTATCCAGAAAATGTGTAACACAGTACAGAGCTTGGCTTCCACGGTGTTCCTTTGGGATCAGTTCTCGTCCTGCGAGTCCACAGCAAGTTCAATTCAGGGTCTTTTGGAAAGCGATGCAGTGTGAAACCGCTCTCCCTGGTGTTTGAGCAGTATCCTGCAACGCACCGCTCGGGCATGTTGTTAAAAAAATATTCGAGAAAGAACGTACACTCTATCGATTCCTGTCAGGATGGTTGACAGCACGTGCAGTCAGGTGTAAACAGAGAGGTGTGGCGTGGCGGCATTCCTGAGCATACGTCATTTTATGGAAGGGCCACTGGCATGTGGAATTTAGTGGCGCGTGTTCAAATTTTGGAAATAACAGGAGAACCAGTAATATTTGTCATATGGATGCATCTCAACTAGAATTTAATAGTTATTTCAGACTGAACTAAAAAGGGTCGTCTCCACGTGTCATGAGGTCTTTAAGGTTATATTCTAAGTTCCTCCACTCTAAATCATTCAAAGTTTAGCTCGTGTAAACATGTTTGGTCATAACAAATAGGGCAACCCACACGTCTTAATATATTTTGACTGGTACGGAGGCGTTCAGATGAATTCCAAAAGCGATTCCTCATCCAGCACCAAGTTTGTGTTTGTTTCCAATCTGAGATGAAGTGAGATTGATTGTGTTGCTATATCAAAACAGTGTCATCGTGGGGTGGTGTGCAAACTGTGGATAATGAGAAAGTGTATACCGTGTGCGTCTCCTTCCCAAACTTAATTGATTTAGGTTGACTTTGCCTGAGGCTGTTTCCATATTGTTTCATCTTCAGGATGACACAATGACAGTCTTGACAGTTTTTTGAGGTTCCATCTGAAAAAACATCTCTCTCAAAAGTAAATATGTGTGGACGTTTCTTGAAATTGAATGATGGATCACTGTACCAATTGAATGTTAATGTTCTGACAACCAAACCAGCCAGGAATCTCCACCTTCTGTGATTCTGTGTACCCCCACACACCATCCCAAGGCTCAACTGTAATTGTTTTACTTTGTGTTATTTATTGCTGGTGTGACAGACTGAGTTCCATACAGACATTTTTTTTATGTGTGTGTGTGTGTGTGTGTGTGTGTGTGTGTGTGTGTGTGTGTGTGTGTGTGTATGTGTGTGTGTGTGTGTGTGTGTGTGTGTGTGTGTGTGTGTGTGTGTGTGTGTGTGTGTGTGTGTGTGTGTGTGTGTGTGTGTGTGTGTGTGTGTGTGTGTGTAAAGTTGTGTGTGTGGGTGAAGTTGCTTCGCAATTAAAGTGAGTATTTTAGGTCTGTCCTGGGATCGTGAGAGGAAGACAGTATTGGTTTGGGGAGCCCAAACTAATTTTGTTATGAACAAGATTTAGAAACAAATAAGGCACACATTCACAGCCTGCTTCAAGGAAAAAAACCCTGAGCCTTAAAAGAGGGGTCATGAGCTTATCCACATTTAATTACAGACCATTTTAATTTCAACAGAGAACATTGTGTTTGTTTGTAAAATCATAATTAATTACATTCCAATGAAACATACAATATGTTCATTCTTTTATAAGAAATAACAGTATGTTTATATTCAAAAGTGCACCGTGTAATATTGTAGTAGTTTATTTCCAGAATTCATGCAGCAGTTTCAAAAAATATCTGGACATAGGCCTAAGCCTTGGCCCATTTCCTCTCGTCAATCATTTCCACTCATTTTAGGCCCACTGCAATTACAGTTGCCATTGCACTTGGGACGAATAGGGGGCACTGGTCTAACGTGTACACAGGCAGTGTTACAAGACTACATCAGAGAATCGTACATGAGAGAGAGATAAGTCTGGCTCGTTCTTTTCCGGTATCCACTTTATGTCGGATGAACGCCCGGTTAGGAGACCTTCGGAGTCCTGAGGTTGAGAATAAGTTAAGTCCCCTTAGTGCTGCAGATAGCGGAAGCGCATGTCTTCTGCAAACACCTCAAAAAGAGAAGAAGAAGGAGGGAACAACGCCCCTTTAGGAGACCCAACTTGAGCACACGCTTTTGCATTTAGTGGGCGTGTTTCGATTGCTCTTTATTAAAATTCCAACCTCTTTGACTACATGTATACCAAGCCTAGAGAAATGCTCGACTTGGCATTTACACCATAATGTCTCTTTTATTGTTTTCATCAGCCCTTGAAATGTGCTCCTGGTTCTATTCTCTCTCTCTCACACTCTAAAATCAACAAGCCTTTTAACTCTCCATGACTCAGATTTGTTAAGACTCGCCATGCTACAAATTATTTTGTTTTGGCTTTGAAAAGCCCCCCACCCTCAGAGACCCTTAGCCCCTTAAATTGGATGTCTGTCCTTTCACCTACGCTTCATGCAAGCCACAGCACGGGTGGAAAATGTCAGCTTTTTCAGCCACAGGTGACCTTTTCAGACCAACAGGTGTAATTTCTCAAAGGGCTGCAGTCAGTTTTGCTGCATTGGCGCGTGTAGTAACAGGCCACACACAACACTGAGCTGGTAATGTTTCCCTTTTATGTCATTCAAACGATGACATTGTGACAGACCTCTCAATGGATTACCTGTCACCGCTCAGATCAAATGAACACGGCTACAATCAGGGGTGATCAGTCAATGTTTTTCACCGCACATGCCTTTCACCGTGGCAACAGGAAAAATCATTTGCAACCCCACTTCACATGGAGCAGGTGAAGTCAAGATCAGACACAAATTAACCTGTGAACCATAGAAAACATGAACTAGAAAAAGCATTGAATACAAATTCTAGGAATAGACATCTTTATTTACCAGCCACTCATAAAACAAGCTATGGTAGGTAGATGCATCTGATATATGCAATATTTCCAAGGTGTGTGTGTGTGTGTGTGTGTGTGTGTGCTGTGTGTGTGCTCTGTGTGTGTGTGCTGTGTGTGTGTGTGTGTGTGCTGTGTGTGTGCTCTGTGTGTGCGTGCTGTGTTTGTGTGCTGTGTGTGTGCGCGTGTGCACGTGTGTCTGCACGGATGCATGCATTTGTGCGTGCGTGTGTGTCTGTATGTGTGTGTGCAGGACTTTCTGTTTCATCTCATTTCAGAACATAAACATATTCAGAGCCTGCAATACCATTTGCTGCAAAAAAAATGGGGTTGTTTTATCTGAAATTGTATGTATGAAATGTAAATGCATTCCAAATCAGCATCATAAGAGTGTGGGAATTCCATACTAACAACAACAAAAGACTGTGTGGGAAATGTCTTATTTGTGTGTTTGCCTACACGTCTACACCAGATGTCTTCCCTTCCTCTGTCGTTTTAAAGACACCCATAAGGTTATTATATCCCCGAAACGCGGAGCGTCGGGGATGTAATGGTTTTGCGTGCGCCGCCGCCGCGTCCGCGTCCGCCGCCGCCGCGTAAGGTCTTTCGTGTTAACGCGATAACTTTTGAACGGATGTTTGGATTTGTCCCAGATTTTTTGGGTGAATGCTCTAGGGCAGGTTCATGAACTGATTCAAGTTTGGAGGTCAACACTTTCAAGATGGCTGAATTCAAGATGGCCGAATTTTTGTTTGGTCCATAACTTCTGACCGGGTGGATGGATTTGTCCCAGATTTGGTGTGTGAATGCTCTAGGGTAGGTTCATGAACTGCTTTGAGTTGGGAGGTCAACACTTTCAAGATGGCTGAATTCAAGATGGCCGAATTTTTGTGTGGTCCATAACTTCTGACCGGGTGGATGGATTTGTCCCAGATTTGGTGTGTGAATGCTCTAGGGTAGGTTCATGAACTGATTCGAGTTTGGAGGTCAACACTTTCAAGATGGCTGAATTCAAGATGGCCGAATTATTGTTTGGCCCTTAACTACTGACCGGGTGGATGGATTTGTCCCAGATTTTGTGTGTGAATGCTCTAGGGTAGGTTCATGAACTGATTCGAGTATGGAAGACAAAACTTTCAAAATGGCGGAATTTTCATTTGGCCCATAACTTCTGACTGGGTGGATTGATTTGCCTGGTAACACCATATTTTAATGGTTCACCATTTCAGTGAATCTACCATATTAGGTACAGTGTAATAACCAATGTAACAATATTTAATACCATGTAATACTAGTGTAATACCAGTGTAACAATATGCAATATCAGGTACAGTGTAATAACGAGTGTAACAGTATGCAATACCATGAAATATAGTGTAATACCAGTGTAACAATATGCAATACCATGTAATACCACTTACGCACAAACACATGATGTAAGAAAAAAAATTACATTGTATTAAATATTGTTACACTGGTTATTACACTGTACCTAATGTGGTATATCCACTGAAGCATTAAAACAGTATTACCATTTGCCCCATTTTTTGCTTCATTTTCACAATAGTCGTTTGGTTTTAAGCCTATGCACGTCATGTCACGTCTGTATGTATCATATACGTTTACGAAATGGTGGACGGGAGTGGTAGGAATGATGGGGGACTGGAACCGTCGCGTTTCGGGGATATACCTTAAGCAGTCGAAGGCGACTGCACAGGCAGTCTAGTTGTTTTGTGTATTTTACCATGACCATCTCTGCATAAGACTGAACGTGATGGGTGAAAGCACATCATATTTCCAGCACCTTTCATAAAATTGCATAATGCATCCATGAGAGTTTCTTTCATGAGGCATGAGTCTATGGGACCTTTATTTTGACATGTTTTTATCATCCAGCCTTCCATATTTATGTAAGCTTGGCATGAATACATGTGCATGCCTTATGAAACAGCCACAAATGTACTATGGTGAAGGATCTTCCTTTTTGCTCTTTTTATGTTTTTTGGTGGTCCCACGTTTCCACTCTATCATGTTTGAATGCTGCGATGCAGTTTTGTGTGCTGCAGCCTCTCTTTTGTGGTGGGTGGCAGATTGAGCACATACTGTATAATGTCAAATGAAAAGAACACCATGCACATATGCCTTCCACAGTTGAACCCCAGAGAACTCAAGAAGAATATCTTTGATTGCACCTTCAATTGCACAGTTGTGTACACCCATCTACTGCTGACTGTCACAGCCAGACACAGACACAGCTAGTGTTACCACATGCTCCAATGGACAGAACTTTCTTCCACTGGTGTTTTGCAAAAATTTTGCGTAAATATTGTGGAAAACAGGAAGAGTGGCCAATGTGTGCACTAGCTAATGGGAATCCAAATAATATGCCAAAAAATATTACAGTGTATACATTAATTTGCCATTTAGTAGCTGAGTAGCTGAGCCCTTCCTGTGAGTACTGTAGTATTGCTCTATGTCTATGTCTCAGATGTCAGGTGGCAAAACGGCATCTAATTCCCATCAATTGATTATTGGTGGTTGATACGCGTAATGAATATGCTTCTTACTGTAGATAGTCCATTAAAAACAAACAAACAAAAAAATCCATACAATAGTGGCACTGGCTGCCGTTGTGCTACTGCTGAAACGTCACTGACCCGTACACATGTGCAGTCGAGGACCTCACGACCCTTCGCTTGGCATCCAAAATGTGGAAGCCATTCAGCGGCCTACATGTGATGCTAAAATGGCACCATTCCTTTCATTTTGGTCCATGTGAAGCATACTAGCCACTTCCGGCGCTGCACTGCAGCGACAAGTGCCTGTCAGTGCGTCTATCGAAGAAGCTCCATCAGAGGTTGGATAGATCGCACCATTGAATGGAGATGGCTCACATGAGTCACCTCTCACAGTAATTGTTTTGTTATATTAACCAACTTCTGAGACTTTACACAATGCACTTCCTGTAAATGTTTTGAGAAGTTTGACATGCCGGACACCATGAAAGGTCCACTTGGCGCAGCTGATGTGGGCGCTGGGGCTTGAAAGCTAGAAACGTCTTCCATCTCACTCAAATTCCAATGCTGCACTGTACTCCCCCTACACTCTCATGATTTCCTTTGGCAACTCTTGACATATAAGCACACTCAACGTCAATGAGAGGCAACATTCGTCTAAGGAAAGCGTGAGCAGAGCAGCCTACATAGTTATGTGCTCATTTTTTTGCTGTTTAACCTCCGTGCATTGATGAGAGTTCCCACACAAAGTAAAAGTGTGAGAAGGAAAGAGTGAGTGACAGAAAGAGACATCTTGCACGTGTGTCCAGGACCTTCCATCTTTGTCCAACAATAACAATAATTCTTGTTTTCTTCCTCTCCCTCTCCCTTCATCCGTCTGAGCTTCCTCTACAGTGGGATCTGACATCGCTCCAATTAGTTTTGTGGACACAAATTCTCAACAGCCTCTGCGGGAGGAGACACCTTGCACATTTGGATTTGCGGGCAGAACTGTAATGAGACGTGTTTTCTGAAGCATATTAAGTATCAAGTGACCTCTAAACACAAAATCGCACCTTCTTTCTTCATGCACACAGACGCGCACACACAATCACATGCTCACAACTATATGTAACAGGGCGCACTGTCTGTCCAGTAAGGTGTGTCCCTCAGCAGTTCCCATACCCCAATGACGTCACGGGACTCAGGTAGCCGCTCAGTGGCTAATCCGTAATTGGTGGCTATGCCATTGTTTTTATAAAAATCAGATGAATTAGACCGGCTCATTGGAGCCTTCCCGGTGTGCCGGTATTCGCTGATGATGCCCGGTGCCTTTGCTACGGGTGCAGCAAGGTATGTGTGATCACAGTTTTGTCTAGATGACTGCAACCAGCTAGAGCTGTGTATTTAAACATACTGTTCATTCTCAGGAGCCAGAGTCCCCGTGGCGTCTAACCCCAGTGGCTTCCCCTCCCTCTCAGTGTTGTTGAGGTGAGCTTGTAAAGATCCTTTGTCCTATGCATAGCTCATGTTAAACATTTGTCTTTGTATGTAACATGTACTGATCTCTGTGTGTATGTTCACCTAATTCCAGACACCTCAGAGTACGTCGAGGGTCTGTCTCTGTGGGCAGACTGCTTGCGGCAGCTGCTCACCGCTGTTTTGCCCTTACGAAATTGTTTAGCCTTTCTGTTTTGTTTGTTTCTTTAATTTTCTTTCGCCTGTCCGCCGCTTTAGCTTGTCACTTTGTCATTGTACGGGGTTTGGCTGTCGCAGTTCTAGGCCTATGTAGGCCTACGCTAGTCGGGCCGGGCCATACAGTAGACTAGTAGTTTTGAGTGTGATTATACGGATTTATTCTGTGTGTAGTGGATATCCACACTTATTGTCATTTAATCACTTACATAGCGTAGTGAGCCTATGCGCGTGTGTGTGACTGGCGTTTACCATAGGCCCCTTGGTTTCGTGCACGAGTGGTGAACTTAATTTATTCTCAACTAGTAAGCCTGCCCGGCTGGCCTAGCTCGGTGAACCCCTTTTATCCTGGGGCAGCCAACCCCGTTCTAATGTGCATTACTGTTTTTATCTCAGCGGCGCAGGGTTTTAATTGACTACAATTGTATTAATAAAGAAAACATTGTTATTCCTTTAAACAAAGGTACGTCTCTTGTCCATTCTATCCGAACCTGTTGTGCCTTATTGGTTGAAATCAAAATATATTCTGGGGTGGCAGTCCCCCAGTGGCGTAGTCGTGCAATTACAACTATCAGTCTGATGGTTATTATTTTAGGAAAACTAACATCTAAAGGTCCACCTTACTACATTTGGCCTATAGTCGGCAGAGATAGATGTATCAAAGAGACGTGTCCTTTTTTTAGCTTTGAGTTTATTTTGATTTTTTTGAAAGGCTGGTTGTAATTAGGGGCAAAACAGCGGTGGGCACGGCGGGGGGCCCCAATCTCCACAACGACCCACCGTCGTGGGGTGCCTGTGCCTGTGAGTGGTGTCCGTCCCCGCTGAAGATGGAGGAAGACTGGGAGGGACTGTTGGAGCTGAAGGACATGGCAAGGAGGCAGGGGGAACAGATCCGTCTCCTGTCGCAGTGGGTGGAGCTGCTGCAGCGGCCTCAAGCAGGGTCGCCTGGGAGCCCCAAGGTGTGTTGGCGGTGCCGGCAGCCCGGCCACCTGGCCAGGAACTGTGATGGGCAACGAGTCCCTGCTTCGCCGCGGCCCTCGCCGGTAGCCCAATCGGGGCGCAATGGGAGGCCCTCCCCTCGTCGGCCAGCAGGAGATCTGCCGTCCCCTGGACTGAGTAGTGGCCGTGCCAGCGGAGCGCTGCCGAACTCAAGGGACATGTCCATGCCTCTCCAACCTCCAACCTGGGTCCTCTTACACTGTGTGTGTGTATGCTTGTGTGTGTGTATGATGATGCTGTTCAATTTTCTTGGTGCATTGTAGGGTGTGTGTGCGATGGGGTGACTGTGTGCCTGTCTGCCTGTAGGTGCGCGACTGCCCGTGCGCACGATCGTCGGGGCGACGATGCCACGCCTGTACAAATGCCTGCTTGCTTGCTTGACTGCGTGTGCGTGCCTGATGGTGAGTTTGCCTGCGGGTACACCGGTGCTGGGATCGTGTATCGTCGGGACGACGATTCAAAAAGCCGGGGAAAAATGTAACAGGGCGCACTGTCTGTCCAGTAAGGTGTGTCCCTCAGCAGTTCCCATACCCCAATGACGTCACGGGACTCAGGTAGCCGCTCAGTGGCTAATCCGTAATTGGTGGCTATGCCATTGTTTTTATAAAAATCAGATGAATTAGACCGGCTCGTTGGAGCCTTCCCGGTGTGCCGGTATTCGCTGATGATGCCCGGTGCCTTTGCTACGGGTGCAGCAAGGTATGTGTGATCACAGTTTTGTCTAGATGACTGCAACCAGCTAGAGCTGTGTATTTAAACATACTGTTCATTCTCAGGAGCCAGAGTCCCCGTGGCGTCTAACCCCAGTGGCTTCCCCTCCCTCTCAGTGTTGTTGAGGTGAGCTTGTAAAGATCCTTTGTCCTATGCATAGCTCATGTTAAACATTTGTCTTTGTATGTAACATGTACTGATCTCTGTGTGTATGTTCACCTAATTCCAGACACCTCAGAGTACGTCGAGGGTCTGTCTCTGTGGGCAGACTGCTTGCGGCAGCTGCTCACCGCTGTTTTGCCCTTACGAAATTGTTTAGCCTTTCTGTTTTGTTTGTTTCTTTAATTTTCTTTCGCCTGTCCGCCGCTTTAGCTTGTCACTTTGTCATTGTACGGGGTTTGGCTGTCGCAGTTCTAGGCCTATGTAGGCCTACGCTAGTCGGGCCGGGCCATACAGTAGACTAGTAGTTTTGAGTGTGATTATACGGATTTATTCTGTGTGTAGTGGATATCCACACTTATTGTCATTTAATCACTTACATAGCGTAGTGAGCCTATGCGCGCGTGTGTGTGACTGGCGTTTACCATAGGCCCCTTGGTTTCGTGCACGAGTGGTGAACTTAATTTATTCTCAACTAGTAAGCCTGCCCGGCTGGCCTAGCTCGGTGAACCCCTTTTATCCTGGGGCAGCCAACCCCGTTCTAATGTGCATTACTGTTTTTTATCTCAGCGGCGCAGGGTTTTAATTGACTACAATTGTATTAATAAAGAAAACATTGTTATTCCTTTAAACAAAGGTACGTCTCTTGTCCATTCTATCCGAACCTGTTGTGCCTTATTGGTTGAAATCAAAATATATTCTGGGGTGGCAGTCCCCCAGTGGCGTAGTCGTGCAATTACAACTATCAGTCTGATGGTTATTATTTTAGGAAAACTAACATCTAAAGGTCCACCTTACTACATATGCAAAGTTCACAGAGTTACGTACATGAATGCTGGGGGATGAGCAACAATTGCACAAAGGATTGGCAGGGAGGCAGACAGATGAGATGTGGATGTGAAGCATCCGACACGCTGGGTAATAATAGGAAGAGACAGCGAGGGAAGAAAGGGGTCAAGAGGAGAGTTTGAGTTGGAGGTTGAGAGAGTTATCATTAAACAGCAGATATGCTGGGCAGGGTTTCAGGAGTTCAGGGGAGCTGTTGGTTGCTGCATCTGGCTCATTAGCACGCTTCATTTAATGAAATTCTACAGAAGCTTTTACAACAAATATTAGGGTATTTGACAATGCTATTTCAAATTAATAGTTCTTACATTTCAAACAGTTACTGTCTTATATTTCATTTTTAAGGCCTATTAAATGATTAAATTCGTGGGAAATTATCTTGCCAATTTAATAGGACCACATACTCCCGACCCCCAGTTTGGAAACCACTGGTCTACACACTGGTGCTACTCTACAAAAACAACAACAAAATGGCGGCCTGGTGAGGCCATAAAGAAGAAGTTTCCGCTCTCTACTTCTTTCCTGAGGTCAAGTGAGTTATCATTAGACATTGGATACGCTGCACAGGGTTCGAGTGGAGGGCTAAACAAGCTCCCAAGTTTTCCAGGAGCAGTCCGGATCTACATCTGGCTGCTAAGGATTCGTTTATTTAATGGTGCAATTGTCACGCGTCTTTACCCACCGCCATGGTCTAATGTAACCATCCTGGGCCCCAGCCACTGGGAGGAATGTGGCTAAATGAGAATAACCCCTGAGCCCACTTTATAATAGACAGCTAAAGTACCGGCAGTCAGGAGAAACTTCCACAGCCTCTCAATCACTTCATGGGATGCAAATATCCATCCGCATGCACACAAATATCCATTCACATACTCCTCTCATCAGCCCTGTGTGTGTGTGTGTGTGTGTGTGTGTGTGTGTGTGTGTGTGTGTGTGTGTGTGTGTGTGTGTGTGTGTGTGTGTGTGTGTGTGTGTGTGTGTGTGTGTGTGTGTGTGTGTGTGTGTGTGTGTGCGTGTGTGGGTCTCTCTCTCTCTCTCTCTCTCTCTCTCTCTCTCTCTCTCTCTCTCTCTCACACACACACACATTCACCCAGGCATGCTCACACAAAAAGTTTAGCATCAGTTGCACCACTTTGTGCTGATTTATATTCACACCATTCACACATACACACCTGTCTAAAGCACTGTTGAGTGCAGAAGTTTGATTGCCAAATGAGCAACTTCTTTATCAGACATACCAAGTATATTTTTTGCACTCCGTCATCCTTATTCTGTCTTATACATTTGAGAAGGTTAAACTGTTCTGAGGCCCAGGCCATATTTATTTTCTCAATTTCATGCAAATAAAATGGGCAGCTTCAGAGCAAGACACAAAAACACAATTAGGTTGCATTTTGCTTTTGCTTTAATACAAATGGATATGTATTCATGGCGAATGTTTCATTAATGTTATCCAATCTGCACATGGGTGATAATGCTTGGCATCTCTGCCTCCTTCTCCTTCTCCTTCCCCCTAGGCGTAGGCAGGGTGTATGTGGATTGTCATGCATCCACAACCTCCTGATTAAATGATTGCATCACCACCTCACTGCTTTCTTTGGAATGCAAAAGGGGGCTTAACTCTGCCAGGGACTGATTCTGGATCAGGTCTGGTCCCGACATGGCACTGTGTTCCTGTTCCTGTGTCTGCTTGCCATACACCGCCTGAGTCCAACAGCCCACATATCTGTGGCTCGTCTGTTGTTCCCTCTATGCTGATTAGAACATATTGTGCTATGCTTATTTGAAGAAGGAGTCGTCTCGAAGCTGCACATTGCACAGCAATAGCATAAGGAAGGCATCTTCAGTGACGTGTTGTGTACTCACTAATGCCATTAACAAGACACAATTTCCTTCCTTGTTTTCGTTTCCTGAAAATCACACTGTGCTGGAAACATTTGCATGAATCATAGCAAAAAAGACACTGCTGCAATAGCAGGCAGCCATTTTCTCAGCAGAGAAGTGAACAATGTTAGCCTGGTCCTGGCCATCCCATAATACTACCATTTCATTTCGTATTGATGGTCTGGAAGTTGTGTGATCTGACGCGATTGCAGGAAGCGGGAAGTTTGCACTCAGTTATGGTTTGAAATGATTGGACAGCTCTCACCCTATCGCCGACAGTTACTCAACAACAACATAGCGCAGACCAGAGCCATTGGCGCAGAGGTTTTCGTCATCGTCACGAGCGTCCTCCCCCACGTGGGGGGCTTATTCGCTTATTGGCTGTTTTCTGATTAGATTAGATGGGGGGCGTTGCGAACAAAATCCCACCGATCTGGACACTCCACAGAAGAGCAAGGCCAGACTACCGTAGTGGAGCCAATCCCCGGAAGTACGTAGGATGGCTAGCGAGGCTAGAACAATGTGTGTCAACCTAATTGGAATGTGTTTTAAGTTATTGTTTTGGTTACAGCACTTTAATGACATTCACAGTATAATTGTCGCCCAATAGGTTTGTAGATTCTGTAATTTCCTCTCCATACACATCTGTTGGAATGAAAATATGTGGGGGGAAACTTCAACCTTGTAGGATGTGGAGACTTTTTTCGCATTCCAGTAGGCATATACACTTCACAGATGTATAAAACAAGGACTTCCTTTGTGGTGCATTTGAAGTGGCATCTCAAAGCGAAGACTATATCAGGCACATTAAACACACTCAGAGCTTCTGAGGAGAAGGGAGGATGATTGGCAGGTGGAGGTCTCACAGGTCTTGCTGAATCCACAGCGCCAAGGCTTGACATCCTCTCACTCCTCTCTTCTCTCTCTCTGTTCCCCTGCCACAGACTTACTGGCGGCATATGTGTTCCTGTTATAGACCTCCGCTCATCACACGACTAACACTGCTTGCCAAGGTTGTTGTTTTCTCTCCTCTGCCACCCTGCATCCCCTCATCTTTCCACCCCTCCCTTCCTCTCCTCCTATCTTTTACAATGCTCCTCCTCCTCTCCTCCTTTATCCTCGCCTCCTCTCCTCCTGCCTCTTATAATGTTCCTGCTCATCTCTTCTCGTTATCTTCAACACCCTTTTCTACTCATCCACCCACCGCGTCCCCTTCTCCACTCCCAAATTGATAGTTTAAACACTTCACTTTTTATCTGACTTTTGAGGGGTTTTTGGGTGGGTGGGTTGGTGGGGGTGGGGGTATGGTACGGTGGAGTAAGTTGGATCAGACTGATGTATTTTTATTTCTTTTTAGGATGGCAGGCAGGACTCAAATCTGAGGCACGTCTTGTATTGAAATGTATATTCACAAGATGTTGGAGCTCTGCTAGGGAAGGGGAAAAATCAGGTTAATCAGGTACCCGACCATCTGCACTGTGCTTTTGACTATTTCAAGAGGTAAGCAACCCTTGTGCTTATTGCAAAATATTTTTTTTATTTTCAGACGAAATAAAAACAGATGCAGTGAACATGAACTTCCATGATGCTCAGACAAGAGGGGCTTAATAAGCCAATTTTTTTGTCTCTTGTGGACACTACCCTCGTCAAAGTTGTGCTCTCTGTCTTTGATGAAATATAATCTGTGCATTCCTTTTTCGATTCAAGTATAGCAGTGTTTGAACTTGGCCTTTGAATAATGTTTTTGACTAAATTTACAATAAAAAATGGTGGTAAACCTGCGGAAAAGTCTTGCCTTTTGCCTGTGCACTGCCACAGTTGAGCTCAGTATTCAACTTATCTGCTCTATGATTAGCTATGTGTTTGTTCGATTAGCTTGTTCAGGGGCTATTTGATGATATGAAGGAGGGTTTTCATTTTTTAAAATATGGGCTTATACCTCATTGAAGAGTATTGTACTTTAAAAGTGCATCTTACAAAGTAGGAATTAACAACCAATTGAATCACAGCTTTCAAATCAGTGTTATCCTGTCAGGGTGGATATAATCCAAGCAGTGGTCAGGCAATTCTGCACCCACAGCTAACTTAAAATGCAATTAACCTTTGCAAATAAACCACACCTCACTGATTCTTGAAAGTTTGGCAAAAACATGTCCCAGCAGTAAATGCTCATTCTGTTGAAAATCAACTAAATTTTCACAAACAAAATGAATCCAGGTAATGGCCAAGGGGTCTGTTACACAAATACACAAGGACTGGCATCATCATTTCAAATGACTTAAAATACAAAAATCACTAACAGAATTGAACAATATCACCATGATGTGGAAGACCATATTAAAGTGGTTCTAGATGTGCACATAGTGCATGTAAAACAATATTTACTATTATTTTCTGATTGCTCAAAATGTGTCCAGCATATTGGTCACCACCGTCAGATTTTTTCTAAAAGACAATAAAATCAGGTATGCACAAGGTCATTTTCATTACTGAGGACCCCTTTTCAAACCTTTAGCTCTACTGCATACTTCACCATCACTGAAGCTCCTATAAGTTTACTATTTTGTCCTCAATTTGTTAATTTGTTTGGACACTGGTACTGTCCCAACCATAAACTGTCAACACCGTCGGGGGTTTTAATAGTATTATATTACATTAATGTTAATTAATATATACTTTCTCAGAAAAGGTATGAAGCACCTAAGAAACACAGCGAAAATGAAATGGCTAATGTGAACAAACAATGCATAATATGTAAAAGAGTGTTTTTTTGTCTCACACCGTCAGATGTCACCACCGTCAGATTTTGTTCCGCTCATCATCGTGTTCCATATTTTACTTAATTGTGCTGGTTAATGAAACATTACTAGGCATGTTAGTAATAATTGTGATCCAAAATACTCTAGCCACCACTGAGGTGCATTTGGAGGATGTTTTGTCAGAAAACCTGACGGTGGTGACATCTGATGGAGTTCACCAAAAACACATGTTTTACATGTTTTTGACATGTTTTAGGAATATGCATACAATAAGTATCTACAGTTATGTTGAATTGTTAAAGTAATTCACTTTAATACAGTAAACATATGTTTTTACTTCTAATTCTGTCTGCCGCTGTTGACAAAACAAGAAAGAGCCCATTTTATGAAAAATGTTAAACATGGGGAGCTTGGGCAATACATTCACTGCACAGCCAAGACCTACATTTATGATAATACACCTCTCACAGACCTGTATTAACCTAGACTGGCAATGGGCGGTTCTAGCCAGTGGCAGCTTTTCGGATTGTATGGGCGCAGCCATATTTGCAGACGTAGCCCCGCCTAGTGGAGACTATCGCAGCTGTGTGCCATAGGAATGCATACGATTTCAAACGGTGATTACAACGTTATCAAAGTGGGTTTCAATCATTTTTTGTAAGATTTTGACAAGGCGTAACGTCTAAATTCTCACTCCAATAATGAAATAACCCTCACTACCTCCAAACGTTTTATTAGAGAGCCTGAAGCTGAGCGGTCTTGCCAGATCGGGCGGTTTCCCGCCCAATCGGGGCCGTTGAGGAAGGCGGTCTGTGGGTAAAAATGGACGAAAATAATCAGTGTTATCTGGCAACCCCGAAGCCGACTGTTTTCGTTGCCGCTTATGCAGGTTTGTGGATATTTGTGACACTGAATCGGCCATGCTTACGTGTGTAAAGCTTATTTTATGTACTTAACTCAGATGTTATGACAACTGTGTATATAGGTATGTATATTTCTTAAATAAGCCGTACGTTTTCAGTGAAGCTACCGGTAACTGTGCTATTATTAATACCCCCCCCCCCCCCCCCCCAGGACGCTGAAGGTAACCTAGCAACAACACGGCACAGCACATTGCAGCTGTGAAAATAACGAGCCACTTGAGAGCGAGACTTTTCTAGAACATTAATTTATACTAGAGCTATTGTTCTAAAGACGTTACACATGGCCTGGCCCAACTTTACTAGTGAACCAGTGTTGCAAAAAAATATTTTTAAAAAACCCCATCGGTGCATGACGTCATTACGTAATTACGGGAGTCTCCACTAAGATGGCGGACTACGATTCTGAGGCTCTGAGAAATCCGAAAATTTCAAGGGGCATTGCCAGTCTAGGTTAATACAGGTCTGTGACACCTCTATATTTTGGATTTGAACAACTTAAAACCTGTTTTTGCCACATTTTCAAGAACCAATGGCCTACTTCCTAGAGAATCTAACTAATGAAGAAAAAACACATGTACAAACATACTGTGCACACACAAAAATAAAGTGTTTATGCAAGATGCCATTGACTTGAGAGGGCTATTTATTTTGCTAAATGCAGGTACAAATTAGGCCACTTTCACCACTCTCAGATTACTGTCACCACCGTCAGTTCTTAAATCACCACAGTAAGAAGGAGTTTTGGACATTTTAAATGAATGTGCTTACAACATTTTCCTTAGGAGTTGTTGAATTATCATAGTAATAGCCAATTTAAGCCTACAGGAATATTTGTGAAATTACAAAAAATTGTTTGTTCTATTTAGGCGTTAAGTAAGCATCGTATGACGGTACATATTTTAAAATTAGAACACATGAAACAGTATTAAAATAGAACAAAAGTGAATTTTCAGCATTTAAAGGCATATGTGTGAACCAAAAAATACACATAATCACTTAAAAACTCCAGATACATATGCAACCAAATCAATATAATTTAAATTGCTTTTAATTGTGTCTGACGGTGTTGACAAAAAACAAGGCATAATCTGAGAAAAATCTGATTTCTGAAAAAAATACTAAATGGGGAGATTGGCCTTGTGCATTTCTGAAAAGCCAAGACCTTAGTCTATGAGGATATACCATATAATTTTGTAATTCATTTTGTTTTTTTCTGTCAACATTACAACCTGTTTTAGCCACTTTCTCAAGAATCAGTGACCTATCACTCAGACACCCTAAAATGAAAATAAAGGTTGGAACATTTGCATGCATGCAGGCAAATTAGCTTCAAGTGTTGTTGACGATTGCAGTGCTTTATTTCTCACAGTGCTGTTTGGGGCGACACTCTCCCATTGTTATCATGCGGCTGTGGCTGCACCTGAATAGAGATGCACTTGATTTGGCCCATTACCTGACACACTTGCTGAACTAACGGGAGAGATTTGGAGAACAATGTGCAATGATTCACATTGTATGTCATTGTGTTGGAAATCACGTCATAGATTAGGATGTTTTGAGCGATCTGAGGTTTTTGGCTTTTCCATGACGCCACATTTTCATAACACCATAATTAGTATTCATGGACATTTTTTCATATGTAGAGACCAGAAAGTGTCGAGGACTATGAATAAATATGCACTTAGCGCATTTTTGACATTTTGAACTGCAATGGAATGTACACTGTGTGCAATTTTGTGTGTATAATTGGCAATCTGGAGAATAGTTATTACTGACAAATGTTATCATAATTTTAACCACATGTTCTCACGCCGTCGTGAATTGCAAACCATTTTGTGTACAAAATAAGTCTGTCTGCAAACACTGGTTTTCAATAGTCTCCGCTGTGTTTTCTGTCACTTGTTGTATTGAGCGGTGGACTACAAACACTTCTGTGTAGAGCATCAGAAGAGCAGAGTGTGCATCAGTAAATCAATATCTCACTTCATAAGACTGCAGACAGATGGGATGAAGCACAATATTCACCTGGTACAGTAGAATATGATAGATGCACAACAATATACTGTAATTGTGTCGTATTGTGTGTTCAAAGTTTTTACCTTACAGGCCTTAGAAAATGTTTGTGTCATTTTAACTCGCATTCATACATTAATGCTTTAAGACGTATGTAATCTGCTATGTTTTCATTTTTTTTTAAAAATAAAATCTTGAACTCCCTCTGTGTATGAAAAGCGCTATACAAACAAACTTACCTTGCCTTGCCTTGTGTAACGTAGGCCAACTAGCAGAGTGTGGCGTAGAACGTTAGTTAACCTCTCTCCTGAAGCCTCACACAGTATTGGTTGCACTGAGCTATCAGACTGGTCCTTTAGGGCGCCCACCTTCCGGGCGGCTTGTGGGGCTGGCAACGCAAAAACTTTTGACTGGGCTGTAATGGACTGATCAAAGCTATTTTCCGACCCACCTCGCATTTCCCCGTCGATCACACATATGCTGTGCCTCAGAATTAATAACAACCAATGGTGTGCTTGTTGACTTCACTTGGCAAGCGATTTTTGAGTTGTGTGTGTGCAAAAATATGTAATTATTTGGACTACACAACAGACGTCGCATGTCCGACGTGCAGCCACTTAAGCCACGGTGCAGCGGTAGGGTTGGCTGTGCCTCGGTTCACGTCAGATATGCGAGGCGCACGTGTAGTCTCCAACACAGTTTTGCACAAAAGCTAAAATAACGTTTCTTGCGTGCCGAAAATGAGTGGTCTTGCGACGCGAATCCAAACCTTTCAAATTCACTGTCATCATATGTGAAATCCGGAGCACATGCCAAACGGGATGAGGATTTAGCTTGACTCGCTCCATTAACTCGCATTCAAAATTTTGAGAGCTCCAGCCCCATGGATCGGAAGTAGAAGGGCGTGACTTAGGTGCCCCATCCTGCTGTGACTCCCAAACCAGAGAGTGTTTATGGGTAGTACGAGAGAGTAATCTCGCGACTTTTTCCGGGTGGTACTGTCCACTAAGTGGCGCCATCCAGATAGCGCAGAGGAGCGCCAAGGAGCGCAGAGGCTGTTGAAATGAATGGGGTCCCATGGAGCTCAACCACGATGCTGCCATTGCTTTGGGAGAGAATTGGTATCATCGTTTCAATTTATTTTTCCAAAAGGCAGGATAGATTATCCTTTCAAACCGCACTTAGTTTGAATGTTTAAACTCGCTGGATCTGTGTAAAATACGACTTTATTGCCAATATGACGTCACGAGTGGCTTCACACACTGCGTTTGGATATGTCGGCCGGCTGCATTGCTGTGATCACGACGGCCGTAAAGCAATTTTGTTAGCAAGATGCTAGCGGAGCCTGACTCATAAATGCCAAAGCTGTAGGAAATCAGAAGGACATAACTCCCAGGTTATTTTACATTTCATTAAAATCCACATTGGTTTCTCAGAACTTACAGTAATATTGTCAAGTTTCAGCCGACACCGAGCACAATTGTCAAGTTATTAGCGCCAGCCTTATGAGCTCTGCTGTCTCGACAGCGCTCCCTAGGTGAACTGCAGGCACGGGTTGGAGGGCGAGATTCAACACTGTATGTAAACCCACTGTGACTCCCAAACCCAAACTGGAACGTTGACTAAGAGGTGGCGGGTTCGAGCCCCGAGCAGCAAACTGCACAGGAACTCCTCAGTTACACTTGGCTTGCCTTACATTCAGACACCTACAAATGCACACAGTTTCTTTGGTCAAGTGTTTTTTTCTACCTGTGCTGTACATTGCTTTCAAGAGTCATGGATGTGTGAAGGGCGGGTTATGCTTCCTACTTGTGCCACAGAGTGAGCTTGTCGCAGCCATGATGCAGTTAATTTTGGTTTATGCCCTGTTTTGAAGCACGGTCTGCGCGATGTCATTCCACGCTGAAACTGCCTTCAATACAAAGAGTAAACTAGACGTGTCGGTTGTTTTTTAGCATCACAGACTCGACGAGAATGAAAATGAAACATTAAATCTTTATATCACGTGCATGTTTGATCGCACTGGCAGCCACAGTGGTAGTTTGGAACAAAGAAGTGGCTCATTTGTCGAGGACGAAGCGGAATGTTTCCTCGACCTCGGAACCACTGTTCAACTGTCCAAATAACTTCAGCGTCGTAACTTGCAAGCGCATGTGTTGTCTTTGGTTCGTGTAAATAAATCAAACAACAAAGCACGGGCAACTTATTTAATGAAGAGCTCACAGTCCGTAGACCGACGAAGGTTAGAACAAGGAAGTAGCGCTTGTTCTCGACTCGAGGACAGAGCAGGCTGGTCGAGAGGACCAATCAGAGACCTATTTTCGCCCTTTCATGCCGTCGCTCCCTGCGTCGAGACACAATTTCGGGGAGGTGCCCCAGAGTACCTGCGTGATGGGGGGGGCTTCACTCCGTTAACTGCGCGGCTCACTGCATCATGATGCAGTGACGCTGATCTCGAGGCATAAACCACCCTTGAGTCTCCATTGTATTAAGTGCAGGCCTGCAGATGGACAGCCCCCTGTGGAGAGAGGGGGCAGCCCCTGCGGTGGCCAGTCAGCAGGAGATCCCCTGGGCACCAGGCAGCAAGGGGCCCTGCGTTTGATATGGCACTCTGGCTTTTATGTCGACAGAAGGCCTTATCCTCTTTCCCTCTCTCTTCCTCTGTCTCTTTCTCTCTGTCTCTCTCTCTCTGTTTATCTCTCTCTCTTTCTGCCCTTCCCTGTGCCTCTGTCTTTCTCTCTCTCTCTCTCCCCCTCACTCTCTCTCTTTCCCTTCTCCCTTCCCTCTGTCTCTCTCTTCCTCTGTCTCTTTCTCTCTCTCTCTCTCTCTGTTTATCTCTCTCTCTTTCTGCCCTTCCCTGTGCCTCTGTCTTTCTCTCTCTCTCTCTCCCCCTCACTCTCACACTCCCTCACTCTCTCTCTTTCCCTTCTCCCTTCCCTCTGTCTCTCTGTTCCTGTCTCTCTCTCTCCCTCTCTCTCTGTGTCTCTCTCTCTCCCTCTCTCTCACACTCTCTCTCTATCTCTCTCTCTCTCTCTGTCTCTGTCTCTCTCTCTGTCTCTGTCTCTCTCTCAGGAGTGCGCTCCACCTGGGAGGGGTTTCTGGGTCCGGTGGTGCCAGCCCATCTCAGCAGGGTGTCGTCCCTGTCGGCCCCCGGCGTTGCCCTCATGGCTGGAGACTGGAAAGAGCGAGGCCCAGCCGGCGGTGAGCTCCTTTGATTTTCTTTTCACAAGTCGAGTTGTTGAAAGGGCTTCGCCCCCCTGGTCCACTTTTGAAGTGAACCATTTAGGATTATTTGTTTTGGTTGAATTTCCCTTTGACTTTTATGTATGTGTACTGTACAAATATGTGTAAATACAATCAGTAATATGCGGTGTACATTCACATTGCTATTGGTGGTGATGTCTTTCTCGTATTCATATGTCGTGTTTTGTTGTTGAAGGTCTCTTGTAGTGTGTGAAAGTAAAACCCCTCAGGGGGCATTTCAACGGGAGCGTACCTATGTTCCCCAGGTCCTATGTTCCCCAGGTCCTATGTTCCCCGGGTCCTATGTTCCCCGGGTCCTATGTTCCCCGGGTCCTATGTTCCCCTGTCTTTGTATGGGACCAGGGAACTTAGGACCCTTTTTTCTAAAAAAAAGGGTTCTATGTTCCCCGCTTTGTATGTTTCTGAGTTTTCAAATTGTGCCCTTCCCAAAACAATCCCTAAACCTAACCTGTCAGTAAAGCAATGTTTCTGAGTTTTAAATTTGTGCCCTGACCAAAACTATCCCTAAACCTAACCTGTCAGAGGTGCAACAACAACCTGCACTTTGCCATGCGGCAGCAGTCTACTTGGAAGCAGCGGGGAACATAGAACCCTTTTTTTAGAAAAGGGTCCTAAGTTCCCCGCATTGTATGTTTCCCAGTCTTCAAATTGTGCCCTTCCCAAAACCATCCCTAAACCTAACCTGTCAGTAAAGCAATGTTTCTGAGTTTTAAATTTGTGCCCTGACCAAAACTATCCCTAAATCTAACCTGTCAGAGGTGCAACAACAACCTGCGCTTTGCCATGCGGCAGTAGTCTTCTTTGAAGCAGCGGGGAACATAGGACCCGGGGAACATAGGACCTGGGGAACATAGGACCTGGGGAACATAGGGATGAACACAATAGGCTCGTTTGTGACGAAGCAGTAAGATTTTTGCTAGGCAGTGGGCATGCGCACTTTGCCAGTTTGATGCATTCTGGTTAGAATTTTCTAACCACAATGCATCAAACTGGCAAAGTGCGCATGCCCACAGCTTGGCAAAAATCTTACTGCGTCGTCACGAACAAGCCTAATGAGATCGGCTTGGTCTGATAAAGGTGGGGTTGAATGCTTGGCAAACTAGATGGACAGTTTTCTCTAACATGATTCCCTATGACATAAAAGCGCTGCTTCCTACTTGAAGCAGCGAGTGAACTGCCTCACAAGCATGTGGACTACACCTGCAATTCACGTCAGATAGATGAATGCCAATCAGGGTAGATTACTGACGACATGGAGGAGGTCCCATGCCAGCGCAGTTGCTCTTACCTTGCTGCGCTGCTGCTTAGCAAAATAATGGTTCCCGTCATGGTTTAACGCCATGTGACATGACTTTGGTGTAGAGGCCACTCCCATATGCTGCGTCGTGGACAGAAATTCTGACCAGGATGCTTCACGCTTACACAGTGGGCATGCTTGCTGCCTAGCAAACTTGCTGCCTGGCAGAAAAAACACAGTCACTATTACTAACGACCTTATTGTCTGAGAAAATTAGCAAGACGTGCACCTGTTTCCTGAACACAATTATTTAATCAGCCAATCATGTAACAGCAGTAGCACTTATCAGCCAATCATGTGGCTGCAGTAGCACTTTTCAGCCAATCGTGTGGCAGCAGTAGCACTTTTCAACCAATTGTGTGGCAGCAGTAGCGCTTATCAAAGCAACAAGCCCTGAAACTCAAAAGGCTAGTTTGTGACGAAGCAGTGCTGCTTTTGCTAAGCTGTGGGCATGCACACTTTGCCAGTTTGATGCATTCTGGTTAGAGTTTTTCTATCCACAATGCATTAAATTGTCAAAGTGCGCATGCTCGCTGCTTAGCAAAAGCAGCACTGCTTCGTCACAAATGAGCCTAATAAATCTTCACACGAACCATCAGAATGGGGTACAATGTGATTGCAATGTTTTTGAAGTGGTGTAAATATCGAATGGCTTGACTACCTCATTAGCTACTGATCTCCTGGGCCTTTCAACAGTTTGCACAACAGTTTTTTTTAAGTGCTAACTGAAAGTGGAGCGAATAAAATATGTTCTGAGCAGCAACTTGTTGGATGCACATGCCTTTATTGAAGGGTAGACAAAATATTATTCATATATTATGTCCATTCCATTCAATTTTTTCCATTCTTAATTCATTTTTTCCATTCCACTACATCTTTTTACCATATTATCTATTTGGAAGCTCTTAACTCTCACAGATACCCAGTCTGTGAGTCGTGCAATCCACCACCCAACAGTTCAAAAGCCTGTTGTTTTTTTTCTCCCCCGCTTGCTGCTGGCTCAAAATCAGGGATGTGCATTGTAATGATTCCACCTTCCCAGAAATTGAGTGCCTGGCTGGCTCACAGAGATGCCCATGTGCATGAAGGTAGTTGGGTTACCGACAATAGAAAAGCAGGCCAGATTTCTCCTGTCCTCCAAGAACGGTTGGCACAAGTTGGCCAGAGCTGCTCAGGACTGGGGAAAAGAAATCTGGTGGTTATTTCAGAAAACGGGTTAAGTCACTTCATTTGTTAACTTTTACAAGTTTCACACATTCTAATAGAGGTGAAAAGGGGGCTCTGCTTTGCAAGGGAAATTAAGCTACGGGACTCTTTTACCTCTTATTTATGTGGATTTCTGCTGAGGTGCAGGGATGGAGGGATAGCTTGTTTGGGATGTTTGGTGCCATCAGCATGAATCCACATTCCCACCCTGCCTTCAGTTCACACTCCATGCTGGCAGCAGTGGTGTGTACTGTAGATAGTGGCTTCTTGGCACACTTTGGATATACTGATACCACCTCATCGTCTTGAATATTATTGCTGACTACATGGATACACCACTAATGATGGGCACAGGTAGGCATAAACAGCAATTCTGACATTTGTTTTCACACACAAGGCATACAGAGGATCCACTTTGTACGGTGTCCCTCACATCCTCAACAGCGTGTACTGACACAATACACAATGAGCGCATGATCGCATGTAGTCCTCGTACTGCATGGAGCGTCTTCAGCAAACAAAGGCAAAAGCAATCTGCAGTCTTTTAAGTGACACTTAAAGGTGGGATAGGAGATGTTTTTCTGGCACATATTTTACCATATCATCTGAAAAACTCCTCATGACGCCATAGCACCCATTGAAATAGAGTGTTTGGAAAAAAAACGAAATCTTTTGGTCCAGTGTAGAGGGCGTAGTCAGAAGAAAACGGCAACCAATAGAAGTAATACTCATCATCACTTCTATTGGTTTCTGACACGTCCATCAACCGCCAGCACTCACCCCTCCTCCCTGCGCGTTCACCGACTCGTGAACTTGACCGACCCCGCCCCCATCATTCATGCACACGCGACAAGGCTCATCATCACTCGGCTAGTAGCAAGGTAACGAGAGTTAGCAGCAGGCTGAGCTACTTGGAAACTTTGGTGGCTTTTGCAGAGCTACAGGAAGAACTTTGGCTTTTGGAACACTAGACTACCGGTAACCATGTCAGGATAACATACTCCCTTGGATTATCATCGGACTCGCAAGACCAGACTCCAACACGGGCTGAAAATTTTAAATGGGACCTGACACTCATGGACACAGACGTCGGCTACGGCAGCGGCTTCAAATATGCTTTGGTGACCATATTTCTAATCGAGAGGTGAGATAATATATTTGTCTGTATAATATTTTGTGAATTGGTTTAGGACACAGTGGTGTCTTTTTTTAAGCAAGTATCCATTGAGAGGGGTCAGAGGATTAGCTCAAGCTCCAACATATCTAGCTGCTACCTTGCTTAACATAGCTGCTACCTCAATCGCTTTATTTTTTGTGTTTTTCCCCCCTGTGGCATTTATTCTGTGCACATGAACACGTTTTCAGAATTGCTATGTGTAACTCAGACGGTTACTCTTGTGTGTTTTGCTGCTAGTTGTGCGAACGAGCCAGACAAACCAGCTGGGAGGAGGACGGAAGCACCCCTTCTCCATCCGCGTTCAGTTGCTAAATACGGATCCACCCCGTAGTAAGTAACCTACCATGTTTACGCACACATTACTTTGACCAGCAAAGCCCATGTCTTTCTAGTGGTTTACAAATATATCGTTTGCATGTTTTGCTTTGGTACGTCTCTGTTGTATGACTCTGGTAATAGTAGCAAGCACAAGCACAACCTGTTCGCCGCTCCAGCATTGCAAAATAGATTGCCTTGGGTTTTCAAATGTTTACATGATTGTGGGTGTAATGTTGTTAACTCGCTGATGTCGTTTTTGAGAAGACGGTAGTTTTGCATTTGATAAATACCACCTAATGACCATGACGGCTACACGGCAGATCTTTATTGTGATGGCTACACTGAATGATCACATGGAGATGCCGGTACATTATTTGTTTTACCCTGGTTATATTGAAATGTTCTGCTTTGTCCATTCCAAGGTGTGGTGTTTTCCATAGCTGCTCCTTGCTCCTGTTTCACAACATATCAAGGCTGCCAAGTAAATGAAGAATGAATCACCGCACACTGGTAGTTTATTTTATTCATGTTTGTGGGTGTAATTTCGTCCAGTTGCAGATACTACTATCCTTTTTGGAATGATCTGCCTTTGAAAAACAATGGTTCTATCTGACAAAAGCGAACAGATCCTGTAGTTGTAATTGATACACTAAATCAGTGTTTCTCAACCTTTTTTTAGGCGAGGCACCCTTTCAATTCATGGAAAATTTCAAGGCACCCCAAACCAAGTAGCCATATAGCATCACATCCGATACCACACAAGCTTAGAATGTAACACATTAGGAGACACACAACCTAGTAGCACGACCTACGTTCAAAGTTGCAGCTGGGGTGACCAATATTTACTTTATTGTGCGTAAATGGCAGATCAAAGATTCCACTGACTAACATTAACTTATCAATTTTGACAAATATGTTTTATGTTATATAATTTATTTATCAGCCACGTTTCCGCGGCACCCCTGAGGGGGCCCTACGGCACCCCAGGGTGCCCCGGCACCCCTGTTGAGAAACACTGCACTAAATTATGATATTCCTATGTGTGCGCGCGCACGCGCCAAGTTTTCAATTCAACACACTGGGACACTTTTCAGTCTTTGAGGTTGCTGGAATCAACACAGACTACCTCCATGCACCTTATCAGAACACTTTGCATGTTTTTGTATACTTGTCCCCTTTGTGTATTGCTGCTAATCTTTCTCTTTCTAGGTTCTGTTGGTTGCATGCAGATTGTGCCAGATGATTTATCTGTCTATGGTCTAAGCATGGGCTCTGTGCTAATATGCAATTTGTGCTCTTTTTTCCCTCAGGTCAACAGCCGACAGGGTCCTTCCACAACCACATACTTATGTATGTATGCCTCCAACCTCAAACCAGGCCCTTCACAGTTGCTGCACTTACCCACCTTCCCAGAGTTTTTGTGTGGTAATGACAACTGTAAATATAGTATAAAGTAATGTATCTAGTGTCATGTGTAATACATTGTTTAAATTGTCCATACATTTCAATGACAGTAAATATTGGTGGACACAATTTGACTGTGTGGCTTTTTTTTTTAATTCATTCTCTGACTGAAAATGCATGGTTACATAATTTATATATTCCACAAGACCACAATCAGAAGAACATTTGACAGGTTGCATTTATTTTCTATGTATGAAAAAAACAATGGTAACAAGACAAACGTGGTTCCAAACCAAAAAGGTGAGATGTACAGATGAATGCTCCTACAGATAATGAAAAATAATAAAAGTCTGCACACTGCCGGTTTGTGTGTTTTATACCGTACTCTGTATAAACCTTTTATATTGCTCTAGTGGAGCAGGGTAACCCTGGCTAATCCTGGGTATTGTACTGTGTATTACAAGGTCAGCCCTGTTCAAGTGCCCCATACTGTCTGCAGGCTGCATGCCTGAAGAGACCGTTTCTCTCACCTGGTCCTACATCAGCCCAAAGTCTTATCAAAACTGAGAACACCACAGCATTTCCTTTCAATGTTCATGGGCATCTCCTTACAGATTGCGCAGAGGCGCCAGGTTGGTTGTGCTACTGGGCTGTGACTGAGGACCAGATGTCATGTGCCAGGTCGAACATCAAACTGGGGTCACGGGTCAGGGCACGCTGCAGTAACCGATGGGATTGCTTCAAATTCAATGATTGAATCAAGGCCTGCAAAGCAATAAATACATTTTATGTAGTGCATTTTCTATTTGATGATGGGGACTAAATAACTCTTGACAATAAGACCAATATGGACATAAGCAATCATTATTATGTATATAAATAAAGATGTGCCAATTATATGCATACAACGTTTTCAGTCAATTTCTTACAAACTGGTGTTGTGCCAGGGGTTACACAGATGTATGAAGTAGATGGGCTTTTATGGATGTACTTGAACTACCACTGGTGTTGTGTACCTACAACCATGTAATATCACACTACTACTCATAGGAGTAGAAATATTGTAATGGTTATCACAACAGGTGTACTCGTGTAGCCTACTCGTGTTGCGATATAGAGTACATCCGTTGTGATAACATCCATTACAATACTTACACATCTGGAGGAATACAGCAGGACAATGTTATTGAGGGATGAATGTACATCCTTACAGTTAGCAGGGCGTCAATTCTGTTGGAGTCTCCCTAATCAAACCGACCTCTGCTGCATCTATCTTCCTCCTCCTCCATCTCTGGCCATCGGTCCTACTGGGCTGTTAGGTCGTTATGATTGTGATGGGCCAGGAAAGTCAGAGCTGGAGCTCTCGTGGTCGTGGAAGGTCTAAAGCATATGAAAATATCGTCAGCCAAAACAATTTCATTAGCGTTGACAGTTCGGTTGTTTTTCTTTACTCCCTCTGTCCCTGTGTCTGCGCGTGCGACAACCCAAGTGAAATCTGAAGTCATAGCCTAAAACACTACGGATTGTGGTGTCGGGTATATATAAATACAATAGTAAAATGTATACTGCGGTACACATCTGTCAAAATAAATCCATGTGTCAGTACTGTAGCTACTGGCTAGAACTACTGTCTAGGGATGACAGTATAGCATCTGTCATCAGTGTTAGGAAGTTAGAATGAGATATCTAAGTAACACGTATCAAGTCAAGTTCAATAACTAATCTAGTATACATCTACTGTCATCAATATTTCTTGAAATTGCAACCATGACGGCCTGTGCGTTTATTGTGATGTTGAACATTCTTACCGTAGCCGGAGACAGTGCCATGGCTGGAAGTTAGCTTGGCTAGTCGCTTTGTCGTGGCTTCTAGCCCGCCCCCCCGCCTCGTGAGCTCTCGTGGGTTCCCGGGATAATCCGAACACTTGACAGACTGCATGCGCGTTCATGTGTTTTGAAGGCGTGGCTTTGAGGGGAGGGCTGAAGGGAGAGGCGGGCTGTGTATTTTCAAAAATATAGCTCACAGGAACCGTTTTTCAAAGATCTCCAACCCTACCTTTAAGTGGCCGGGGCAAGACATCGCTGGATGCCAAAGACTAGTTTGGACTAGATTAGTCATGTTGTAAGTGGAAGTGCTTAGGTGATTTTCCGCCACTCGTGAGGACGAGGAGGGAGTGTGATGTTGCATAATACACATCTCTGCCCTCATCCCCCACCCCCTCTTATGGGGCACCTAAGTCACGCCCTTCTGCTTCCGATCCGTGGGGCTGGAGCTCTCAAAATTTTGAATGAGAGTTAATGGAGCTAGTCAAGCTAAATCCTCATCCCATTTGGCATGTGCTCCGGATTTCACACATGATGGCAGTACATTTTAAATGCTTGGATTTGCGTCGTAAGACCACTCATTTTCGACACGCAAGAACCGTTATTTTAGCTTTTGTGCAAAACTGTGTTAGGGACTACACCTGCGCCTCGCATATTTGACGTGCAGCGAGGCACAGCCAACCCTACCACTGCACCGCAGCTTAAGTGGCTGCACGTCGTACATACAACGTCTGTTGTGTAGTCCAAATAATTACATATTTTTGCACGTACACAACTTAAAAATCGCTTGCCGAGTGAAGTCAACAAGCACACCATTGGTTGTTATTAATTCTGAGGCACAGCATATGTGTGATCAACGGGGAAATGCGAGGTGGATTGGAAAATAGCTTTGATCAGTCCATTACAGCCCAGTCAAAAGTTTTTGCGTTCCCAGCCCAATGACCCGCCCGGAAGGGGTGGAGACTTAGGTGCCCCATAGCAGACTTCCACCAGAAAAAAACAAAATCCTTCAAAAAAAGAATGAATGAATGCATCTTTTTTTTTTCTTCCCTTCCGCACCCCATCTCTCTCTCTCTCTCTCTCTCTTTCTCTCTCTCTCTCTCTCTCTCTCTCTTTCTCTCTCTCTCTCTCGCTCTCCCTCTCAGTACACATGCACATACATATCCCTGCTATTTGGATACATTAGCCGCATGCTTTACCGCCTAATCCTCTTCTTGTCATCTCCTCTATTCTGTAGTCAAGATTCTCAGCAAAAAAAGCCTTTTGAAATCAATGGCTGACTCGGGGGATTTCATGGCCCTGTAGAATAGAGTGCTTTTCTCAGACCTCTTAGTTTGTTTCCCAGGCAGAGTGGAATTTAGATTAGAGTTTCTATTTATTGTACCTTATTTGATTGGAAACAAGAAATCAAGACATGTTCAGCATCCGCCTGCCCTGTATATGCAGTAGGAATAGATGCATTTTCTTAAATGCTGTGCTGGAAAATGTTGCTGCTTGCTTGTCTCTCATAGTGTGGCAGGACGGACGGGGGAAGGACATACAGTTGTGAAGATGTGCTTTGTGAAACGATTAATTTATAGCAATGAAATATATTGATTTTGCACAGCTGTCTTATAAGGTGTCTATTTGAGTCTCTCAGGCCCTCATGCTGATATGATATATTTGCAGTACTGCCTGGAGATTTCTTTCATCACAGTCCCCCCTGGGGAAACTGGAGACTAATAAGAGTTTGTGTGTTGGGGTGGGGCTGTATTGATTCCTACTGCAATGTCTCCTTTGTCCAATTTTTCACTCACAATCGCACAGAAAACAGGCATTGCTAATTTGCTAGTCCCATAGCCTCAAATGCAATAAGCCCATTTGTCTTTTTTTTCCTACTGGCTTGCATTTTCAATCTGATTTGACAGAGAGTTCAGAGTAGACAGTAGATTAATACCTAGAGTTGCATATGAATGTGATGTTCAATGCCAACCAGGACTCTTTTCATCCACTTATCGAGGGTACAGATCATTCTTTCAGCATCGAAATGATGAACATCTGTTCTTTGCACGTGGCTTTTCATATATAAGTGGTTTAATGAGCGATGTCTCAGATATGTTTGTGTTCGTGTCCAACATCAACACCTGTTTTGCTGTCGGTTTGTGGAATTCAGCTTCACAATAGTGGCCAGATGGTGGAAAGGCATCTTTCCTCTGCTAACGTACTCTCAGGCAGCAGGCGAGGAATGACAAAGACCACTGTCATAAAATGGTAATATCAATAGGCCTACAGGAGCATAACAAATACTACCAAATATAGAGAACTTCTGTAGGCCTATGGAAAGTTGTTCCTCTGATGCATGCTAATAGCAAAGATTCACAAACATTGTATTTTACAGTTCTTTTTACATTCTAAATGTAAGAAAACGTCTCCAACACTCCTATGTCAAAAATTCTGTAGTGTCACTTTAACACTGACTTTACAGTGGGGAGTGATTTTTCCCAGTATTAAATCTGACATCTTTTATTTACACACAGGGAGTCTGCCAGCTTATTTGAAGTTCCAGAGACTAACACTCTGGCTGATTAGAGCTGGCGCATTTTCATTTGAATGATCATGTACAAATGATGATGATGATGATGATAGGTTAATTATCATCAACGTCCTAACACAGGGGTCAATCAAAGAGGAGGCCGATTTAATGATAACATAATTATGTGACAATTTAAACAGACTTAACAGGCGGACAACTGGAAATTAATTCAAGGGGACTCAGAAACACAGGCATAAGATTAATTGTAGCCCACGTCATATTGAACATTTGCAATAAGCAGAGCTATTTGTAGAGTTGGTGTCATCCTTATATCGCCAGTGTGACATATCCTCACCATGATGGAGATGAAAACACAATTTATGTGCCTTCAGAACGTGTCTGCATAACAAATACAACAAATAGCCTACAAACAAATAATTCAGTGTCTGTAACTAGCACATTGTAGTTGTGATGAGAATAAAATTGAATTTTAAAGAAAAAGAAAAGAATGCCGCACACTCTGCTCCATGCCTTAATGGCGAAGTGACGTTTCGGCCGTCTGGCCTTCTTCAAACTTCCAGACGGCCGAAACGTCACTTCGCCATTAAAACATGGAGCAGAGTGTGCGGCATTCTTTTCTTTTTCTTTAACATTTATATGCTCAGGAAGCCAGCACCTCAAGAAAGACTTTATTGGTGTGCGATACCTCTTTTTTTTTCTAAAATAAAATTGAATTTATCATAACTGAGGTATATAACTACTGACTGCCTAGTTATAATCATCAGAATTATATATTATTATACACCTCCTCCCTGGGACGTGTCATTCAAACACATGGGTTCTCCTACCACTGCTATGCTGATGACACCCAGATGTACCTGTCGTTCCCTCCAGAGGACACCACGGTTTCGGAACGCATCTCTGCCTGCCTCACCGATTTGTCAACATGGATGAAGGACCACCACCTACAGCTGAACCTGGCCAAGACAGAGCTCCTGGTGATCCCAGCTAAAGAGTCGCTCAGTCACAACATCAACCTCAAGATAGGCTCCACCATCGTGACCCCAAACAAAGTCGCCAAAAACCTTGGCGTCATGATTAATGATGAGCTGTCATGCTCCAACTACATCAACTCGGTCACCCGGACCTGTCGACTCCAGATGTCCAACGTACGGAATATCAGACCTGTGCTGACACAATATTCTACACAACGACTGGTCCAGGCCACGGTCCTGTCCCGCGTTGACTACTGCAACTCACTCATGACAGGTCTACCTGCTTGTGCGATAAAGCCTCTGCAGATGATCCAGAATGCGGCGGCACGGTTGATATTCAATCAACCCAAAAGGACCCATGTTACTCCTCTATTTATTGAGTTGCACTGGTTACCGATCGCCGCCCGGATCAAGCACAAGGCATTGACCCTTGCCTACAAAACCATCACAGGAACGGCCCCAGCTTATCTGAAGGACCTACTAACGCCTTATGTTACAGGAAGAGAACTGCGCTCATCCAGCACAAGCCGCCTGGCTCTGCCATCCAGTCGCTCTAGGTACTCCCAGTCAAGATTGTTCTCCGTTGTGGTACCCAAGTGGTGGAACAGTCTCCCAGAGGCAGCAAGACTAAGCACATCTCTTGCAGCCTTCAAGAAACAACTAAAGACATTCCTCTTTCGAGAGAATCTACTAGACTAATGCTTGAACTGGCCTTGCCCCAGGGCAGACTCCTGACATGATGTTTAGTTTAGTTTAGTTTGTGTGTGTGTGTGCTTGTGTGTGTGTGTACTCGTTATTTACTCTTTATGATTTAAAAAAAAATAATTAAAAAAAATAACCCTCTTTGCAACTGCACTTGTTGTTCTGTATATCTCCTGTGCACTTTGTATTTGCTTGTGATGTTGGCTTGATTATGTCCTCTTTTGAAAGTCGCTTTGGTTATAAAGCGTCTGCCAAATGCAATGTAATGTAATGTAATAATGTCATCAACTGGAGGAAATAAATGACCAAATGGTTAGATATAGTTAAAGTAAAACTTAGGTTTTCCTTTTACTTCAGACATGTAAAAGTTTTATCTTTTATCTTTTACCTCACATGTTTTGATGGTATAGCTCTCATCTTCATCAGTCACATGGATGTTAATGCTTGCCGTGCTTTAAAATCAGTTGTTGTGCTGTTGTGAAGGTGTGACCTCCCTGTCAATAATGACAGGTTGGTTACACCTCCTCCTGTTAGAGTTGTCCTCTTGGGATGGTTAAAGAGAGATGTCTATGTCTAAATCTATGTCTGTGTCTATGTCTGTCTGTGTGTCTATCTTATGTCTGCTAAATGTAATGTAATTCAATGTAATGTCTACACAAACACTATGATGATAAATGACAGTGCCATATTGCCACATTGAGTATGAGTTTTAACAGTGTTAATGATAAACCAAAGTAGGGGGAAAACAAAGCCAGACGGAAGGTGTCACTCTTAATTTAGACCTATGTTCATGAGAAAACAATGCCTTAACAAACAGAAGGATTGGTAATTGATTATGTACTTCATTATTTAGTGATGAGTCGGGGATGTACCATTGCATCCTAAAACTGTGCTGTTGAAGCAAACGTTTCAGTCTTTTGGTTGAATGTGTAGATGTTTGTTTTTTTTTTTTTTTTTTTTTTTTTTTTTTAATTAGAAGAAAAGACGTAGTGGTACAAAGGATAACATGGACAAAAAAAAAACACTAACAAAAAAGCCAAAACAAACAGCAACAACCAACAAAAAGGAACAAGGACAATAATAATCAAACAAAACAACAACAACAACAAAATAAATAAATAAATAATAAAATAATAAAATAAAATAAAAAGCATACATACTCCACCAGAAAATATCTTAAATTAATCCACCTAACTTCTTAGTGGCCATAAACTAAGGAATATCCCAGAGAGAGAGAGAGAGAGAGAGAGAGAGAGAGAGAGAGAAACAGCGACATACAAGTGTCAAAAAAAACATTCTTATAGTTCTTTTTCCCATTCTTTTGTAATTATCAAGTCTTGCCAACCATCAGGTTGTGCCTGTCCTTTGCTTTTAGACATAATTTTAGTTAATAGATAATGATGTTTCAAGAACATAATAAATGATTCTAAGTGAACATTCTTTTCTTTTTTAAAAATAAAAAATTTACCAAGGAGTACAATGGTGCTTAACAACATATTTTTCTGTTCTTGAAAACCCCAGATAACAGAATGTGGTGATAGTGGTAAGGCGAGTCCCTGTCCAGACAGCCAACCCACCAACTTGTGCCAAAATCTAGCCACATTTGGGCAGTACCAAAATAAATGCATAATATCCTCTTCTTCTTCTCCACAATATGTACATGTGTTGTCCTCACTTATTTTCCAAATTTTTAACATTTTCTTTGTAGGCAAGATCTTGTAGAACATTTTCATTTGAAAAGCCCATAAATATGTTACATCTGATGATTCATACACATTTCTAAATATATTAAACCAAGGTAGAGGAGTGTCAAAAATGTCTTCCCAGTAGTCTTGAAAATAATATGGTATCGTTGCTATATTTCGTGAGGACAGAAAAAAATGGTACATGTCTAAATTGATTTTTCTATGTCCTAGCCACTTGTGGTTTTTAATGGATGGGCGACAGACACACAAGTCAGTATTGGACTGTAGTAGTGTTGTTTTCCATGTTGCTGGTATTGCTGAGATCAACTGCAGATAATGTAGTTTTAGACAAAAATCCCCATACATTGAAACAAAAGATTCATATGTATGAAATTCTCCATTTTCATTGAGTACATCATTCACAAAAACTACATTATTGTCTAAAAAAGATTGCCAATATACAGGTTTTTTGTCTATATTAATGTTTGAATTCAACCACAGAATCTGTTGCTTGATCTCTGAGGTATTACTTGGCTTAGAAAACTGATAGTGACACCATAAGGAAAGACAATTTCTGTAAAAGGGGGACAGCTTAGGGAAAACGTCACACAATGTTTTTGAATCTTGATTTAGTTGAAAAAAGGGCAACATTTTTCCCAATGATGTACCACCTTGGGCTAAGAGTAATCTAAATGTAAACCAGTGTCGATTTTTGTACAGTCGTTGAACCCATGCCCCTTTTAGGGTTGTATCCAGTGTTGCAAGATTCTTCAGTCCTAGACCACCATTCTCACGTGTATTATAGACATAGGAACGCTTTATTTTATCAGTCTTACCATTCCAAATAAAATTAAAAATTATTTTTTCATATGTTTTCATAAACACTCCATCAGGAGATGGTAACGCTTGTAATAAATATGTAAATTGTGAAAGTATCAGTGAATTAATCACTGTTATTTTTCCATAAATCGAAAGATAATTTCCTCTCCAGGCCTGAAGAATTTTATTCATTTTCTGGAGTTTTAACTCAAAATTGGTCTTTACAAGGAGCTTTGTCTCTACTGGTATATGTATTCCCAAAAGGTTAACAGGTCCATCTGTATACTGAATAGGCACTTTACACAGATTATGTCTCATACCTTTGAAAGATCCTATTCTGAGGATGGAACATTTATCATAATTTGGTTTTAATCCAGATAAAACGGCAAAGGAATCCAATTCTGTGATAAGAGAATCTAAAGAAAAAGTATCTGGTTTTATGTAAAAGGAAGCGTCATCTGCATAGAAAGAGCATCTTGATTCTAATCCATTAATTTCTAAGCCTGTAATGTTTGGATTATTTCTTATTCTTATAGCCAGTATTTCAATTGCAAGAATAAACAAATACGCTGAGAGAGGGCAACCTTGCCTCACTCCTTTGGATAATGTAATTGGCTTTGAAATGTGCCCATTGTTAATTATCCTACTGCAAGGATTTTGGTACAACACATGGATCCATTTGATAAAGTTGGCACCAAAATTATATGTCTTCAAACATTGATATATGAAATTCCAGCTAATTGTGTCGAATGCCTTCTGAAAATCAGCTATAAAAATTAGACCAGGCAAATTTTCTTTTTCATAATAATCCATTACTTCAAGTAAACGTCTGATGTTGTCACCTATGAAGCGATCTTTCAGAAAACCTGTTTGATCTGGGTGAATTAAGTTCTGAATTACTTTTTTAAGCCTGAGTGCTAAACATTTGGCCAAGATACGTGCATCACAACACAACAGTGTTATTGGTCTCCAATTTTTTAACTCCACAGGATCTTTTTCCTTGCCTTCAGCCTCATGTTTCAAAAGAAGGGAAATTAAACCTTCTCTCTGGGAGTTTGATTGGTAACCCATTTCAAGGGAATAGTTAAAACATGTCAACAAAGGCACTTTAATTTCTGTGAAAAATGTTTTATACCACTCCACTGGTATTCCATCTAAACCAGGTGTTTTCCCATTTTGAAAAGAGCAAATGGCTTCATATAATTCTTCTTCTGTAATAAGACCTTCACACAGCTTTTGTTGGTCCTTAGTGAGTGTTGGGTATAAAAACCTTTTCATGTGCTCAGTTAGTGAAATATTATCTGCCGTTGTGGTTTCTTCATTAAATATCCCATTATAGTATTCCATTAATGTATTCAATATGCCACTTGCTGAAATGATATTTGTTCCATCGTCCTTCAAAATTTTAGTTATATTTTTTCTGGAAAAATTCCTTTTTTGAAGTTGTAAAAAGTACTTACTGCACTTTTCACCCTGCTCCATCCACGTTGCCTTATTTCTATAGATGATTCCTTTTATTTTCTCCTGATAAAACCTTTGTAATTCTTTTTCTTTATCATCTAGCAGTAGAAGGTCTTGGTCAAGGCAATCAGACCTGTTTGCATCTATATGATTTTTAATGTTTTGCACCTCATTCAATAGAGTTTTTCTTTCTTACAATTTTGCTTGTGTTTCCAAGAAGAACATTTTATGGCATGCCCCCGAAAAGCACATTTAAATGCATCCCATACACTATGT
Organism: Engraulis encrasicolus; assembly: GCF_034702125.1. Classification (NCBI taxonomy): domain Eukaryota; kingdom Metazoa; phylum Chordata; class Actinopteri; order Clupeiformes; family Engraulidae; genus Engraulis; species Engraulis encrasicolus. Next base: position 33,182,181 of record NC_085873.1, on the reverse strand, counting down.
GGATTTGCTGAACCAGAGTTAAAATGGAAAAAATCTGAAATAAACAGTTTCGTCTTATTAATGAAATTCCCATCTTCCAACAATGATTGATTCAATTTCCAATAACCTTTACCTCTATCATTATCTGTAAAATTAATTTTTAGTACAACAAGATGGTGATCAGATCTAAATCTTTCAGATATTGCCACTTGAGTAACTTTTGCGATAAGAGAAAATGAAATCAGAAATAAATCAATCCTGCTTGCAGAGGTGTTCCTTCGCCAAGTATATCTAACAAGATCTGGATTCTTCAATCTCCAAACATCAACAAGATCCATTGCATTGTTTATGAGCATCATACCATTAGCTGCGATTCTGACGTCAACATTGTCTTCTCAGGTTTACAAGAAAAGAGAAAAAATGGAAAGAGAGTCTAGCAGTCTTGCACCTCTACTCTTTTACTCCAAGAACTGAAGGGCTGTTGTTTATATTTAATGTCTGCAGTTCAGATGACGTACGTTCAAAACGCTGCCGTTTTGAAACGTGTGCTGAGTTTACGTCCAAGGGTTTACACCTACTTAACACATAATGAGCTGCTGATTGGTAGAGCAGCAGAGTGCTGAGAGGGCTCTAATTAGACTTGAATGATCCTTCTCGACACCTTGCTAAATGAACATGTCATTTCTGATGAAGCGCTATGAAAGAAATGCACTCTTGCTATACCATATGGGAAACACATGGGGGGAAACACTCCCCTTACCAACCCCAACACGCACACAGGCGCATGCATACACACACACACACACACTCACACACACACACACACACGCATGCACACACATACGCGCACACACACGCATGCACACACAGTGCTATGAAAGAAATGCACTCTTGCTGTACCATATGGGATAATAATAATAATTGTATTTGTATAGCACTGTGTCATACAAGGCATGTAACTCAAAGTGCTTAACAAATGGGAAAAAAAAACATTTTTAGAGATAGATTTAAAAGGAGAGGTATAGAGGAGAGGCAGAAAAAGCAGGAAGGCAGAGGAAGAAGAGATAGACAGAGAATGTAGAGTCATAAGGTCGACGTAGGTTAGGACCAGGATTCTTAGATGTGTAAGGTCCATAGTGGCTGGGCCTATCATAAGTCATAGATAGTCACACAGAGATTGGGCGCTCAGGTGCGGCCCCTGGTGGCATCAGGGGTGAGGAAAAACTCCCTTTCGCTTGATTCATAGTTTGTAAGGGGGAAAAAAAAACTCAGTGAGGTCTGAGAAAAAAGACCCCCTATAGTCAGGAAGAAACCTCAGGCAGAGACCAGCGGCCACCTAGAGGAGCCCCCTGCCAGGGCTGGTTGCGAGTAGTAAGGGCGCTGCGGCAGCTGGGACACTATGACGCCTTGGCAGCTAGGAGTTGGCAAGGATGAAGAGGTGGGTCTTCAGCTGCTTCTTGAAGGAGTCGACGGAGGTGGCTGATCGGATCTCGATGGGGAGGGCGTTCCATCTCTTGGGCGCATAGCAGGCAAACGCGGCGTCGCCGATCTTCTTCTGCGGGGGGGTGGGGGTCCTTAGCAGCTTGGCATCAGTGGACCTGAGAGCTCGAGCAGGAGCATAAAAAGAGAGCATGTCTGAGATATAACTAGGGGCAAGTCCATTTAATGCTTTAAATACTGTGAGCAGAATCTTAAAGTCGATTCTGTATGAGACAGGTAACCAGTGCAGGTCTGCCAAGACAGGAGAGATGTGCTCTCTCATTCTGGTTCTTGTTAGGATTCTTGCCGCAGAATTTTGAATGAGTTGCAATTTGTCAATTAATTTTCTTGGGAGACCAGAGAAGAGAGCATTGCAGTAGTCTATCCTACTGGTGACAAAGGCATGAATAAGTTTCTCAGCGTCTTGTCGGGGGGCCAAGCCGCGCACTTTGTTGACATTTCTAAGATGGAAAAAAGCAGATTTTGTTATCTTGTTGATGTGAGGCTCAAAGCTCAAATCCGAGTCTATGACCACACCTAGGCTAGTAACCTTATCTTTAATGTGCATGCTTAGGTCACCTAGGCTTGAGTGGAGTTTTGCACATTTTTTCTTAGGCCCAATGAGCAACACTTCAGTTTTATCCTCATTTAATTTTAGGAAGTTACTGTTCATCCAATCTGTGATGGCAGACATGCATTTAGTCAAGGCATGAATGGCAGTGGTTTGGCTAGGCTCGACAGAGATATATAGTTGAGTGTCATCGGCATAGCTATGAAAATCAACATTGTGCTCTCTGATGATGGAGCCCAGGGGCAACATATATAGAGAGAAGAGGAGAGGGCCCAAGCAACTACCCTGAGCAACTCCAAAAGGCACATCATACTTGTTGGAGACGTATTCTCCGATGGTGACAAAAAACTGCCTTCCTGTAATATATGTTTTGAACCACTCTAAGACGTGACCGGACAAGCCTACCCAAGATTCAAGGCGGTCAATTAGTATGTTGTGGTCTATCGTGTCAAAGGCGGCACTGAGGTCGAGGAGGATAAGTGCTGAAACTTTGTTTGCGGCAGTGCTGAGCCTAAGATCACTTATTATTTTGGTTAGTGCTGAGATGCACTCCCCAACACACACACACGCACACACACACACACACTCATGTACACACACATGCCAGAGCACGCACACACTACACACATGCACACACGAAGCACATACGGAGGGAAGGGGGTGCAGCCCACCCACCCACCCATCTTATTAAGTTGTCACATTAACAACGTACACACGCATGCTAATGGAATACCGCAAGTATGTCATAAGCTTGTCGGCTCTTCTCCAAGTATGCCATAAGCGTTTTAACAAAGGATGGCTGGTAGCTCAAGAAGTTGCCGTGTCTTCACAAGTATATTGGGTACTCTTGGATGAAGGAGGTCAGTCCAATTCAACTAAAAAGGATAATCCAAGCAACTCCAAGTAAATAATGAGGAAGTGAATTAAAAAGCCTTAATTAACTTATGGCTAAAGCATGATTAAAAGAGCCGACATGTTTCGGCCACACATGTCATAAGCAGGTCTTCTGGTTCTTCTCCCTCTACTTGCAGGTAGGAAGCTGAAGCTGGATCTGGGGAAGCCTCCATGTAGAAGAGTGCTGGTGCTGTGTGCAGACCAGAAGATGGAAGACAAAACAGTGGTAACAGTGGTGTGTAATCCTCCCTCTCCACCGTGTCCTTAGCACAGTGGTTCCCAAACTGGGGGTCGGGACACCTTAGGGGGTGTCATGGAGGTACTGAAGGGGGGGTCATGGACAAAAAGGGACATTGCATAAAAATGGTAAATCCACGGTGTTGTGGTTCAGGCTTTTATTGCTGGATAGCAGCTTATTGGTTGGCTGTGCACATATGCAATGAATGTATACAATGTTGTTTCCGGTAAAGTCACCTAAACGCCTCTCTGTCTCTGTCCAGTTATTTACCTAACCTAAGACACTACACACAGCTAACAGCTGACATAATTCCATAAATTGATTAATAGCAGTATTCACTTGTATGGTTAATAGATGTATTTGCTGTTCTATTCACACAGCAAAATTGGAAGTGTTATTTAGAGTTGATTTTACTGGTGTTAATTATTCTGGTGTGAACGGGAGTCACTGGGTGTTGATTGTGGTGTTACTTTAACACTGGGAGTGCTTAAAAAGCTCTGCGCACTGTGTTGTTTCAAAGAGTTAACTGCCTAACACTGATTGAGAGTGACATTCCACATCCGGTTCTTTCATCTGCACAGTAAAAACTTACAAGGATTTCAGAGTAATTTACTGTGAAATCTCACAGTTAATTACTCTGATGTTCTGGTACACTATGCTACTGTGATGGTCACACGGCACACAGCAAATTAGTTTGAAATCATTGTATCACTTGCCATTTCTCACCTAACTTGCACATCACAGTATTGTACTGTGCTCTTCAAGGATAACCAGCATGCCAAAGTGATAAAGTAGGAAACATCACAGTAAACTACTGTGTGGGCGGAGAATCTATTGAATTATTAGTGCATTGGGGCACAACTTCAGTCATAGACAGGTTGGGCTCTTCATTACAATCACACCTTTCATTGACATTTTCAGCAAATTATTTCATATATACACCCATCATCAGTTGACTACGTGTTCCTCACTCTCTGTCAAATGACAGGAGAATGAGCTTTTATATATTGGGAGATATACATGACCATCTTCATGACGGTGGGAATATGGTCATTTTTCTTGTGTACCACTTTAAATAGTACAACCCCTACAATAAACACAGAATATAACAAGGAGTAGTATTTTGAAGCACACTTAAGATATTCCATCCAGATAAATGGCTCTCCATAAGTGCATTGCATGATGGGACACGATCTGAAGCCCATATGTCCTAAGCCCCTCCCCCTCAGGTTGTACATATTGACATGAGGAAGTGAGAAAAAAGGAGATGACCAAGCATGGGAAGACATGTAGCAAACAAGAAGTTGATGACTAAATAGTTTGCTGTAAATGTCCATGAAGTCTCTGAAGGCCCAGGTTGTGTGATGTGGCAGCCTTGGCCTAATGGTTAGGAAGGTGGACTTAAATTCAGTGAGTTGCAAGTTCTAATCCCTCCAAACCCTACATTGCCCTAGGGACAGCATGTATATTTGTGTATCACTTTGAGTAAAGGCGTCAGCCCTCAACCCAACTGACATGCCTTCCCATTGAACTTTCGCCCACTTCAAGTGTGTAACAATATCTTACTGTGAACTCACAGGGAGTTACTGGCTACTAATTGCATTCATTTCACAGTAACATACTGTGAATTCGTCGTATCACAGTTAACTACTGTAAAGGCGTCAACCTTCAACCCAACTGACATGCCTCCCCATTGAACTTTCGCCCACTTCAAGTGTGTAACAATATCTTACTGTGAACTCACAGGGAGTTACTGGCAACTAATTGCATTCATTTCACAGTAACATACTGTGACATTCTGCCATAATTTGTTACTGTGAAATCCAGAGAGACTTTTCGTCATATCACAGTTAACTACTGTGCGGTTATAACAGGTGCTTCGTGGCTCTAGGCCATGATTGGGTGCATTATGTGGCTGCCTTGGCCTAATGGTTAGGGAGGTGGACTTAAAATCAGAGAGTTGCAGGTTCTAATCCCTCCTAACCCGGCATTACCCTAGGGACAGTAACCAATGTTGCATATCTGTATGTCACTTTGGGTTGCTCCTGGCCATGATTGATTGTAATTACTAATTGCCAAGAATACTTGAAGAAGGTCTATGATTGGAAATGTTGCTGGTTCTGCTTCCAATAAATTAAGTTGCAACCAATGTGCTACACAAACACTTTCTTAAGTTGGCACCTGCTAATGCCTTTGGCTTGGATGTGCACACCAAAACTCCAGCGTCCAATTTTAAATCAGAATATTGCCACCTAGTAAACAAAATTAGGCTATCTTGTGAAGTGCCATTGCACAATTGAAAGTCAAATGCTGCATGACATGATTGACATTGCCTACCATCAACCAGGAACAATGGTAGTGCCCAATCAATCTGTCAATTAGTACCTGACCTCACTTGAGTACATAGGACTGTTACAAGTTCATTGAATTACTACCTGCAGCTGCCACATGCCTGATTACTCTGGTCACATGGTTAACTTTCACCTCTATATAAACTCAGACTGTCACAATGGTTGAGATGCTTGCCTAAATGACTGGTTCGCTGGCTCTCTGTCCGGCTTGTTGGTTAGTGAGCTAACTGACCGACCAACTGACTGTTTGTTGGCCAGCTGGTTGGCTGGCTAACTGACTCTTTTGGTTGACTGGATGGCTGATTTGTTAGCTGGCTAGCCATACAGCTGACNTGTTTGTTGGTTAGTTGGCTGAGTAAATGAGTGTTAGTTGGTTTGCCGGCTCTGGCTGGCTAGCTGACAACTGACTCTTTTGGTTGGCCGGTGGACTGGTTTGTTGGCTGGCTAGCTATTTAGTTGGTAGTGAGTATTATGGTAGCGGGTATCCTTTTTGGAGGGTTGCTTACTTGATCAAGAAATTTCAGGTTTGTCTAATTATGCTCAACCAGAGTATTCTATGCACACTGGTTAATGTACTATCATCCAGGAGACTACAACTATCAAATGGTAATAATATTGCACATATTGCAGATACTTGAGTTTCTCTGTGGTTATGGATAATTCGGTCTACCAATTCAATAGAGCAGTGTGATGGGCTGGTTCCATGCCACAGTTGTCTCAGTCATGGTGGGGAATGGGAGGTGCCACAATTTAATAATTTAATTTAGATTGTATATTTCATGTACTGTATGTAAATGTGCACTCAACGCAGTACAGAATCTGAACATTTTAGAAAAAGCAGTATTTATTGTATAACATAACACCAATTAGTGTTACATGGTAACCCCTATAGTGAGTTGAGCTAAGCTAATTCAACACTCAAATGTGTTAAAAATAGAACACTGTGGGTGTTCAGATGTTTCACTTAAAGTGAAAAGCTTTAACACTAATTGGTGAGGAATTCAACACTCAAATGTGTTAAAAATAGAACACTGTGGGTGTTAAGATGTTAACACATAAAGTGAAAAATTGGTGTGAAAAATACACTAGAATAGAGTTAAAATGTAACACTCTGGGTGTTAAAGAAGTAACACTGAAATAGAGTTAAACTATTTACACTATCCATAGTGTTGATTTAACTCGGAACCGGTGAGCATTATATAAACTCAGGAAAAGTGTTAAATGTAACTCTATGGGAGTTGATTTAACACCGGCCGATTTGCTGTGCATGGAAAATCTAGTAATATTAAGGGACAAAAAAATGCCTTAGGCTGCCATTGCTAGGGGGTCGCGAACATATTCCAAAGTCCAAAAGGGATCCCTGGCCGCTTACATGCCCGAGTTGTTCAGATTTCTTTTGCTTACTCAGATGGGTGCACAAGGGCACCTTCAGGGCTTTGAATGTAGTGGAAAATCGAATGGGTTTTTATTAAAAGAAGCTTAGTCCAATCTGAGGTTTAATTATTACTTCCTTATCAATATTCCAGAATAAAAAACGACTTTTTGGTAACGGCCTTATTTAGAGAATTGCCAATTAGAATATAATTCAAAACCCTGTGGTGTAATTCATTACAAGAGAAATGCCAGACTAGCGGCATGGCATAACATTCTTACCTCCCACACACACAATCTCACATATGCAGATACACACACACACACACACACACACACACACACACACACACACACACACACACACTGCAGGCTTGCATAGAGAATCGGAGATAGTGATGGGGGTGGTCATGCATTACAAGAATAATTGCAACTGCTCTCTGTCTTTTTCAGTGATTGTGTGTGTGTGTGTGTGTGTGTGTGTGTGTGTGTGTGTGTGTGTGTGTGTGTGTGTGTGTGTGTGTGTGTGTGTGTGTGTGTGTGTGTGTGTGTGTGTGTGTGTGTGTGTGTGTGTGTGTGTGTGTGTGTGTACATGCGTGCGCATGGGTGCGTGTGGCTGCGTGCGTCCGTACGTGCGTACATGCATATGCATGTTTTTGTGTGTTTGCTGGGTGTGTGGGATTTGATCTGGACAATTTTAGTATTCTCTTTTGTGTATTTTTTCTATTAGCCTAGTGCGCCATTTGAAAGTTAAAGCAAACACACCGCCTCAGGACATGCACTTAGGGGATATGACACACAACAACAACACACTTAGGGGATATGACACACAACAATAACCTTCTCTGTCTGTGTTAAACTGTCCTGTGTTCAGGACTGGCTTTCCTTTTATGCAAGCACAAATATTACATGTTTGTTTACCAATGCATGGAGGCAGGTTTTTTTTTAAATATTAGCGTAAGAGTGCATGAGTGCAAAATGTCTGTCAAGTGTCCACATTTGACACGGTATCACTCATAAAAGACAGATAATTTTGTGTGCTCTTGTGGACTGTAAAGTCATTAATATTTTCAGTGTCTTTGTTGTGTCTTGAAATCAATAACTGCATGTACAGGAGTGTATAACTCAATAAATACACACAATATGGGTATCGATGGCAGCACAGTATGATTTTTTTTAAATCATCCAGACAATATCAGTCGTATTCTGTTGAAATTCCACTTCATCTCACACGGGAATGGCATACTAGCTTTAAGAAAAAAAAAACATGAAAATATGTTTAAATGACCCAGACATTGTATGATGCAGACACTTTGTACCAGACTGCACACAGCACAGGTTTCAAAGGAACACTATGGCCAATTTTAGGTTGTGCTACTTTTGTGACTTTAAGAGTCTGTCTTTGAGCGGTCGGTGCCATCTCACCTCCCCTTCCCTCCGTTTGACTTGTGTGTGCAGGAGCAGCCCTTCAAGCTGGGCCTAGAGGAGCAGCGTGCCCCTAACGTCCAGCGGTCTGTGGCCTCCACACCTGTTCCTGGATTCCCCTGGTCAGTGGCAAGGGGCTCAGACCCCCGTCTCCCATCTTAGTTAACTTCTAACTGTGTGTGTGTGTGTGTGTGTGTGTGTGTGTGTGTGTGTGTGTGCGTGTGCGTGTGCGTGTGTGCATGTTCGTGTGCATCCATGCGTTTGTGTGTGTGTGTGCGTGCGCATGCGTGTGCGTGCGTGCATTTGTCCTTGCGTGTGTGTGTGTCTACGTGCGTGAGTGCGTGCGTGTGCATGTATGTGTGTGTATGTGCTTGGTGAGTCACTCTTCTTTGATCTGAAGGGCAAACCTCCACAAATCTCAAATCTCCCAGGAGAAAAGGACCAGCATTATCAGTCCAATATAGAGCAGCACAGCACATAAGACTCCAGGGAGAGAAGAACAGCGTTATCAGTCCAATATAGAGCAGCACAGCACATTGGGGATAAATACACTAAAATAAATGTTACATCTGAGGGGAGATTTATCTGACTGGCTCAAAGACAAAGTCATCAGTTATTTAGCAGCTGGACCGGCTGTGGGAAGCCAGGGCCAGATTATCCATACGGGCCAGTGGCACAGTGTCTAGGGGCACCAACCATTTACAGCCAGTTAGGGGGCACCACAAGATACAAACGTTACAAATATTGTTCATTAAGGGGGCACCTGCAAGGTGTAGTGCCCGGGGGCACGGCAATGTCTTAATGCGGTCCTGGACGAAGCAAGAGCGGGTGTTAGGCAGGATGGCAGGGAGTAGGCAGGATGGCTAGATGACTCAAGAGCAGGGTGTAGGCAGGATGGCTAGATGCCTCAAGAGCAGGGGGTAGGCAGGATGGCTAGATGCCTCAAGAACAGGGGTTAGGCAGGATGGCTAGATGCCTCTTTAACCCTTTAGCTCCCATAACGGCCGTGAACGTCCGGCTGGATCTGTACCATAACGGCCGCGGCCGGCCGGAATATTTTCATATGAATTTTCATATATTTTCATATTTTCATGCAGTTTTTCCAGCTTTCAAACACTTTAGCTCAATATTATAGACCCTCCTCGATATACTTTCAGTATAAAAACTATATGTTTATATTATTTTATTTTTCAGTATTTTAGATTTTATTACGAGATGCGCCGCTTTATGCGATTTGGCAATCTGCCTTCAATTCAAATGACGGCCGTCCGAGATTGGATGGCTACAAACACAACCATTCTGTTTCTACAACCAATATACACTAAATATGAAAACTTCCAACCCTCTTCGATCTATTTTCATGGTCAACAGCACATGTTTATGACTATTTTAGGCTATTTTAGATCATGTTGTTTTATTAGGCTTATGAGATGGTGTTCAACTGTGATGAGTTCTGCCATGGTCCTAAATAGCAAACACAACTGTCCAGCCGATGTCTACACGCTACATATTAAAAATGTAAACCGTCTTCGGTGTGTTTTCAGAGTCAAACCATATGTTGGTATCCAACTATCTTAGTTTCCTGGAACAACGATGCGACAGCTCTGCGTAACAGCGCATCTGGAGGCGCAGCATGATAGGCTATTCATTTTGCGTGTCAGCTTTGGCAAAGCAGTCAAGGACTGTTACTACTGTGTCCTTCACAAAAATGTGCGTGAAGACGTTGAGTTGAATGCTAACTTCCAATAATCGCCTACCAACGTGGTGTTTGTAGCACTTCAATTCCGTATTACTCGGTGATGCCTGGCGCGTCTTGTGCCAAATTGTGCCAAATTGGGAGGGGAAACTTCCTTACAGCTCCATTCATGTCCTGGCTGCTATCGCTGACACTTCTACGGTTATCCTTACACGTCTTTGGCATGGTTTAGTTCAAACATTATAAGCTAGTGTAGTCCATTACAGTTACACCGCTTGAAACCGCTTGAAAACAGGACTTTTGGGTGAACGACATTTGTTGTCGTCACATGATCATTGTTCAACTTTGACCCTGGATGGATGGATGGATAGACGAAGGATAGATAGATAGATGGATAGAGAGATCGATAGATAGATAGATAGGCCTAAATATATAGATATATAGATAGATAGGCCTAGATAATATCGGATTTGATCACATTTTAATCATTTAATCCACATCAAAGGCACTCTATGGGAATACTGAACAATTAATTATCCATAAATGATATACCATTTGAAAGTGTGTTTTCTCTACTTTAATATGAAAGTAACTTGTGATTGACACTTTTCATGTCTTTTCAAGTTATTTGACATTATTTAAAATATGACCAAAATGCAGCTTTTTCCTTAGAATTCTTGGTAGAATTCCGGCCTATTCAAAAAAAGTTCTGGTAGCTAAAGGGTTAATGATGCCTTGGGCCTTGTGTGGAGGATGTCACAAGTTTGTGCTAACAATTAGTTTTTGGCCAATTTCTGGACAATAGTGTATCCTCATTCTTATATTTATTGGTTGCATTTTTGTCATTGATTCAAATAACCGTGTTACTTTGTGCAAACAAGAACAAATGATGAGGTTGATGGCTATTTAAATTTATTCATAATCCTTGTTCCTAATAAGATGTTTACACTGCTATTCCATTTCTCACATCATTTAAATCATATTAATAGTTGTATCCCCATTTAGTCTGATGTGGCTGATGTGCCAATGTTGTACCCTATAGACACTGTCACACAGTTTTTTGTTTTTGTTTTAACAAAACGGCACAGAAGGTACAAATCTGGCAACACATGCAGCTGAAGAGGAGTTAGTGTGGGAAAAGTGTAAATGAAATGTCACCACTGGTTTGTCATGGCAGGTATGAAGACGTTTTAAAACAGGCCTCCTCTGATGTGCTGTGCTGTGCGTGCTCGTGAATGTGCCGAGGATGGAGTGTTGTTCCATGCCAAGAGTAAAAAGTGGAGCAGTAGTGGGATAAAATACTCAGAGAGAGAGAGAGAGAGAGATAGAGAGAGATAGAGAGAGAGAGAGAGAGAGAGAGAGAGAGAGAGAGAGAGAGAGAGAGAAAGAGAGAGCATGCGTACGTGTGTGTATCCTCCCTTCAGTTGTCCTGAGTAATCTGAAAATGAGGTGCTCCAGTTGTCTCGCTCTGCAATGCTAAGATTTAACAGTTTTTCTCTCGGCTTGATTTGTATCGGAATAACTAATCCAATTTAATTAAATCCAGTCCCTTGCCATGCATTTCCCCATAGACTTGTGCCTTATAGATGTGTGTAGCGTCCCTGCTTGGCTAAATGGATGAGGCTGGAAAGGGGATAGCTGCCAGAATTCATTGAAATATTTATCAAATTTACTAGGTCTATGTGTAGTCTACAGACGTCAGCTTCTCCCATTAGAGTCCAGTATTTCCTTCATTAGCTTCCTATTTATATGGATAGCTGTATCTCTTTGATGGATATACACAAATCTTGAAGCTTTTGGATGGTATCTACCTGTGTATTATGACCCCATTGCTGGTGAAAACGCTACACAGTACACCCTGCTCCTGTGAGATTGGAATCTGTCGGTAAGGAGACCTTGGCTGATTGCCGTGACATGGGCATTACTCCACAGACCTAGAGTGTTGGGGTTAATACCACCCAACCTTGTAACCGGCTGGTGTTTGTTACCTTCATCCTGTAAGGCTTTCTGGTAAATACAGACCTAGACTACAGCATCAGTCTGAGACAGTGATGGCTGACCTGGATTTGGAAGTTACAGTATCCAGTAAATAGCTGAAAATGTAGCCCAGATATGCTTACACATGCTGAAAAAATAGAGGAACACACACATTGCAACTCTGAACGGAGCTTACATTTTATATCTCCAAATGTATATTTCAAAAGTAAAAGTGTGGTGGTAGCTGGCCGGCTAAATCTTTGGAAACCAGGCGGGGGAGAGATTAACACATTCTTCAAAGAGTTATTTCCTGTTGATGATTTAACACTCCCCAACAAAAAGTGCATTCCACATTGGATTTTTTAGAAGGTTTTGCTCAACTCCAGACAAGGTCTTCAGATGTGAGCAACTGAATTAGAACATTTGTTGAGAGAAAAGCCGCACTCTCGGCTGCAATTCTTGCATTCCCTTTATTTATCAGTTGCTGAAGATGGATTAGGCCGGAACAGCCATCCTGATGAATACATTCAAGATTTGTTTGCAGTGGAGAATGTGGCTTTTCCCTAATCGTTCCATAATGGAATGCACAGGCGTTTGGGCATGCTAGAATGCTTAATCAATTTGTTAGCCTGGGTCATGCCGTTTTAACCATGAATCTGAGTATAAAAACAATGACGAAGAGGAATGATTTTCTATTTTGAGAACACAATCTAAATGCAGGTTTCAAATGCCTGTAGTTTGTTTGTGTAATAAGAAGCAATTTCATGGGCTCTCTAAGCAATTAGGAGATGAAATAAGGGCTTTGCGGATAATGAAGTGGGCAGTTGTGGCCTAATGGTCATCTTTGGAGTAGAGGGTTGCATGTTCGAATCTTAGCTTGACCAATGGCCATGGCTGATGTACCCTTGATCAAGGCACCTAACCTCACATTTCTCTGGGACTGTAACCCATACCCTGTAATAACTTCTTTAATAGAAGAAAATAGAATGTTAAAGTGATGAATCATGTATAGCTAAGCCTGGTCAATGTTCTTCAGGTGACACAAAATTTAAATCATTTTCCCAATGTGAGGCTAGCCTCTGTGTTTGTCTGTTTTTAGTGTGACTCTACTTTGTGTGTGTGTGTCTCTCTCTCTCTCTCTCTCTCTCTCTCTCTCTCTCTCTCTCTCTCTCTCTCTCTCTCTCTCTCTCTCTCTCTCTCTCTCTCTCTCTCTCTCTCTCTCTCTCTCTCTCTCTCTCTCACACACACACACACTCACATTCACGCACACACACACTCACATTCACGCACACACACACTCACATTCACGCACACACACACTCACATTCACACACACACACACACACACACACACACACACACACACACACACACACACACACACACACACACACACACACACACACACACACACACACACACACACACACACACACACACACACACACACACACACACACACACAGACTCATTACGGCACTGCTTCCTCCAACTCTCCACAGTCAAATAGGTGTCATTTTTTCCCCCTACCAATTTTGTGCTGAGGACTTTCGGAATTTTGGAACTTGCTTTAAGACAAGGCACTTTTGCACACCTCTGTTATTAGGCTTGTGCGTAGCATACTACCCCGCACACTGTCCATTCTAAAGAAGCTCTGGTGACGGAAATGTAGTATTAAAGCTTACTGGTGAAATGGACAGTGTGCTGGATCCTTTCTAGACTAAGAATTCTGCAACTTGGAAAGGATGAAGCCTTAGGTGATACAGACTGGAAGGTTTTAGGGCTTGGGGGCCTCCCCCCCCCCCTTTTTTCATTTTAACTGAAGAGTGTGCCTTCATTCCAAAGGGGCACTGGTACTCTCTTTGTGCTGAACAGCTCAGCATACTGTACAGCGGACGTACTGTAGTGCATCTAGTTAGATTTACTGTACCACGTAGCATTATTCAGTGCATCTAGTTAGCTCTGCTTCCTCTACTCCCCACGGACAGCCCTGGAGTTACATCAATGCGTGGAACGAAAGAATTGTTGCGGCTTAAAAACGAACAAAAGCCAATTAGAGAAGGAGTGTGCATGCAGATACAGCAGAATTTCTCTGTTGTAACTGTTATCCAAATGTTAACTTCCTGACATTACTGCTTATAAAACACTGCACTGGGGTAAACTTTCGACATATTTTGTGTGTTAGATTCTGTGTGTGGATTAGTGCTTAGTAAGATTGCTTTAGATGAGTGAGGAATTTAGAGACAGAGGAAAGCGGTTGCATATTCTTGGTTCATTCATGCCTATGGTGTAAATTACTACACATCTACCCTGGCAGGTGTGTCGTGTGGACGGGTGATGACAGGGAGTTCTTCTTCAATCCCACAATGCAACTGTCCGTCTGGAAGCGGCCCATGGATCTAAAGGATCGTGGAGACCTGGAGAGGATAATGGAGGATCCGCCGCACAAACGCAAGAAAGACTCATCAAGTAAACCTCATCACTAATCTGCATTTTATGGTCACAGACGTGTCGGATCACCAGTGTTGTATACTGTTGTATATCACATTTGTATATATAAAATGCCAATACATTGACTGAACTGCAGGATTTATTAAAAGCCAATACGTTAATGGAGGCATTTACTTTCGTTGAAGTCAACAAAACTAATTCATGAAGCATGTCTGCAAACGACTAAGAAGCCTCACAGATTAGCTAAGCAGAGTTTGTCATGTGTGACTGGCTTTGTAAATATTGAATTAACTGAGATCTTGTTGGGATGTTATTATCCGCTTCACTTGATCTCCCCGAAGGTTGTTCATCTCTATCGATTTAGCTGTTTGAAGATTACACATTGATGACCTTAAGCAGTCAAACCTCACAGATCAAACAATCCATTCCGGTTTTATTGGCTTCATTGCTGGCTCTATGCAGGACAGGATTTGACTGATGACTATGCATGCTCAGTCATTTTAGGAAGAAATATGCTTAATGCCATGTGCTGCTCTGGGGTCAAGTGACGGAAATTATCTTCAGACTACAATATGTCCAGCAGCATGTGGCAATATTTCAACAGAAAATCACTCCCTAGTCATATGTTGTATGTTTCCTGCTATTATTATTTGAACATGCACATACAAGTCAGTAACTTGGGGGAAAACATATCTAAAAATGTATTATTTTCCCACATTTTGTGAAAAGGTCTGAAATCATTGAGTTTATACTGTAGTTTGACCTTTGACCTTGTGTATTTATGACCTTGGTGTATTTATCCACCGTAATTAAATTTGGTCCCCAAAGAGACTCAAGTGGGTGAGATAACACTTAATCAGTTGGCTTATGAAAAGTCGTAAAAAGTTGGAATATCTGCATCATTGTTGTAACTTATAATTGCACCTACCGCCATGTAGGACCTATCTCAAGAGAGCAGAGGCAGTGCGTTTGATACAATACGAGAAAATGTTCACATTTAGCTGAATTTGAAGTAACAAAAGCACACAAGGCGTTAACTGTTTAGGTGAAACCAAACACACTCCACTCCTGCTTTTGTTAAGGTTTGTGTTGAATGATTAATTGATTAATAGTTAATTATTTGAATTGTCAGAAACATTCTACTGTAATAGAGAGCAGGATATGTTATTGGGGGTATATTTTGGGGGAGGGGGTGCTTGGACATTTTTTTACAGACAATGAGACTATAAGTTAATATATCTGATCAAATACAAATTGGTGGACTCTTTTGGATACTTAGGATACTGTGCTTCAGGGACGTGCACAGCATAGTTGCCCACGGTGCCCGAGCAACGGCCCTTTTGCCCACATTGGCTGATATTGCCCTTCCAAGGGAGGGGAAAATAATATGGCAATTATAATTTCATATTTCAATATAATTTGATTTCTTTATAATTCATAATTTTGATTGAAGTGTTGTAGCCTACAATAAAGACTTAAGTCAGTCATACAAATTCATCAGACCCGTCGAGAATGGGCACGAGCGATGTGAGGTAGGTAGGCTGCAACAACTCCGGTGGGGAGGGAGAAGGCACGCGACAGGCGCTTGAGATATAAGAAAGATTTTGAAGATGACTGGGTGTCGGCTAGAGCCCTACACACAGTCTACATATTAGGGTACAAAATATGCTCACAATCAACCTCTCTAATACAATGTTGAGTTTAGAACTTTTAGTTATACATCTGACAGCCAGCCAGCGCCACGTTTAGGTAGCAAAAAAAACCCGACAGCCAGCTGTAGATATGCCTCGGAAAAATAGGCTAAGATTTCATGTTTCAACTGATTTGCTTTGCAATTCGTATTTTTGATTGAAGCTTCCTAAATTAAGTTTTCAAATTCAGATTCACCTGCACCTCGAGAGATAGGCTAGTAAAAGGGAGGGGCACGCGCAGCTCTACATGGGAGGGAGGGGGGAACAAGCATGCATGCGACCAGGGCAGAGACGCAAAATATGTCGAAGATGTCGTGGGAGTAGAGCGACTGCCCTGACGGCCTGAGGTGAGCTGGAAACACAGCAGACTACACAGTATCAAACTACATGATCACAATTAATGTCTCTTAAAGCCGATCTCGAGTTTAGGACGTTTAGTGATCCTAAATAATCTGACAGCCGGGGTGTGCCACGTTCAGATATTGGGGAAAAACGACAGCCAGCTAGCTTGCAGTCAACGTTTTACATGGCTCAGGTTGTTTTGTGGAAGGCTAACCCAACTAAGAAACATGCAGATGACATGTCGTTTTATCAAGCAAGAGAGAACTTAAGGGGGTAGGCTAGCTAAAGGAAGCACATCTCTGCAGAGGTGGCTGCGAAAAAAATAAACAGGTGCAGGTGAGGCAGAGAATCTTTTTCAGGATTGTAGAGGTTTGATCTTGGTGAGACCGCTAGGAAAGTGCTTTTTCTTACGCTGATATATTCTCCGACCCAAAGATACTGTTTCCACTGTCAATGTCCATGTAATTGAAATAAATCCACTCCACGTGATAACTGACGTTTACTGTTCTTCTCAAGATATAGGCCTACAAAATGTGCATGAACTAACTAAAATATCTGTAATGAAAATAAAAGGTTATACAGTCTGCGAGAAGCTCGGAGCTTCAGAGCAACATATAAGAACTGGTGCTCCCACGCCACGGTTCTTTGCGATCTGAAATGAAAGCCGGCTCGTCCATTCTTAAAGCGACAGTACACATTTTTAATATAGGCTACAAAAGACCCAACAAATTACCTAAACCTGTGAATTCTTATTGTTTTAGCTTTCCTATATAATATTCATCATTTTAATCATGGAATATGCCTATTAATGAAATTTCAAATTAAATGATCTTTTTAACCATTTATAAACTATTTCTATTTATTGTAACTTAAAGTCTACTTTGGCTGCTACAAGGATTATAAAGATGACAGTGGGTTAATTGATTAAGCATCCTCATATTTAGCCTATTAATTTACTCATCATTTCATTTCATTTAAGATGAGGATGACTCAGAGCCACAGACCTCTGCACATAGGGCAGGTAGGCATAAGACTGATCATCTCTGTGACTGATACAGGTTTAAAAACTATCAAGGCTTTTTCTCATAATTTCATTTAATTTAGGGGCAGCCACATACCATGAATGTGGATCAGGAGACATTTAGGGCAGGGCATAAGGCTGATCATCTGATATGATTAATAGGTAGGCCTACATGTTTAAAAACTAGCATGTTATATCATATGGTACGCATATTCAGGATACTATACAATAAAATAATATTAATAATTATGACAATAATATACTACTTCTACTACTACTACTAAAAATAATAATACCCATGGTGCAGTTTCCTAAAAATTCTGAAGGCCGTTCATTGTTGATGGTTTTTTTTTTTTTGGGGGGGGGGGGGGGGGTTGCCCTTTCTTCAGGTTAGAGCCACTGCCCTTTGAGATTCCTGTGCACGTCCCTGCTGTGCTTGGTGAATCTTGGTTGGTAAAATGGTCTGTGCTCTAACTGGAATCATATCTGTAATCATACTTCTGTAACTACAAATGAACATGTAGGCACCCCCTACATAACCCCTGGTCTCTGTTTTGTAATAGAAGATGGCTCGACTTCTCCATCTGCCGATGACAATGATGACGACAATGAGCACAACTCCAAAACCAAAAGGAACAAGTAAGATAATGTCTTCTCCTTGTTAAGTAACATTAGCTATCTTTACATGAATGTTGTTGATCTGATTACCAATGATATAACTGTACTCTACTAAATTGGAATGCAAGAATGACATATAAACTTCCTGACCCAATGACGAGCAATGTAGTCTGTTTCGGTTGTCAGATATAGCGTTCCATTTTTAACATCTCACCTGTGTGAGACAGATGACAGATATTCACACATCTTGTGTCATTTTTGTAACTGTCATAAACACTGCATTCAGATCAGACGATCGTATTAGGTCTATTCGGATCTGGGAAAACGTGTCCATGTAAACATATCTATTGTTAACTCCATTGGATCAAAACCAAGCAAGTGTCTGCAGAAATGTTAGTTCAGCATGCTTTGCAAGTCACGGCAGAGACTCAGATATTCTTCATCGTGGTTGGTTGAGCTTTGAGGCAGTCCTTTGTACCATTTGTTCTGGTTAAGATAGAGGGGCTGCTATTATTTGATGTCTGAAGCTTTCATATAATTTGACTCAATTTCATATAGTTTAATTCACCCAAACCCTCAATTCCATCATATCCTGTATTGCGGTCCTCGACATCTGTTACAATTTTTTTTGGAACGTGTAAAACACATTTTCTGTGAAGCTGTGATTTATGTTTTTAAAGTAATACCTTTTGAAGTGACTGACTCTCCTATAAGAAAATCACACTAAATATGGACTTATGTGTACAAAAACATCTTTGGCATGGAATAGAAGTGTGATGTATACATACACAGGTCCCTTGAGAAGGCTCACACTTCAAAACGAGTTGGTCCCTGAGCATTAATTTTAAAGCAACTTATATACATTATTGATATAGTGGTTTCTCTGGTTTTACTCGTTAGGGAATCTGACATTGTTGACCTAACATTGATGTGGAAAGATCTGGTGTACCAAAGAGAGAATGTTTAGTATACATGTTGAAGTTAATGGTTGTTGGCAGGTATTTCCCCATAGCAATATGCAGGTTTTTCCAAAACTGCAGGGCACGTTTAAAATGCATGGATCTTGGGTTGTTAAAGCAATACATAATATCAATGTGAATAAATACCAAGTGTAAATATAGAGGTTGTTAAGAATTTTGGTATGCAGGTTAATTTCTTTGGACACCAGAAGGAATTTGTTGTTAAACATTTGAGAAAAGGTTAATTTCTTTGGACTCTAGAAGAGAAGAGAAACGTACAGAAATGTTAAAATACTGTATTATTCTCTCTTCTTCTCTTCACAGGGTAGAGGAACCTGGGGACAGTGGATTAAATGGCATAGGAAAGGAGTTGGGGACCCTCAGTGAAACATCGAGTCACATGATCTTACCCTTGGAGCTCCGCAAAGCACACTTCAGAGACATGCTGCTCGAGAGAGGGGTACATGAACAGAACTTCCTGCTTACTGACGTCACCAACTATCAGCAAAAGAGGAAGCTACAAGTACACACCTCATCATGCATGTCATGTAAAATGAGAATGCATGGAAGTCAATGTGTCAGTTGATGCTGCCATGGCCACTTGATAGCTAGGCCTACTGAACATTAAAAGTGTTGGCCTACAAAAGCTAATCAGAAAATGAGCCCTTCATAGATCGTGAGCACACAAGATTTTGTCAAAATCTGTTCATCTGGTCACATGATGTAGTGGAACCAAAACAAAAATCTGTAATGACATTTACAGATGAATGACCAGGGAACAGTACACACATACATCCATGTACAGTACAGGTGAATGACCAGAGAACAGTAGACAGCTACAGCCATGTACAGTACACCCCTACAGCTGGATGACCAGGGAAGAGCATGCCTGAGGCTCCTTCAGCCATATAATGGAAGTTGATGCTATCATGGTGTTATTGTGGTGCCATGGTGTTACTGACTAGATGTAATGCACAATGTTGCATAATTCATAGTGGTGTTAACAATATATTGGATCTTGATGTGTATGTACGTATCCTGTGAGACTGAAGTCTCTTCTGTGCTGTAGGTTTCAGCGTTCTCAACATGGGAGAAGGAGCTTCACAAGATTGTGTTTGATCCACGATATCTCCTACTGGGCTCAGAGGAGCGCAAACAGGTATTGGGTTTGGGAATTGGACTATGAGGGTACTAAGCCAAACATGTATTGGGTTTGGGAATTGGACTATGAGGGTACTAAAGCAGACAGGTATTGGGTTTGGTAATAGGACTATGAGGGTTCTAAACAGGTACTGGGTTTGAGAATTGCACTATGAGGATACTAAGGAAGTATTGGGTTTAGGAACTGGACTATGAGTGTTCTAAACAGGTACTGGGTTTGAGAATTGCACTATGAGGGTACTAAACATTTATCCTGGTTCTCACCTGACGGTGTGTGTGTAGCTTCGGCGCCACACACCGTCTGGTGAAAACCAGGCTACTAAACATTAGCCTGGCGACGCCATCCTGTGTACTCCACCCAAAGACACATAGGCTGGCAAAACCCTCCTAGCTCGGTTCGCTCACTGTTTAGCCAATCAGCAAACTGTTGAGAGTGGTGACGCAGAACTGACCAGCAAAGTCCATTGCTGATTGGTTAAGGTAACACTATTCACACTTTTGTTTTGTTATTTGTATGCTTTTGCGACACATATATCGTAACAGTCATGCTAATAGAGCACAATATGGGTTTTAATTTGAATTCAGAACTCCAATGAGTAAGCAGTCGGCTTTCGACCAGACTATCTAAACCTGACCAAATGAGATAAACCAAATGTTTCCAAAATGTACCAATGCCGTGATGTAATTTGATGAGAGCTGCTTTGTGTTCATCTCTGTGTTATAGATTTTCGATCAGTTTGCCAAAGAACGAATGAAGGAGGAATTCAAAGAGAGGAAGAGTCGATTGCAGCAGGCTAAAGAAGAATATCGCAAGCTCCTTGATGAGTCAAAGATTGCCTCAAGGTAAGGGAACAAATTCTCTGACAAATTATGAGGAGAGCAGCACAACTCTGCTCTCTCTTGATTCTTGACTGGGTGACCTTGGATTAATGAGATGGTATCATTACCTAAGGGGGCACACATATAAGATACCCTTCGCTCACTAACCTTCAAAAATAATTATTCACGAACCCTTTGCTACTTGTATGATGATTCATTTTTCATAATGTTTAGGTGTAAGTTAACGTTGGCTCTTATCCTCTTAAAAAAATATCCATTTTAGAAAGATATGCTTAGATATTGTGTTTTGGAAGAGTTCAGTGATTGCAAAAAACACAGATATTTTTGCTTTCGGCTGGGACTCTTGTTTGTGTGGTTTGAACTTTTAAAGGTAATAGAACTTCACAGTCCATTGATCATAAGTGTTCAGTTGTTACATCGCCAAGGAGTGATTCAGGAGCTGCTGTATATGCCACATCATTCCAGCAATTTAACCAAAAAAATGTCTACTTCAGAGGAACTGCAGCAGAAAATTGGGCGATATTAGCTTTACAATGCTTTTATTTTATATTGTACCTTACTCCTAGCCTGGCTCTCGCGAGACCCCGAGTGCTTCGTGCATCTTCGTTACACTTCGTGAGCTCGCACAGGGGTCTGGTTCAGCCTTGTCGAGCCCGAAGTCCTCGAGTAGAAAATAAACGTGCCCCGACCATTGGATAATGTCAATGTCAATCATCGTGGAGTGAGGTGTTGACGGGTATGACGTAGCATCTTGCGCGACATCACTGTAGTGCTGCTAGTGCTAGCACACCCCACAGTCAGTGGCTAGCACAACAACGGCGGCCTGCATACTGTATGAACTCCGCGATTTCAAGTGTTATCAAAACTACCAAACATTCATTCTTTGAAAGAGGAACAGAAAACAAGGAATTAGTTGGTGGCAAGAACGTTCTCGCTCTTCTTCCAATGATCCACTGAAGGAGATCAGAGCGCAAGACCAACTTTAAGTGGGGATTTTAGTCGAGAGGTCCATGCCACATATAAATGGTGAGTGAAAACCTCTTGGTTGTTTCTAACGTGTTTTTGATGTGTGTGAAACAATGACTGACATGGTAGGCTACAACTGTGAATGCCCCCATAGTGCCGGTAATTCAATATTGTACAAGCCTCATTTCCAGACCTCGCATGCTATGGTGACTGAGTGCTGTTGATCATAATAGTATGCCAAGATGTCGCATTCAGACCAATTTGTTTATGCTAAATTCGTGTTAAATTAAATGTACTATCCCCGTGATCGCTGCCAATGCAGCATGTCCCAAAACGTCAGCATGTGAGAGATGGAATGTTTATTTCACGACGACATTCTGACTTCAAACTCACCAGGATGGCTTCCCCACAGACGTATACATATTGATATAGGTCTGTGGGCTTCCCCTTTTCACTTTCTGCCCTAGTTGTTAACCTGTTTCGATGGTAAAGACTAAAGTAATCACAGATTGTGCATGGTTAAGAGACCTACTTCGTGTGGAAACAGAATTTACACAAGAGGGTACTGGAATAAAAACAGGGTGAGGCCTGTCACTCACCCCAAAGTCTCCCTTTCGGTCAGCAGTAAATTTAAAACTAAGTAATAGTAGCCTACTGCTGTTCAGGTCTTAGCCTTAAATAGGTATGAATTAAAATGCAGATACTAGGCTGCCGATTCTATTTTAACATTGTGTGTTGTTTTCAGGTAGGCAAGTCATGGCGTTGGCAGCGTCTGCTGGGATTGTCATCACAGACCGGGTCATCCAGCTGCTACACATGTACAGTGGAAATTGAATTAGGCTCTTCCCTCACTTGTGCTGTTGTAAACCATCAAATGAACACTCTAGGTAGACAAGACAGTGAGTTCAGTAATGGCTGGCACAGAGCATGCGCACCACAAGTTTGGAGCCAGCCAGGTCATACGTGTTGCACCTACCACAATTCCATTTCTTTGGTCTTCTGTGTTGAGCCTGTTTCAAAATGCGCCTGTACAACCACGTGTATAGAATCTACACTACACTACCCCACCAAGATCTAGACATTACTGAAGAGTTGGAAATGTTATCATGGTCTGCTGACAGCTGTACAGAACATGTGTACTTAAATACCAGATGTGCCACTTTCATTAACGAGACTGTCTGCTCTGGGTTTGGGACAAAGCCTAATGAGGCAGCAGTCAACAATAGTCCTTACATTTGACATCAGTTACAAAACAACCTATGGTTTTAAGGTACTTCATGCTACTGGTTGTGAGCGAGGCTTTTTGTGACTGACTCTCCCTAATGACAGATTCATAGACATAATGGAACATGTAACACAGCATTAGTTCAGAATCTAACCATCATCCATTAGGAACAAAGAAGTGGAATCTTGTCACAATATCGAATCGAATATTGAACAAATGGTGTAAATAATGGTGTAAACAAGTAATTGGAACATATGTAAATACAATTTTATTGTGAAAAGAAAACACTGTCTAATTTTTTTTCAATGTACAGTAATGAAAGTGTAAATAATGACAAATAAGATATCAATTTATATATACACATTCTTTTTTCTTTTAAATATTGGTTACTGGCAATGCAAGAAACATAGCTTACAAAATGTAGCGTTCTTGGTGTTAGGTGATGTATTGTACAAAATGAAAACCCAAATGGTGACGCACTCCTGAAATGTTGCAAGTTCTTTAAGGAAAATGCCTTGAAATCTTGTTCTAATATTTTGAAAGGCATGGAATCTGTGAGGGGATGTGCTGGGTCCTCTATGCTGTCGTTTCTTCATACACCTCCTGGCGTCAGACACAGACAAAGGAAGTATAGAAGTATATTAGACAAACATTTCAGAAGGTTATGTGTGACAATTGTGGCTACATACAAGGTTTTGAACAAAAACAACACGGGAATTGATTGCAACACATTTTAAAATATTTCTAGGTGACTTAAAGTTCATTAACAACAGGGTATGCTACTTACTCTGTGTACAGAGTATTTTCCACCCACATGTTGCATTACTGCCCTTGTACATCACTTTGATCAAAAGCGTCTGTCAACTGTAATGTTATGAGGAGTACAGTCTCTTGAGAAATTAATGTAGGTTTAGGTGGATAGTGGTGCAGGACAGCACATATACTTTTCAGTTACTCTTACTAAGAATTCAAACCTGTAACATTGGATACCTTCCGAGGCCACAGGTACAGGTGAGGTCAGCAAGGGTCCTATTTACCTTGATAATAGGTTCTCAGTCATTTCACATCCCCACCCTGATGAAAAAAACTAATTGTTTACACAAATGGGTTTTACACCCCTTAACAATACGGCTTTGCTTGCTTCAGTAATGTACTCTTTGCCTCTGACCTAGCAATGGATGTAATAAATCAGACATACCTTATATAACCGTGGGTCTTGGGTCACCTAATAATGGAGAGAGAGAGAGAGAGAGAAGACATCACCATTGATCAATTAACAATGGCACAGCGTCTGTGTCTGTGTGTGTGTGTGTGTGTGTGTGTGTCCCAGCTTATGACGGTGAGCACGATTAACTTTGGGTCGTCCGATCAACTAGGGATGGTCACCTACAACTTATCGAAGTGCTTAGCACACTCACGAATCGACTATTTGAATTGACCACAGCTGAAGTGTTTGAGAATACAATCGCGCACAATAACAACGGCAAAAGTGCGACGGCATGCTCCCCTCGTCGAACCGTAATGCAGTTTCCAAAGTGTATAATAGAACTTAAGACGCCCCATCCTGTCTCGTCTGACGTGAACAGCTCTTTATGCCATCCAAGTTAATCAGACCCGAAGTTAATCGTGCACACCGGGAGTAGTTAATGCAATCCTGGTGTATATTTCTCTCATGGTAGGATATACAAAACGTATGGGACTGTAAACGGTTTACTGTATTATCATAGGTAAATTGGCATGCCTAACGGTGACCAGAACACAACCAATAATGCTAGTAGCAACTGCATGCTGTTGAGGCTGCATTGTTTTCATATGGCTGGTAATTTTGTCTGAATAACATTTTATCGCTGGTCAATCATTTTCAGCGAAATACACATACTTGATTAAGTTTTATTCATCAATATATGTCACATTGGTTGTGCAGGCAAGCAGACGTCCATTTTGTCTGCAATATTTATCACCCCGTCAGAAACGGACAAACCCATGCCCGTGATGTGTTCACTAAAAGAAAATATAGCCATTTCAAGACATCTAACTTACCATATCTTTGTTGTGATTTATCTGATGCAAACGATGCTGGCACCAAATGAGTAGCCGGTCCTCCTCCATTGGTGCTAGGGGCTGGTAGCATGTAACCTGGCTCTCACGCAGATGGATTGTCAGGTAGCATGCCGCTGTTTGGACCCTGCAGAGTACTCGTGCACTATGTCGGATTGCCAACCAAAATCCACCGATGCCTTGTGTGTTTTGTAACCGTCAGTGGTCCGATGTCGGACACAGGTGGCATACCACAGGCGGCTTGCCGTTCAAACGCCAACAATGATCCACTATACACATGCTAGTTGGGCTGGAACTACTGTCAACATGCTAACTGCTCTGTTGTGGCTTCTATCTCGCGTCGCTGAAAACTACGTCACGGGCCGCTTCGATGTGACTGGTTGAAGTAGTACGTCACTGTTACCTAATTTCTCCAATCACGTTCAAGCTTTTTTTGAATACACCCACGGGCTAGAACAGCAAGGTTACCATCATAATTCCAGATGGATGACAATCCATCTGCGCGAGAGTCAGGTTACCTTACTCCCAGGTCTGGGTTCAATTTCACATTGTACCTTGTAGTCCCAGGTGTCTTGACTGCCCAAAGAAAAAATGGCATTATCACACATAATAGGTCTCAAGGTTGCCATTCACGCATATCATAAAAACAAGTTTTGTCAACAAACAAGAAAATATTTTCTCAGCTTTGCCATTTTAGTGCTAAATGAGATCATCTGTTTGTTGTACAACCCCGTTGAGGAGAAAGTAACAACAGTGAAGACCATGGCTGTGCTGTTTTGTAGAAAATCGACCTCCTTGATATAAGTTTAAAATGATTTTATCTAACTTTACCCAATCACTAACTTAAGGACAAGTTCATTATTTTCAACATTAAGCCCATTTTCTGAGTTTTACAGCCCCCCTTACCATTTATTTAATATTTGCTGCTGTCTTTGTTATTTGGCTAATTTGAATTTTGTCTCAACTGGCTTTAGAATGGCCCTCTATGGCATGTCCCAATATGTTCCAAAACCATCCTAAACATTTATTTTCAAGACTGTGCAACTCGCCAAGTGTTCAGGGGTATTCACTGGTAGCCTATTTCATAACAATTTTAGTAGCGAAACATGGCTTCTGTCGTGTTTTATGTAACATTTTGTAAATAGTTTTTTTCCCCCTTTAATGTACAAAATGGCAAATAAAACATGACAGAAGCCATATTTTGCCTTCAAACTTGTTAGGGAATATCAATGAACCACTTAGTGAGATGCATACTTTCGAAAGCAAATGTTAAATTTGTTTTAGCCTATGCTCTACATTTCCATTGTAGTCCACAAGTCAGTCATCACCTACAAACTGTCCTTTTGCTGATTGGCTAAGGAAATTGTGACCAGAGAGTCAACCATGTTAAACTCAGACTACAACAGTAGGGAGAAAAGAATCAAGTAGAATTGCGTTAACAAGCTTTAGGTGGGTTATAACTTACATGCTAATAGCCTAACCCCTCTCCACTTTTCACTTAGAAAGTTACATAACAATAGCAGAAATGTAATATCAAAATATCATGAAATCCACAGGAATCGGAAGGTTTACACCAAAAAACATGTTGGCATTTTAATTATGAGTAGCCACTTCTAAATAAAGGTTTTTAAATGTGCTCTCTTCTTCTTGTGGATATCCTCCTGAGTGCCTGGGACCTGTTGCTTTGTTTATCGTGGATTTCTCTACCCCAAGAGTACCACTTTGGATTGCTTTTTACTACTGGCGCTGGGTTGAACTCTCTCTTTACACATAATTGTACTAGTTTACGGTAGACAATAAACGTGCTGGGGTTGGGTGAGTTTTCCGAGAAGTACGGTCGAGATCAGCGATTCAAGCAGGTGCTGAAGAAAGACCAGGAACACTTGTTTAGCCAATTTGTCAAGTCGCTGAAGAAACGTGACAAGGAGAACCAGATACGACTGAGGAAGATGAGATGATAACGAGGGAGCTCGAGAGCGAGTGAGACATGTCTGACCTTCAACTGAGCCTTGATTTCTGTGAAGACTGTGGAGAGAGAGAGAGAGAGAGAGAGAGAGAGAGAGAGAGAGAGAGGGAGAGAGAGAGAGAGAACTGACTGTGCAGTTAAAGACAACACCATTATGATCATCAAATATGTTGATTACACCATCTTGGGGCTCATCTAAGAAGGGGACGAGTCAGGATGCAGGTCTGTTGTGAACTACATCGTTGACTATGGGGAGACAAACAACCTCATCCTCAACACCGACAAAACGAGGGAATTATAGTGGACTAGAAAACATCCTCCTCCCCTACAGCCTCTGCACATTAAAGGGACAGAGGTGGTGAGGTCTGAAAGTCTTAACTTCCTAGGCATATAAGTAACATCAAACCTGAGCTGGAGTTTGAACACCACATCCATCATGAAAAAAGCCCAGCAAAGGCTGTACTTTCTTAGGATGCTTAGGAAGGCTGGACTGAATCATCGCCCTCTTACCCAGGCCTCACAGTCTGGTATGTCAACATCAAGTTTCTGCACTTCCCTCCATGGACTCCATATATGTACAGCGCAGCCAGAGAAGAGCAGAGAGAATCATTAAAGACCCAATCCATCCAGCTAACTCTCTGCTCAAACACAAGCACTGCACATAGAGACACAGTAGAGCAGACAGCATCCCTACCAAAATAGCAAGGTTTTTTAACAGCTTCTTCCCAGCAACAGTGAGGCTGATGGCAAAAAAGAACATTTGACACGCATTTTTTATTCTTTTGATCTCTTTGTTTTTTTATCACTTTTTAATGTATTTTGTCTTTTTCCTGTTTTTTTCTATTGAATTCTATTTATTTATTGACTCAGAGGGCCTGCACAAGAGTTCATATGTGCTTGGACTGCTAGTTTATGCACAAATGGCAAATAAAAAACTTCGAAATTTGAACTTAAATAACCAGACAGATGACACAGCCATGGATGATATCAGTCCTAATATCCAATAGCCTACAGCATGCTGTGAACAGTAGCGTTTCAAGAAATGCTATATACTCCAGCTGTTTTCCCCCGGACCTCAGCCTGACTCTGTCTGTCTGTCTGTCTGTCTGTCTGTCTGTCTGTCTGTCTGTCTGTCTGTCTGTCTGTCTGTCTGTCTGTCTGTCTGTCTGTCTGTCTGTCTGTCTGTCTGTCTGTCTGTCTGTCTGTCTGTCTGTCTGTCTGTCTGTCTGTCTGTCCTTTCAAGAAGTGGATGAACGTTCAGCGATCGCATATATTTCATATTGAAGCCCTAACTTTAGGAGTCAGCATTACACTTGAGTCATCGTGACAGACACGGTGTAAATATTTGTTCATTTGGTTTATTACGCATTTGTATGAGGCTCATACATCAATATCTTATGTGCACTTCTTAATTTTGTACTGTACTTGACGTGCGTGTGCACATGATGGAGTATCAATGTTGGATTTGTCATTGAACGTTACGTTTTTGGAACTGTAGCCTATTGTGCATCGACAAGTTTTCTAGATGCTGTCTGAAAAAAGGTGCATTCTTGCCATCATATTGTAAACAAACTGTATTTTTGGGATTACTAAAATAAAGTTCAGTAAATGCACAAGTGTGCTTTAAATCAGTGTGTGTGTCAACATAAATCTGTGGTGTTTAAAACTTTTTCCTTCATTTATTTGTTTATGTCCATTTTATTATTTGAGTATTCTGTATTTGAATGTTATTATTGATGTTATTAGTTGGCATTATGATATGGGTTGTATGCAGCTGTACACTTTTCTTTTTCATCAAGCTTTCCTGATTATCAATGATTTTGTATGGACATCTCTGAAAATGTACTGCAATGTCCTATTCACAAAATCATCAATAACATTATATTTAATAGGTCCTATAGGAAATAACAATATGAGTAACTCATAAGGAGGTTATCATTAAGAATTGAAAAAATCCTTAACTACCTTTCAAGTGTTATGAACAAATCAGTGCAGATGTTTAGTTGTACGTTGGGAAACCGCCCACAAGGTGGCAGTCTTCAGCATGTGAAAGTGATAGTGAAAGCCCATTGGGGAACTCCAACTCCCATTGTCATTGTGAAACATCACTCCACAGCGTACAAGTAGTGAACACTGCACACAACAAAATTGCATTTATGTCTCACCCTGGCAAGGGGGCAGCCCTTAATGGCGCCCCTAGGGAGCAGTGCATCGGGACGGTACCATGCTCAGGGTACCTCAGTCATGGAGGAGGATGGGGGAGAGCACTGGTTGATTACTCCCCCCACCAACCTGGCGGGTCGAGTGAATCGAGGCCAGATTCAATGACACAGCAAATCTCAGGTCTACAATGTCTCATCCCAAGTACTCAATTTCTGACCAGACTATAATTTTTGATGTCTGAGGTACTGTATACCTTTGGAGCAGCATAATGTTATTGAGGTTAGGTTTAGGCACTGTATAGGTTTAGGTTTAGGTTAAGGGTCAAAGGTAGTCAGAAATGCACTACCTGGGGTGAGACTGTGTTGCCCAGGCAGGTGTGGGAGGGCATCAGGGCCATAAGTGAAGTGAAAGTGAAAACCCAACTGGGAAACTCCAACTCTCATTGTCATTGTGTCACAGCACTCCAAAGCACACAAGTGCTCACTGCACATAACGAAATTGCATTTATGACTCACCCCCGTGTAAGGGGGCAGCCCCCAATGGCGACCCAAGGGAGCAGTGCGGCGCGACAGTACCATTCTCAGGGTACCTCAATCATGGAGAAGGATGAGGGAGAGCAGTGGTTAATTACTCCCCCCGGCGGGTCGGGAGTCTAACCGGAAAGGAAACCTACAAGACTGACATCCAATAACCAGGGGATGCAAAAAACAGCAATACCATCCAAAATGGCTAGTAGATGTTAAAGGAACAGTCCACCATTTTTTGATTTTCACATAGGCCTATTTGCATTATTTCCACACATATTAATAAATGTGCATATCATTTTTGTTGATGTGCTTGCATTGTCTAGTTTAACAGTATAGCCAAATTAACCCTCTGCTCGTGTTACGGTCAAAAATGACAGTTTTGAAACTTCATTCTTAAATAAATTCTCTATTTTTCAATGACCGGATCATTAATTTACATCTCCCAAAAGTTATATATAGGCCTATGTTAAATGTTTTAAACCATGGTGTACCTTCACAAATAATGGTAAACAACTAAACAAGTAGCATAATTCTCTCAAAACTATTCATTTGACATCAGCCATCGTTTCATTGAAAACTGTGCAATTCATCAACAAAATGTGATTACAAGTTATAATTCATAGATTTTAAGGTAGCCTTTTAACCCTCTAGCTACCATAACGGCCGTGAACGTCCGGCTGGATCTGTACCAGAACGGCCGCGGCCGGCCGGAATATTTTCATATGAAAATACGGCTGAACGGCCGTCATCATGCAGTTTTTCCAGCTTTCAAACACTTTAGCTCAATATTACAGACCCTCCTCGATATACTTTCAGTATAAAAACTATATGTTTATATTATATTATTTTTCAGTATTTAGATTTTATTACGAGATGCGCCGCTTTATGCGATTTGGCAATCTGCCGTCAATTCAAATGACGACCGTCCGAGATTGGATGGCTACAAACACAACCATTCTGTTTCTACAACCAATATACACTAAATATGAAAACTTCCAACCCTCTTCGATCTATTTTCATGGTCAACAGCACATGTTTATGACTATTTAGGCTATTTTTAGATCATGTTGTTTTATTAGGCTTATGAGATGGTGTTCAACTGTGATGAGTTCTGCCATGGTCCTAAATAGCAAACACAACTGTCCAGCCGATGTCTACACGCTACATATTAAAAATGTAAACTGTCTTCGATGTGTTTTCAGAGTCAAACCATATGTTGGTATCCAACTATCTTAGTTTCCTGGAACAACGGACAGCGACAGCTCTGCGTAACAGCGCATCTGGAAGCGCAGCATGACAGGCTACTCATTTTGCGTGTCAGCTTTGGCAAAGCAGTCAAGGACTGTTACTAGGCCTACTCCACGTGTCCTTCATAAAAATGTGCGTGAAGACGTTGAGTTGAATGCTAACTTCCAATAATAGCTTACCAACGTGGTGTTTGTAGCACTTCAATTCCGTATTACTCGGTGATGCCTGGCGCGTCTTACCTGTGCCAAATTGGGAGGGGAAACTTCCTTACAGCTCCATTCATGTCCTGTCTGCTATCGCGGACACTTCTACGGTTATCCTTACACGTCTTTGGCATGGTTTAGTTAAAACATTATTAGCTAGTGTAGTCCATTACAGTTATACCGCTTGAAACCGCTTGAAAACAGGACTTTTGGGTGAACGACATTTGTTGTCGTCACATGATCATTGTTCAACTTTGACCCTGGATGGATGGATGGATAGACGAAGGATAGATAGATAGATGTATAGAGAGATCGATAGATAGATAGATAGGCCTAAATATATAGATATATAGATAGATAGGCCTAGATAATATCGGATTTTATCACATTTTTATCATTTAATCCACATCAAAGGCACTCTATGGGAATACTGAACAATTAATTATCCATAAATGATATACCATTTGAAAGTGTGTTTTCTCTACTTTAATATGAAAGTAACTTGTAATTGACACTTTTCATGTCTTTTCAAGTTATTTGACATTATTTAAAATATGACCAAAATGTCAATTTTTCCTTAGAATTCCTGGTAGAATTCCGACCTATTCAAAAAAAATCCTGGTAGCTAGAGGGTTAAAGGTATATTGTCTTTCTAAAGTTTAGAAAAAAAATTGTTTTACTAAAAGCGATTTAAATTAGCTCAAGCTTAATGTTTTTGATGTGTTTGCATGCGCATGCGTGTGTGTGTGTGTGTGTGTGTGTGTCATATTGAGACATCCCCCTTACACACACACACACACACACACACACACACACACACACACACACACACACACATGTGCACACACACAGCCCACACAAAACCTTAGAGATATACCTTGCCCTCAACTTTAATCCTTTCAAATATCACTTGACCTTAAATATATTCAACTATAATACAGTTTAACACTGTAAAACATCATTGTCACCATGTAAATTACCACTGTTATTGCATAAACCTGTGTCCCACATTAGGCAAATCATGCCGTCCCACATTAGGACACCACCTGTCCTAAAGTGGGACAGTAAGAAAATCAATCTAAAACCAAATATAAAGTGTAAATATCCAACATTTTACATTATTTTATAATGAACAAACATTTCATAAATACATCAGAATCAAAAGTTGCATGGATTTATTGATATTAATGATTTTATACCCTTAACACTAATTTAGTCAAAACTCTATGTCATTGGCCTTTTGGATGGTTTCACAGCAGGTGCTTCTTGTTTGATGATTGCCCCACCCTATTTTTCAATGGATAGTTAAAATGTAAACTTATTTTGGTCACATGGTAGTAGAGCTTTGATTTTACCATAGTTTCACTGACATTCATTAGTTTTGGGAGGAGCCAGAGCCCCTAAAGCTTAGGTGTCCCACATTAGGCAGTGGCCCACATTAGGGCAATCCACCCTATATTACATTCACTTTACTCTCATATTCATTTTTGTTAGGCTTCTCAGAATACAACCATATGTGCCACATTAGTATAGATGTTTACAGTTAGTTGAAATACTTGAAAAAAGTAAAGGTGTTCCAAATGTCCTGAAATAAACACAGCACTTTAACACATTGTGTCATAACATTTCATGCGTTCCAGGTTGGGGTTAATTAAGACCTGCAGGGTGGTTTGCCCTTGCAACTAATTTTAGTTCTCTATTCATGCTCATGAATTTGAAAGAATTAGCAGGGGACATGCCATTGTTTCAGAGAGATGCTTTGCTTCCTCCAAGAAGAATGTCTATGATTCTGAAGCCTAATGGGAAATCTAGGAGAAAAGCGATTCAAAAAATGTCTTCAATGGGAATAAAAATGCATGATCACAAACTTTAGCTTACCGTTCGTACTCTCGGGGCTGTGCTGTTTTTAGGGCTTCTCTGTAACGGAATATGTCTAGCAGCCTCTTCTGTAATTTAATAAAGGAACACACTGTGCTGCCTCCGTGTTGCTTTCCAGGTTTTTGCTCAAAAGATTCACAACTTAGTACCATGGACTTTTATTAAAACGGCTCTCTTCAGCATTTTCAGCACCATTCAGCAACAACACACTCTCTTTGGGTGGGTGAAACACATTTAGGCCTATATTCTGTTATCAAGAGTGGGAGTTAACTGTCAATTTAACAGAAGAGAAATACATTCTCTTACATGATTATCATCTTGATTCTGTTTGATCCAATCAAATCCTAGAAAAAAAACCTTAATATGTATCATCTGCGTTTCATAGCTTCTCTTCATCTCTTTCAATTGATATATTTTGTCCTCTTGGCTTGTTTTGAATGTTACTAGTAACCCACTTTTCAGACTACACAGTTGGGTTTCTCACCATTCCGGAATCTGTGTTTTTTTCTTTCAATATTGTCAGAGGACATGGGATGGAGTGAATTCATATCCAGAAACAGGATCAATATGCTCAACAGTCTCCACTCTCTCTCAGCAGTAGCCCATACAGGCTTGCTACGTGCCACACACATCACCATGTAGGCTAGTCTCCAGGTATTACAACCTGTTTACACCTGCAAAAGGAATACAAATAGGCCTAACAAGTCCTCATGAAGCTAATGTTGTGCTGTGCTGCTAAGCTTTCAAAATGTTCAGCTGCGCTTTTTTTTGCTACCTCTCACACTGAGTGTCTGAGCGTTTTTTGTTAAAATGAGTTGAATGTATAAAAGCAGTCCTGTGTGCATTAACCTTTTTCTTTAGCAATTTGCATGTTTCGATAGGCTGCACAATCAAAGGCAGAGAAGCCCCACTGACACCCCAAAGTGTCTCTGCATAAATAGTTTCAGCAAAAGCTCCGCTGTCTGTCCTGTCTATGGGTTGTGTTGTGTAAGCAGCACACAGCGAAAATGTTCCCTATAGTTCTGCAGACCTGTCTATCGCATAGGTTCAACATTCCATACAATGTTTGCATTCACTGTGCACAGGTCCAATATTTCATACAGTGTTTGCATTCACTTTGCATGTCTCTCGCTCTGGTTCAACAGTTCATACAATGTTTGCATTCACTGTGCATGTCTATCGCTCTGGTTCAACATTCATACAATGTTTGCATTCACTTTGCATTATTGGAACAACTCTATGTAGTGTGTTTGTTTGTCCTCTACGCGTTCTCCTCTTTCAGTCTACTGTATGAAAACAAGAGATATGCTACTGTATGAAAACAAGAGATAGGCTACTGTATAAACACAAGAGATAGTCTACTGTATGAAAACAAGAGATAGTCTACTGTATAACAAGAGATAGTCTACTGTATGAAAACAAGAGATATGCTACTGTATGAAAACAAGAGATAGGCTACTGTATAAACACAAGAGATAGTCTACTGTATGAAAACAAGAGATAGTCTACTGAAGTGGTTCCTAAACTGCCCCCAAGGGGGTCGTGGAGGTACTGCAGGGGGGTCGTGGACAGAGGGAACTCAGAAGGGGGTTCCAGCAGAAAAAGTTTGGGGACCCACTGGGCTACTGTATGTTGGCAATGCAGTCATGTGCACAGATAACAAACTGACAGATGGTTTCAACCCTCCATGGAGGTGGAGGTGAGAGGGTCGTGAGTCAGCCGACATCATCAGACCACCGCCCCGATGACAAGCACCTGGCAGAGACCATACCTGACACTCAGGTCAGAAAAAAGGTGTCATTAACAAGCAGGGTGAAGCAGTTATCAGCCCTTGTAATTAGTTTGCAAAAGCCCTGGCAAACCCGGGTAAATGATTGGTGATTTCCCTGACAACTTGTCGGCATGATAATGACGATTGAAATACAGAACTGCGGCTTGGGGTCTCTGTTACATGACAATACATTTGGCAGATGATTTTATCCAAAGCGACGGCAAAGCAGAGTTGTTGGTCCCATATGGTCTGTTTATGTTGTGAGAGGCTGATTATTGAGTGATGAACAGATATGTAATTAATTTGTTTTCTATATCATGACAAAAAAAACCTTGTTTGGTCTCCCCTTCAGGTGTGTCCTTGGGTACTTTATGTGTGATCTGTTTGTCTTTTGAGAGACAGTGAAACAAACTGATTATTAGTAGATAGTAATCTCATTAATTTTCCATATCATATGACAAGACACTCTTCTTTCACCTTGAGACAGGCCTTCTGGGTTTGCACATACTGTATGGGCTTTTCAGAACAACAAGCTTCACTCTAAATCTGTGAGCTTTCAGTCTGAACATTGGCAGACAAACTGATTTTATTGTTAAATAATAGCCTGCTGTGGCGCAGCGCGCTAAGCCCCCCCCCCATTTGGGCTTACATTGCTCACGTGGACCCCGGTTCAAATCCGGCTGGGGTCATTTCCCGGCACTGCCCCGCCTCTCTCCCAATCGTTTCCTGTCTACTCTCACACTGTCCCATAATAATAAAGGTGAAAAAAGCCTTATTTTATATTTATCAAACATTAATACAAAGTTTGTAAATGAATAGAAAATATCCTACTAATTTTGAACATAGTATGAATAGATCTTTTAATCAAGCTTTAGTAAAACTTATCAAATAACAGAAACATTTGCTAATGTTTTGTTCATAATTACTTAATTATTTACTAAGCCTTTATAATGCATCCCTTATTATAAAGTGTTACCAATCATTTGAATAGAAGGCCTAGTAGGTCATATCAAAACCCACGACATCATGATGTGATCCATCGGCATTCAGGAGCAGATTATAATAAAAGTAATTGACATGTCTTTATCTGTAAAAAGTTTCAAAGCCATTTGTAAATTCTAATGTAAGAAACATTAAAGTGGACCTCCGGGATTTTGGACACCGGACCTCATTTCCGAGTCAGCCAGGGTGTAAACAATGTGTCCAGAACGTTTTTTTCACATTCCATGCAGTCCTTGTGAATTTGCATGTCCATGTTGCTAAGCTAGAGAAAGTGAACGGCTCATGGAATGGACTGTTTGTTGAATTGAATGAAAGGCAAACACATTTCATTTAGCCTCCTTCGGAAACCATTGTGCTAAGTCCGTTTTTATCCACACTCATAATTAAGTTCCCTTTTCACCGTTTAATTGTTTGTCTGTCTTCCCAAGTATGTCAATTATCCAACAAAGGAACATGAATTATATCTGATGGTTTCCAACAACCGTGCCTTCGACCACTTCCACCAACATAATCACTGTCCGACAAAGTCATCAAACTCTACAATGTCAGAGTTGTTTTTTTATGAATGTTCACCTCAGAATACCGCTTCAAGATTGGTATTTATAGAACCAGACCTGTGTGAGGCTTGAATGGTTTTTACGGAAAAAAAACTGATTCATAAAACAAAGCCATTAAACATGCATGCATTGAATACCAGAACAGACTTTTCAGAAGATTACACAAAGACCCAATGAATAATGCAGTCTTTAAAATAACTTTATTAGCCAATTAAAAGTCATGGAGTAAGACATTGCATTAGGCAACAAGTATGGCCACTTACCAACAAAGACAGAGAGAAAAAAATATGGTGTAGCAACAATACTGTTTTTTTTCCAGAGAAGAAGGCACATGAAACTAAGAAATAGCCCAGGTGGTGATGTGTACTGCTTGGGGCTAACCAGTCCTCCATGTTTACGACTTCTCCACATAAGAGTGCAGATTTTGAGGAAGATGAAGTGCACTCCCAGGCACCACTGCACTGCTAGGCACCACACTGACCAACAGCAGAGTACTGAAATATTACCACAATTTCCCTTCCACATTGCAATCAGATTTTCATAAGGACATGTAGTGGCTAATGCTATGGAGAGGCAGCACGGCATAATGGTTTTGATAATGGGATTGTGACTTCAGGGCAGTGCGGATCCAATATGCTGGAATAATATTTGGGCCCAGCGCCCTTTTTTTCTGCTTCTTTTTTTTTTCTTCTTCTTTTTTGAAATTACCTCAGCGATGAGTGTGTGGAATGTGATTGCGGGAGAGTCAGTGATGTCACTCATGATATGGAAATGAACTCGCTGCCTGCAGGCTCCTGTAGAGAGACTGGAGCTTTTGAAAACTTTTTTTTGCTGCTCTCAGGACTTTTACTGCTGGCAAACACGCTGTGTGTGGGAGTGAGTGATTGTGCCAAAAGCTAGCTTATAAGGATATGATGTTTGTACACACAAAGCATTCTTGTCATTGATGATCCGGGACTCCGTCTGTATACTTGGATGTGGCCGTAACAAACGCTTAAGAGGAGCGCTGAGTCGCCGCTTGTTACATTGGCTTGGGCAGCGTGCTCTGCTCTGCTCTCCTCGCTATCTCTGGGCCACAGGCTCTGCATGAGTGTAGATTTTTATCGAGGGGCTCCCCGCAGCCAGCTCCCTCTGTGTGCTCTCTCAGCCATACGCTGGCCTTTAATGCCGTGTGACATAGTGATTTAAACTGGAGAGGATCGGCTGTCACCGCCGTCACTCTGACCTGATAGACAGCGGTGGTGGACGTTACCTCGCAGAGGAGAGGAGAGGCGAGGCGAGGAGAGAAGAGGAGAGGAGAAGCCAAGAGAAGGAGAGGAGAGGAGAGGAGAGGAGAGGAGAGGAGAGGAGAGGAGAGGAGAGGAGAGGAGAGGAGAGGAGAGGAGAGGAGAGGAGAGGAGAGAAGAGGTGAGGAGAGGAGAAGCTAGGAGAAGGAGAGGAGAGGAGAGAAGAGGAGAGGGGAGTGGAGGGGAGGGGAGGGGAGGAGATGGCCGCTTTCTCTTGCTCATCCATTTGGCATTGCTCACTCCCTTTTCGTCCACTCTGTGGGTAAACTAATGGTAGGAATGCCTCTTAAAGGGCCCGAGTGAGCACTCATGGGGGCGGTGGAATTAACTCTTGACTGTTCATGGGGATGCGTGGTATGGAGGACATAGCAATTGTCGGTTAGTCATTATAGATATTTCAGGAAGACGACAGATACAGTGCATTATCTGTTTGAAGAATACCATAGAGTTCTCAATGTGTTCTATGAGTTATATGTTCCATAATCCTTTCAATTGTAAATTATATTGTTTTGTCAAAGTGAAAACTGCAAAACAACAAATACAATACAACTCATCTGAGTTTATCCCATATTAATAGTGCAGACATCATAGTTGAATAGATCAATATTCTAGGCTACTTGGTCCCTGTAACGGATCCTAATCAATTATTTACTTAATCACTTAATTACTTAGGCCTACTCTCTAAAATAGTCCAATATTCTAATATCTCCATCAGGAATTCCACAGTTGTTTACAGAGGTTTATTAGAGACCTGGGGGGAAATGTAAAGGAAAAGCGACCAGGTCTGTTGAGCACCTGAAAACTTCTATTGACCATGAAGCTCACTAGTGCACATCCCAACTTTCTGCTCTTTCGTCTAAGTTGCAGTACCTGCCTGGTGACCCTTTTTGGGGGTCTGGGAGGATTTTGACTGTCTATCTCACATAAACCTTTTGGGGAAAGGGTTAGGGGAAATGGTGGATATTTCTTCCTCTGGAAACATGGGCTATGTCTCAAATGACGTACTTTGTCAGTGCACTGACAGTCAGTGCACAGTGCACTGAGGTCTTTAGTGCATAGTGTTGTGGAAAAAATTGAGCACTATGCACTGTGCCCTCGCTGGAAGTGACTGCTGAGCATGGCATTAGCTCGCCAAAATATGAGTTGGCTACTGTTTACAATGCACAGCGTCTGGTGCTTGTATTTCCATGTCCTTCAGCCCAAAGGACAACAATCACACATACAATACTTTGGTTGGCATGAAAAGGTTGGTGTCCCATCAACATTACTTACAGAATTAGGAGACTGTTGACCAAACTCTTCTACTGAACTGAATGCCACATTTCCTCCGTGTCATTGTCAACATGGCCGCCGTTTAGTGCGTGCAGTGTCCATCATTCAAGGGGTGCATCCCAATATTGGGTTTTGTCCAATTACAGAGGACGACCTCTGTAAAATAGTCAGGGAAAGTAAGCAGTCTACCTGCAGCCTTGACGCGATCCCCACACATCTGCTAAAAAACATACTTGGTTGCTTAGCAGCACCTTTACTGCAAATTGTTAACACCTCTATGCTTACAGGCATTTTTCCAAGCTCATTCAAAACAGCCATGGTAAAGCCACTCCTAAAAAAGACAAATTTAGATCAGAATTCTTTAAACAACTACAGACCTATATCAAACCTCCCCTTTATAAGCAAGGTACTAGAAAAAGTTGTATTTAAACAGCTTAATCAACATCTGGCTGGGAATGATATCTTGGAAAAATTCCAATCAGGCTTTAGAGCCAACCATAGCACCGAAACAGCACTAACCAAAATAATAAGTGATCTTAGGCTCAGCACTGCCGCAAACAAAGTTTCAGCACTTATCCTCCTCGACCTCAGTGCCGCCTTTGACACGATAGACCACAACATACTAATTGACCGCCTTGAATCTTGGGTAGGCTTGTCCGGTCACGTCTTAGAGTGGTTCAAAACATATATTACAGGAAGGCAGTTTTTTGTCACCATCGGAGAACACGTCTCCAACAAGTATGATGTGCCTTTTGGAGTTGCTCAGGGTAGTTGCTTGGGCCCTCTCCTCTTCTCTCTCTATATGTTGCCCCTGGGCTCCATCATCAGAGAGCACAATGTTGATT
This sequence comes from Engraulis encrasicolus, assembly GCF_034702125.1. Lineage (NCBI taxonomy): Eukaryota > Metazoa > Chordata > Actinopteri > Clupeiformes > Engraulidae > Engraulis > Engraulis encrasicolus. Next base: position 33,142,150 of record NC_085873.1, on the reverse strand, counting down.
TTCATAGCTATGCCGATGACACTCAACTATATATCTCTGTCGAGCCTAGCCAAACCACTGCCATTCATGCCTTGACTAAATGCATGTCTACCATCACAGATTGGATGAACAGTAACTTCCTAAAATTCAACGAGGATAAAACTGAAGTGTTGCTCATTGGGCCTAAGGAAAAACGTGCAAAACTCCACTCAAGCCTAGGTGACCTAAGCATACACATTAAAGATAAGGTTACTAGCCTAGGTGTGGTCATAGACTCGGATTTGAGCTTTGAGCCTCACATCAACAAGATAACAAAATCTGCTTTTTTCCATCTTAGAAATGTTAACAAAGTGCGCGGCTTGGCCCCCCAACAAGACGCTGAGAAACTTATTCATGCCTTTGTCACCAGTAGGATAGACTACTGCAATGCTCTCTTCTCTGGTCTCCCAAAAAAATTAATTGACAAATTGCAACTCATTCAAAATTCTGCGGCAAGAATCCTAACAAGAACCAGAATGAGAGAGCACATCTCTCCTGTCTTGGCAGACCTGCACTGGTTACCTGTCTCTTACAGAATCGACTTTAAGATTCTGCTCACAGTATTTAAAGCATTAAATGGACTTGCCCCTAGCTATATCTCAGACATGCTCTCTTTTTATGCCCCTGCTCGAGCTCTCAGGTCCACTGATGCCAAGCTGCTAAGGACCCCCCACCCCCCGCAGAAGAAGATCGGCGACGCCGCGTTTGCCTGCTATGCGCCCAAGAGATGGAACGCCCTCCCCATCGAGATTCGATCAACCACCTCCGTCGACTCCTTTAAGAAGCAGCTGAAGACCCACCTCTTCATCCTTGCCAACTCCTAGCTGCCAAGGCGTCATAGTGTCCCAGCTGCCGCAGCGCCCTTACTACTCGCAACCAGCCCTGGCAGGGGGCTCCCCTAGGTGGCCGCTGGTCTCTGCCTGAGGTTTCTTCCTGACTATAGGGGGTCTTTTTTTTTTCTCAGACTTCACTGAGCTTTTTTTTCCCCCTTACAAACTATGAATCAAGCGAAAGGGAGTTTTTCCTCACCCCTGATGCCACCAGGGGCCGCACCTGAGCGCCCAATCTCTGTGTGACTATCTATGACTTATGATAGGCCCAGCCACTATGGACCTTACACATCTAAGAATCCTGGTCCTATCATACGTTGACCTTATGACTCTACATTCTCTGTCTATCTCTTCTTCCTCTGCCTTCCTGCTTTTTCTGCCTCTCCTCTATACCTCTCCTTTTAAATCTATCTCTAAAAATGTTTTTTTTTTTTTTTTTTTTTTTTTTCCATTTGTTAAGCACTTTGAGTTACATGCCTTGTATGAAACAGTGCTATACAAATACAATTATTATTATTATTATTATTAATATGTGACCTTGCCTCCTCCACTTGCCTCCTCCACTTGCTTCTCGTCATGATGACATCACTGACAACAGCATTATATTTCAATATCTTGCAAAAGCTCAATTGTAAAGTCTTTTTCTCATTTGCAATTGGGATGGTGAATGAAAAACAGTCCCTCAAAAGTTGTTGTGGCGAGGCTGACAGCTGGGAAACTTTATCGTTTTCTCCACGGAGGAGGGGCCAGGAGGCGGGACGAGGAGACAAGCACAAGTGGAGGAGGCAAGGACAAATATTGGGATGCACCCAAGCACTGCATTTTTCCGCCATTGTTAGGGGATCATCCTGGCACTTTCAGTGCACTGGCTCAACTGAAATGTTCATTGTGAGCGCCCTACACTGAAACAAATTATTTGTTGGCGGAACATAAAAATATTATGGAAAGTATTTCCATCCAATTTGATTATGCTACCTTAGCAAGAAATGTTTTTGTTGAGTCACATTAAGGTCAATATGTTGGATCAACATAACATGTAAGTGTAACTGTGACCTAAGTACAAGGGGTACAGCCAACATAACTTTTAAAGGTTATTTCAACCTTAATAGAAAGGGTTAATCCATCATAACTTTTACATTTTGCTCCAACATATTTGGTTTAGGTCTGGATGAACCAACTTCATGGGGTAGTTACAGCAGTATTTACATTGATAGACTCAACAAAGCAACATCTTGCTATGGTAGCATAATCAAATTGGATGGAAATACTTTCCATAATATATTTATGTTCCCACAACAAAATATTGTTTGGATTGTTCAACACATCTAATTAACTGTATTAAGACAATACTTGTCAAGCCACATGAACATCAAACATAATAAAAGTCAATCATAAAATCAATATACCTTAATTAATTAAACATTCATTGTTGTCCTTATCAGTTCAGATCAAGCTAGAAAACACCTCAAGGCACACGCATCTACCAATATGCATGTCAGCCAAGTTCGTCAGTTGTAAGTTGGTTCCAGTTGAGCCTATAAGACCAACTACAATAAAGTTACACGCGATAAAGTTGAAGAATTAGTTGCCTTTATTTTTTCATTGCATATGTAATGATCAAAGCAAGATACAAAATGAGGGTACCTCTTCAAGTGCAAATGAGAAAGATTAATTTCTCAATTTCTCTAAAAACTCTTAAAAAAAGGTACACTGTGCAGGAAACGGTCAAAAAAGGTACTGCAACTATGCTGCTCATTGAAACTGGGCTGCCTATTGCCAAATTTGATCTTTTCATGAAAGTTTGCTAAGTAATAAACAAATATTTTATAGTATGGCCCAAATACAGTCATTTTTGCAGCTAAAAAATGGCCAAGATCCCAGTTTCATGTATGAATAGTGCAATTTTTCCCAGTCATAATGAATACTAAGAATATGATGGTGGTTAGGGTGCATCAGATGCCCCCTATGAAAAAATATTGCCTATAGTAAAACATTTCTAACACCTAGTAAAAACACACTGTGTAAAATATTTTGAAATTTGGATGAAGTCTACCGGGGCCACCAGCCCCATGAAAATAGAAAATAATGGTGATAGTCAGAATCTTGGAATAGAAATGGACATTTTGCTGCATAAAGCTACCCAATAAAAACATATTGTCTCAGCTGTGTGATAAAAATGTTCTATGCACAGTAAAATCACTCTGTGTAAAATATGTTGAAATTTAGATGAATTCTACCGGGTCCACCAGACCCATGAAAATACAAAATAATGGTGATGGTGATGGGCAACCTGGATTCCAAAGCTGAAGTCCAGTGCCACATATTCCAAATGACATACCTAGTTTTACCTTTCCAGTTAGGGCAATGGGGCACCTAAGTCACGCCCTTCTACTTCCGATCCATGGGGCTGGAGCTCTCAAAATTTTGAATGAGAGTTAATGGAGCGAGTCAAGCTAAATCCTCATCCCGTTTGGCATGTGCTCCGGATTTCACATATGATGACAGTGAATTTGAAAGGTTTGGATTTGCGTTGTAAGACCACTCATTTTCGACAAGCAAGAAACGTTATTTTAGCTTTTGGGCAAAACTGTGTTAGAGACTACACGTTCGCCTCGCATATCTGACGTGAACCGAGGCACAGCCAACCCTACCGCTGCACTGCGGCTTAAGTGGCTGCACGTCGGACATGCGACGTCTGTTGTGTAGTCCAAATAATTGTATATTTTTGCACACACACAACTCAAAAATCGCTTGCCAAGTGAAGTCAACAAGCACACCATTGGTTGTTATTAATTCTGAGGCACAGCATATGTATGATCGACGGGGAAATGCGAGGTGGGTCGGAAAATAGCTTTGATCAGTCCATTACAGCCCAGTCAAAAGTTTTTGCGTTGCCAGCCCCATAAGCCGCCCGAGACTTAGGTGCCCCATTGGACAGGTAAAACCAGGTAATTTGAAATCTGTGGCACTGGATTGTAGCTTTTGAATCTAGGTTTGCCATTGTCTTAAAACAGAGGTGGACAAACCGCGTGACACATTTGCCCCAGCCAATATAATGAACCAGCTGAGCCTAATTACCACTTAAGCCAGGTTGATGAGGTAATTAGTGAAATCACCTGTATTGGGAGCACAAACAGAAGGAATATCTAAGCAGGTTGTGTATTCAGTCGATCCACTTACACAGACTTCAGTCTCAGGACAGACTGATGGTCAAACTGCTATATTTAGGCAAATTTGCTCTTTTGCAACACAATATCAATTCCTTGCTGCCTTGGACCACTAGTATCTACTAGTGCTAGTATCAAGCAAGATATTGCAAAGCTGCATGACTGTTATATTTGTTTATTATATGGTGTGACGTCATCGGTCGAATGCTCCATTCATTTCAACGGGGCTCCCCAACGTTCGCACGTCTGTTATTTTTCCGATAACGGACGGGTTGGTCTATAACAGACCGCTGTCAATGGCAACAAGACTTTTCACTGCTAAAGCGACTTTTCAACAAGACTCTAATCAGCTGCTGTGATAGACAACACCTGTTGTCCTGGCTACCTAGCTGTTGCCTAGCGGTGTTCCACAACGGCACTGTTTTGTTTTGCGCAGCAACAATCTTTTAACATTAAAAACTATAATAGACTTAACATTAAATAGGCCTAAAGAAATGTCCCCGCCATGTGTGAATCATTTAAGTATATCCATATAATAAGCGGGTTAACTTTCGGCGAGTCGGTCGCTTTGTGGAATAGCAGCACTTCAGAGAGAACAAGACCCCTCCGCTCCGCGTCGGGGTCTAAAGATTCTCTCTGTCGTGCTGCTATTCCACGGTAGCGACCTTCTCGCCGAACGTTAACCCTTACGTGTTTCACCTGTGGGCCTACAATTCATGGAGGAACATCTGTACTAAAGCTGTGAATGTTCCTTGGAATGCCTAGGCTACAAGACAGTCAATACAACTGTATTGAAGAGTGCCATTACTCCACAGCACACAAGTGAACACTGCACACTGCACACAACAAAATTGCATTTATGCCTCACCCGTGCAAGGGGCAGCCCTCAGTGGCGCCCCATGGGGAGCAGTGCGGTGGGACGGTACCATGCTCAGGGTACCTCAGTCATGGAGGAGGATGGGGAGAGCACTGGTTGATTACTCCCCCCACCAACCTGGCGGGTCGGGAGTCGAACCGACCGGCATAACCGGCAACCTCTGGGATGCAAGTCTGACGCCCTAACCGCTCACCCATGACTGCCCATTTAAGTACAGGTTTTGGGAAGCCTCTCTTTCCAACATCACATACAGTTGTACTGTATGTACTCTATTGAACTACTGCAGGGATTTCTTGAAAAAACATAAGTCATTCCAAGGAGCATTCACAGCTTTAGTACAGATGTTCCACCAGGTATTAACAGCTACCTGTACAATCCTAGGCCCACAGGTGAAGCACACAAAAGTCATACAACTTCGCAATCTCTTGCTTGATACTGGCAGTGGGTCAGCTGGTTCATTACGGTATATTGGCTATATTTGGAATATGTGGCACTGGACTTTGGAATCCAGGTTGTCCATCACTATCACCATTGTTTTGTATTTTCATGGGCCTGGTGGACCCAGTAGAATTAATCTAAATTTCAACACATTTTCCACAGAGTGATTTTACTGTGCATAGAATTTTTTTTTGTCACACAGCTGAGGCAATATGTTTTTATTGGGTAGCTTTATGCAGTAAAATGTCCATTTCTATTCAGGGCTGAATTGGGCGATAAATAGGGCCCGGGCACTTTCGGATTTAAGGGGTCCCCCTCGTTATTATTAGTGCCGGAGAACTGACTCACCGGTGGGCCCCGCACCCTCATGGGCCCCTATTTTCAGTAATGTAAAAAATAAAACAATGGGGGCCCACGAGGGTGCGGGGCTCACCGGGAAATGCCCGCCATGCCAGATGGCCAGTCCAGCCCTGTTTCTATTCAAGATTTTGACTATCACCATTATTTTCTATTTTCATGGGGCTGGTGGCCCCGGTAGACTTCATCCAAATTTCAAAATATTTTACACAGTGTGTTTTTACTGGGTGTAGAACATTTTTACTATAGGGCCAAGGCCATATCTTTTCATAGGGGGCAACTGATGCACCCTAATGGTGGTGCTAAGTATTCATGAAAAAGGTAACATTAGTGAATGGGTAGCATGAATTCTGGAAATAAACAACTAAGAATCTTACACAGTGTACATTTAAAAGCAGTGCAAAAACTGATGAAACAGACGGTTAGAATGAAACAGAAATTTGAAAGTGTACTTCCATTCTGGAAGGTAACAGAGATTAAGATCATAAACCAAAACAAACACTGCAATGGCCACAGGTACGTTACCAATGTCGTTGAGGACTCTCTGCCGATCACACGCACACGAAGACAATACGTTTCAGCTGGACCGTCCAGATCAACATCCTGGAAAACAGTAAACAAAACCCATGATTGAAGCCGTAAGCGGTATTTGGGGGCGCAAGTTTGGGGCATTTCTAACACACCCAGAGATGGGAAAAGTAGTATAGTAGTATATTTAGTATAGTTTATGAAAGGTATGAGGAGGATGTTGACTTGTGTGCCCTCACACTGCCTGTTTAGGCAATTGAATGTGAGATCAAACTGATGTTCAATTACCTCTCTTCGTTTTTGGTGTGGCCCATTCTGGAGTATGTTTCTCAACAGCATCATTGGTAACTACAGTAAAAACTTTGCTTGCATGCAATTTCCCATTGGCAAAATACCAAGTCGCTAACAACGGTGCTTTTGAGAAACAGGGTCATGATCTTTTCACGAGTGTTGGTGAGAAACTTTACACATACAGCTAAGTATACAGTGTGCAAAATTGTTACAATACATTACATTACACTTAGCTGACGCTTTCATGTATTCAAAGCGACTTACATTTATTACTTTTCAGGGTATTGGTTACAGGCCCTGGCGCAATGTGGGGTTAGGTGCCTTGCCTTAGGCACTTTAGCCATGGATGGAGATGTAGTGACAGGTCAGGGGAGATTCAAACCTGCAACCAATAGATTGAAAAACCAACTCTCTAACCACTAGGCCACGGCTGCCCCACCAGCACAATTATTAGTATTTTGAACATATTGGCCCTTTTAGGCACATTGTCAACCAAAAATTGCATGAGAGAGAAAGATATGTCAAACCCCACCCATCCAATGCAAAAGAGTCTGCTCAAAGTTTGGTCTCCTAAGGGGGAGTTGTCTAAGGTGAACCTATGAGAAAACTATTACCCTACAGCACGATCGTATTCCAGAACTAAAACCTATACTGAGTTTAAGTTTTCTTCTAAGATAACTTCTGCTGCTTCAGTAATGCGGCCTTCGCAATGTGCCACAGCAAGTGCAACACCCTCATGGGTAGATAGAGACCTGCAGAGATCTACAAATCAGAGATGACTGGTGTTGGATTGAACGTGAAATTTGGCAAAGGGTTTGTGATGATGTGAGGGTGCTTTAGCAAAGCTGGAATTGGGCAGATTCGTGTTTGCAAAGAACACATAACTGAGGCCAAGATGGCACATCAATGCAAGAAGGTTTGGTGTGTCCTCCAGCAGTGTCCAGAACGTGGATGAGATGCCAGGAGACATGTCAGGTAGCACAGGAGGAGCCCACCAGAGCCCAACAAAATGAGCCTCGCAGGCCACTGATGTGTGCGATCTCCCTATGCCACCTAATAACGAAAAAGACAGATCTAGCTGCCGAGTTGTAACATACCACTTTGTCTGGCTCTTCATTCAGGTAGACCGTCAGCTCCTCAGCATGCACTCCCTCTTCACATCAATGTTGTCAGTCTGCGTATGAGGGCCGGTCAATGTATGCCAGGAAACAAACATGCAGGAAAAACATTTTAACCAACAGGAAGAATAAACGCAGTACAGGTACAACCACATTAAACAAAGGACACATCTCATTTATCTAGTAGCGTAGTGTATCGTTGGTACTGGCAGTGAAGTGGTACAGTACGTCACTGTTTGATATGGCATGGTGCAGCTCTGACACTTTTCCATTAGCCCCAAGTACTCGGTACCATTTCAGCACTCAGCCCTGGTTCCAAACGTACTGAAGTGATGCCAAAATGTGACGTCTGACCTTAAAAAGGTACACTGTGCAGGAAATGGTCAAAAAAGGTACTGCAACTACGCTGCTAATTGAAACTGGGCTGCCTATTGCCAAATTTGACCTTTTCATGAAAGCTTACCAAGTAATAAACTAATATTTTCTAGTATGGCCCAAATACAGTCATTCCTGCAGCTAAAAATGACTATTTCTGGAAATTCAAAATGGCGGACCATGGAGAAGATCCCCCTTTTCATGTATGAAAATAGCAATTTTTCCGTCATAATGAATACTTAGAATTTGATGGTGGTGGTAAGTATTCATGAAAAAGGTAACATCAGTGAATGGGTAGCATGAATTCCGGAAATAAACAACTAAAACTCGTACACAGTGTACCTTTAATTCCCCTGATCATTTCATGGGAATCGCAAGCCAGACAGACAGAGAATTAAAAAAAAAATAATAATAATAATAAAAAAACAGAGCAGCAACCACATCAACTGACCTGCAAAAGACTGTTATATCATTGCCTAGGACTGCTGTGTGTAAAGCCAGCTGTAGTTAGAACTGAGGTGAAGACAATGAGTTCAAAACTGGCTGAAGGATTGAAATTAGTGGTAGAAATGCAATATGATCCAAGACACCCTACTTCTCCCCATTACATTAGATCTCGAAATTTTAGCATTACTGTGATGCATGGCAGTGTGCATGTTTTACCTGAGTCATGGGCACCAGGATCCTCTGTATCTTCCTTGCATGAGAAGCACCTTTCTTGCTGAAGACCCGGAGCAGTGTTGTTGAAAGACCATCCAGCTCTGAGAAGAAATTCAACAGCAAACCAACTGTCATGATCCTCTTGAACTTGGCACTTAACTTGAAACAGGGCACAAAACACATACCTACAAAATACTTGTAACTTAAGACTTGTGACAAAGGTTACAAAAAGGCCTGATGGTCTTACTAAAATGAGGAAATAAACACACAAAAAAATCAACAAATAACTTACCTCGCACATGTTAAAAAGAGCAAGCCATCTGGATTTAAAAACTGCAATCGTGGGGGCATCACAAATTACTTCATGCCTTCAATGAGCAAAGGTCTTGGTCAGTTGAGCTGAGGACCCAAACGTCTTGAATTTCTGTTGTGACCAGAAAGACAGATAAACTAATATAGGTGAAGGAGACAGCTATGCAGAGAAAAATGTAAAATAATTACAACAGATTTTACACACACACACACACACACACACACACACACACACACACACACACACACACACACAAGCTAATAGTCATAGATTAGATACTACACAAGAACTTTCATCACCTTTTTCAGGGGCACCTTGTGAGAGGTAGCTGAGGTGAGGACCCTACAAACATCTTGAATGCTGAGGAATTAATATAGGTGAAAGAGACAGTTATGCAGAGAACAAAAACCCAAATAATAGTAACATATTCTACAAAGAAATTCAGTAAATGATTAATTACAAAAAATAACAAATTAACAGTATTTATATTTGCAACAATATGCATTTCTACCTCACTCAAGGTACAGTATATATTGAATGTAAATGCACTGGAATATCCTAAAGTGATCATTGATACAAAACACTTGCTATGTCCTTTTTACACAACAAATGTAGAAGATCGAGTATGAGGGACAGAAGGGCGTTTGCATGTGTGTTTCACTAGATACTACTGGGATTTACTTTCAACTATTTCAAAGGTCATAGCCAATTAGGCATACATACATTGGTAAGTGACCCACGACATGAATCAAACCAGCTGCAAACTGCAGCATCTAGTTCTACACACGACGCACCCATTCAAACGCGCACCCATACACAAGCACACACAGCCCCTTCTGTCACGCAGTCTCACGTCTCGTCTTTTTTCAAACCGAAAAGTTCCACCGGCTAATCAACATTTACTGTGGCCGTACACACAGTCAGACGGAGCAATACCAAAAATCAGCGGTAACTTTACTTCCCCTGTGTCATTGATGTGTGTAGAGCTACTGATGGTATCTACGACTGTCCTGGATACATTTGAAATCAGACGCACACGGGTCTCGCAACGTCAATGCATAGAACTAATACAACGTTAATGAACCAGCTGTTGTCACCTAGCATAAATTAGCTAGCTGCCCGTTATGGGCTGCCAGGTAGTTTCTTTCGCTATAACTCGCAAAGTAACCGAAAATAATGTCACACATGCAAACATGCATACAGTACAACATGGGTGACAGCTTCCAAACTCCCAACAATAGTTAAAACAAGGAGACTATATCGATAATTAGCCGCTAACCAGTTTGAATTGGTGAGAATTAGCCAGCTAAGCTTACTCTCTTGCTCATAAAACGTATGCCTTGATGCCAAAACTAAGTACACTAACGAAACGGGTGATATAAATGTGATTCTAGGAAAGTCATGATAAATGCAAACAGCCCTACAGTGGTTTACTTTTTTGACTTACCCGCCTTCAGAGTGTCCGCGGATATGAATTCATTCAAAGAACTCGGCAAGCTCGTTGTTTCCGGCTGCCACACACAATCCGCACACTACTGCCACCATCTGTTCTGGCGTTGTGGTCATCTTATCCAAAGGAATTAGGTTGTGACAACATTACTGGATTTGGGAAGTCGTTGGTTATTGGGCATCATGCTAAAGTTACATAACTTCATATGCCCAATCACAAAACATAATTATTCATGGTAGAAGTGACATGTTTCCCTTTGATTAATTTAACATACACAACATATGGCTTTTTTCAGTGTAGGCACTGAAAAACAGTGCCCGAAGTGCACAAGTGCAGCATTTGAGACACGGCCATGGTTTCTTTCTCTCTTACGAAACATGTTCGTGTTCCTGAACAAACTTGTTTGTAGGTATCTGGTTACATGCTGAAGAAACCAAACAACCCAACTATTCATTTTTACTTTTAAATGCAAGTTCTTATTTTATTTCATTTTCATTTCATTATCATTTAGACTGGAGTTTCTCATTAATGTTTTTATTTCATAATGATTTTAATTTACAGCAAATTCAGTTAATGTCAAGTTCTGGTGTGTTTTGATTTGGTTCCCTCAATTGCGCTCGAACTTGAAAAGAGCCAGGTCACGCAAGGAACAACTCGAACAAGGCTTTTCCCCTTTGTTGTTTTTATTAAAGTTCATTTGTTGAATGATTGTTGTTGAAGGGGTTTCAGTCTTTCAGGTAGTTAGGTTGAAAACCTTGAACAATATAACAGAAAGAGACATTGCGTTACTTTCAAACATAAATCACCACGTTAAAGTTTAAATACAAAATAAAGCATTTACAAAATAAGTTTTAGCTCTTCAAACTTGATATTTACAGCAATTTCAAAGTATAAACTAAGACAAGTATAACGTTTTAACTTAGTCTTATTCTATTAAATGAAGTCAGTTGCCAACTGAGACCAAACATTTCACACATTAAGGATGAAAGTTCACCTTTCTCCACATTCAAACAACAGGTAAGTAAAGAAAGTAAAATCTCCTACCAGTTGCGTTTGACCGGTTCAATGAGGGATTCTTTAGTTGGGTTTGTTTGTCTCTTTCAGAGCTTTTGCTCTCAACAAACATTTGCTTCTTTCTTCCCCCGAGCACATGTTCAACTGAGGTTTAAGATGGCTGTCTGACAGGAAGTCCCGCCTCTTGACAGGCTCCCTGCAGGGCTGGATGAAGATTGGTTGCTGGTTATGAAAGTGGATGGTGTTTTGGATGTTGGATGTTTCGGTTCTCTCTCAGTTGACTTTTCAGTTAATGTAACGCGAGTGAGAGAGAACTCAGAGAAAAAGCTTAAAAAAAAATAAACTACAGTGTGGTGTGGTGTACAGACTTTTTGTTGAGAGCCCCTGGTGAAATGAAATCAGAGTTTGAGTCTAGAGACTAGAGAGCTCCTGGAGTGTATCCCCTGACCTCCACACTCCTCCTTAGCATTCTGGGCCACTGGCCCACGCTCACCCTTGGAGAAAATGCATCAGCATGACTGAGCAGCAGCACTCTGTCTTCCTCCTCCACCTCCTTTATGTCCACCTCTTCCTCCAGGTCCTTTTCTTCCTAATTCTCCATCTCCTCCTGCATCTCATCTTCTTCCTCCTCCTCCTTCTCCTCCTCCTCCTCCTCTCTCTCTCTCTCTCTCTCTCCACCTCCACCTCCTGTCTGTCTTCCTCCATCTCCTCTCTGTGCTCCACCTCCTCCTCTTCCATCTCCTCCTCTTCTTCCTCCTCCTCCTCTCTGTCTTCCTCCTCCACCTCCTCCCACCACTTATACCTCCTCCTCCTTTTCCAGCCTCTCCTCCTCCACTTCCTCCTCCTCTCTGTCCACCTCCTCCTCTACCTTGTTCTTTCTGTCTTCCTCTACCTCCTCCTCCTCCTCTCTGTCCTCCACCTCCCCCACCTCCTCTGTCCTCCTCCTGCACCTCTCCCTCTCTGTCCTCCTCCACCTCCTCTCTGTCTACCTCCTCTTCCTCATCTTCCTCCTCCTCTTCTTCCTCCTCTTCCACGTCATCTCTGTCCTCCCCTCCTCCTCCTCCTGCTTTTCCTTCTCCACCTCCACCTCCTGCTCTTCCTCCTCCACCCCCTCGTTTTCTTCCTCCACCTCCTCTCTGTCCTCCTCCACCACCCCCTCCAACAGCAGATGTCTGTGAACTGAACAGGTGCAGCCAAAAAATCCCCCACTGTCCCTTTTGAGTGTCACCAAAGCAAAATACCTGCTGTGGGAGCAGATGCACTGGCGATGGGGTTGAACAGTTGTCTTTAAGTGATACCTGATGCGGTTGGAGGAGGGTTTAGCAGTATAGTGTCTTTAAGTGATACCTGCTGTTTGTGCAGGGGGGTTGGCGATGGGGTTCAACAGTTTAGTGTCTTGAAGTGATACATGATGGGAGGAGGGTTGGCGATGGGTTTCAACAGTTTAGTGTCTTCAAGCGATATCTGCTGTGTGTGCAGGGGGGTTGGCGATGGGGTTTCAGCTGTTTAGTGTCTTCAAGTGTTTCCACTTGGGCATGGCACTAGCGTCACAAGAGACGTAATTACACTCCGACTGTTACTGTGGCAGTGATGGATAGACAGCTGCAACAATCTTGAGCCCCTGTCAGCGCGCCGCAGATAAATCACCCGGTGGTCTGCGATGGGAATTCAGGTTGACAGGAAAGAAACAGAAAATGATTTTTGATCCTCGTCGCTTCCAGTCCACCTCGACGCCCCTGTCCGGTTGTTGCAACATCCTGATAAATATCCCAGTATTTCTGTTGATATCACTCTCATGGGGCTGTGTGTGTGTGTGTGTGTGTGTGTGTGTGTGTGTGTGTGTGTGTGTGTGTGTGTGTGTGTGTGTGTGTGTGTGTGTGTGTGTGTGTGTGTGTGTGTGTGTGTGTGTGTGTGTGTGTGTGTGTGTGTGTGTGTGTGTGTGTGTGTGTGTGTGTGTAGGTGTGTGTGCGTATGCGTGTGTCCGCACACTCATACGATTATGTATTGGTGCAAGAATACAATAGCATTTGTATTCCTGGGTCCACACACTGATCCTTGGGGACCTGTCAAAACACCCCCGCCTTTG
>NC_085873.1:33114157-33128528 GCF_034702125.1 Engraulis encrasicolus | reverse complement strand
CTTTGCTACCTCGAATCATCAGTTGCATACAGAGGGGAAAAAGCTGTGCACGAAAGGGAAAAAGGCCTGAATGATTTAACCTGCACCTGTCTTGTCACATAAGCCAGTCTTCACACACTACAACATGGCTCCATGACCATTTCACCCAAGAGGTATGACATTTTTCTGACCTGAGATCATTGTGTGAAAACCAGTGACAGTGGGCTATATGGGGCATATGGGTCTTCCAATACATTTGGCCTTGACATGCTGCCATGAAAGAATTCTTTCCCTTCACCTTTTATCGGAAACAGTGTTCCAATATTCAGTGAATCATTGCAATCAATAACGGCCACACATATATTCTGAAGCTGTTACATTTTGTGAAAATGTACAAGAGTGAACTCTGGGAACTCTATGGCACAGTGTGCATACTGTATGACGGTTACATGATAATATATGATCATGTTTTCCTTGTTTAATCCACTTAAACCCATCACAGGTGTCAAACTCAAGGCCCGGGAGCTAAAAGTGGCCCACAGAGTCATTTTATGTGGCGTGTGATCATTTCAAATGTGCATTACAGTTGGCCCACATGCACCATTAACGTAGAAAATATGACTTGAATGCAACATGTTGTGCATCATAAGAATTATGAGAGGGCCCAGGCAAGTGCAACGGCACAAATTAGCACATACAAGGAAATGCAGGGGCATTTTTAGTGGGGCCACGGCCCCACCGTGACTTAGCTTGGGCCCCACCTAGCTCAGGACCCTTCAAATATTTATTTTGTTAAATTATTTATTTTTAAATTGTTCGGAAATAAATGCAATTGCGCAGTTATCGCTTTGCCCCGTGCACAACAAAATGTAATTTCAAATTCTTTGTATGACCAGTGCATGTAAAGAAATTGACAATAAAACCTACTTGACTTGACTTGACAATATTCTGCTACGACTGATCGATCTGGCAACCCTGTGTATGAGCTTCAACACAAGTCTTGTGACCAGTCCAGTTTTCTGCTAGATGTCTTCTGATTGGTTGGCATGTTCATGCGCGACTGCTTGCCGCCAGAGTTGTGTGCAGTTATTTACTAATGCATCTGATAGTTCAATAATTTCTGGATTTATCATGCAGCCGAGGCAGCACCCGAATCCGCGCGTATTTATGAGAAGGTATGGATTTAGAACATGTAGGCTACACTAGACACAACACTAAAGTGATAACATGTCATCTAATGATAACATTGTCATCATAACTGACAACATTTTGCAAGCTGGTAAATGTTGGTAAAAGTGTTGCAATGAATACTTTAGTATTGCCACTATTAGGTTGTGGACATCCATTAAATATACTATTACTGTTTAACACAAATAATAGTCGGTGCCTGTTGCCAAGATGTTGGTGACATGCGATGCTTAACTTTCACTTTTGCCGGTATTTGTTATGGGGTTCTGGCTGACAGTGTTTAGAAGTTGCGAAGGAGTGATGCGTCCGTCTTGCGTGGGAATGAATAGTGAACAGCAGGCAAATCGACTGAATATTATCTGGAGAATCGCCATTGGGGGCGAATTGGGGGCGAATCGCCATTGGGGGCGAATCGCTATATGGGGGGCGTTGAGAAGGATACAGTTGAGAGGGGGCAGTGCTTACATTTAGTTGCCATTGGGGGGCATTAGTCTATCTTATTTCTTAAAAATAAGGGGGGCCTTGGCAGGCTTATGATGTGGTCGAGGGGGCATTGGGAGACTCCAGGGGACTTTTATTCAAAACAAGTTGAGACTACAGGCATTTAATGCATCCTTCCTTGATTGGGACACGTTCCAATAAATGACTCCCACAGCGCACACACATGGGCGCGCACACACACACACACACACACACACACACACACACACACACACACACACACACACACACACACACACACACACACACACACACAAACAACACAGACACACACACACACACACACACACACACACACTTGCAGCCAGGACCCATCTCATCCACATCCTAATG
Organism: Engraulis encrasicolus; assembly: GCF_034702125.1. Classification (NCBI taxonomy): domain Eukaryota; kingdom Metazoa; phylum Chordata; class Actinopteri; order Clupeiformes; family Engraulidae; genus Engraulis; species Engraulis encrasicolus. The sequence continues at coordinate 33,126,527 of NC_085873.1, read as the reverse complement.
CAGCCCATCCGAACCTACCGCCACACTCCCACACAACAACACACACAGATGGCCTCATAACTCTCCTGCTTTAAAGACGAGACGCTTCAGAGGAAGACTGGCACGATCTCCTGTACGCCGCTGCTGTGACTCGCTAAAATAATCTCTATGGAAATAAATACCCATACAATACATCCATGCATAAATAAATAAGTAATGGAATCAGCTGTGGTTGAAACCATGGTAATAAATAAACAAAAAAACTCATAAACGGTGCAGCTCAGGTGGTCAGCCAGCAGGTAGGTAGGTAGGTGTGTGTGTGTGTGTGTGTGTGTGTGTGTGTGTGTGTGTGTGTGTGTGTGTGTGTGTGTGTGTGTGTGTGTGTGTGTGTGTGTGTGTGTGTGTGTGTGTGTGTGTGTGTGTGTGTGTGTATGTGTGTGTGTGTGTGTGTGTGTGTGTGTGTGTGTGTGTGTGTGTGTTCAAAAGGGATGGTGATAGATTCCCACACAGACCTGATATGCGTCGCGGTGACACCAGCAGAGTGTGGAGGTTCCTGGAGGCAGTGGTTGGCCTAGATATCCTCATTGCCATTTGATTTGTCACCAGCACAGGCTTCTCTTGCCGCTGGAAAATTCCCATTTCTTCAGGAGCGAACCAGGTGGTCTCCAGAGCCAGAGTATTGTTCAGGTAGACCTGTAAAAAAAAAAGGTATCGCTCACAAAATAAGTCTTTCTTGAGGTGCTGGCTTATTGTGCATACAAATGACTAAGAAACTTGGGAGTTTGAAGAAGGCCAGACAGTCGAAACGTTACTTCAAAATAAAAACATAGAGCAGAGTGTGTGTCATTTTCTCGATTTTCTTTCACATAGGTAGACCTGTAAAACACCAGTGAGCTGCATGTCAAATACACTACACCTTGGTTTCATTTCAATTTCAAATAACACATTTTATGCACATACATGCATGTATGAAGGCAAGACACACAAACAGACAAGACAAACAAAACAAACAGAAGCACAGGGGCTATAGGCCAACAACAACAACAACAATATCTATAGAAGCGCTAATGAGCTCTTGGTGAGACGTCCAGCCCCAATCCCAATGGCAAGAGGGATATCTACCGTAGAGTGTTGTTCAAGTAGACCTGTAATTAATACGCATGTAGATCTGCATTTTAATTTAAACAGGGTATTTGATGCACACCATAAGAGAGGACACAGAAACAGACAGAGGCTATAGTCCAGGGGTGGGGATCCTTTCTCATTCGAGGGGCCACATCAAATGTTCACATTTTATTAAGTCCTCCAAGGGCCGTACTATAAACACAAACCAGGATATCCCCCTGCACTTTAGGCCTATATTGAAGGTGGCCACCTTTACAATAGACCCCACCTTCACTAGGTCCCCGGAAAATATAATTTCAGTGTATTGCAAATATACTGTAATTTCTAAGATGTCATAAGACTTGTCATATTTCATGTGAAGCTGCATAACATTAAAATTATATCGGCGGCCGGATAAGACAGCCTCAGGGACCGCAAACAGCCCCCATTACCCCCCGCTATAGTCCAACAGTAGCAACATTTACATATGTCCAGTCTTAGTCAAAAGGTCAGTCATAGGCAACTGGCCATTTAGAGCTTGGAAATGTTTAGTATCTTGAGAGATATTAGTATCTAGTGAGAAACACAACTAATAGGCCTAAAGGCCCACTCCACAGAAGTCAATAGCCTCTCACACTTCAAAAATACAACTTCAGAAGTCTGACTGTTAACGCTATTTTTCAAGCTTCAAAAGAGGCCCAAAATGCCTGCAGCTAAAACTTTGACTAAGATGACCTGGATCTGGATGAATGAGAATCTTCACAGACACCAAACATCTTCTTGTAGCGTACAATACCACAAACCCCATCTTCTGGTAGAGTAAGATATCCCAAACCCCATTTTCTAGTACAGTACAGTAAGATACCACAAACCCCATCTTCTGGTAGAGTAAGATATCCCAAACCCCATTTTCTAGTACAGTAAGATATCCCAAACCGGAAAACCCCATCTTCTAGTAGATTAAGGTACCCCAAACCTAGCCTACCCGATGCAAAGGAGTGTGCTCAAGTTTGTTCTCCTAAGGGGGGGTTGTCCCCTTTCATCTTGTCTTTCTGTGGTGTTTGGTGGTGGCTTGCAGAAGATGTGTGCTACTGCCATCTACAGCTCTAAGCGAACTCCATTTATTCTCAACCTAAATTTTGAAAAGGTCACCTGGGTCATTTCACGTGAAATCAGACGCTTTGGGACCCGACCGATCCGGATTTCAATCATACTTGGTGTGCCTTTTTAGTAGCAAGGTAGCACCCCAGAACTGCGTTGGTTTGAATCTGACACTAATATTAAGGGAGAAACAGACTAGGAAAGGTTCACATTTTAGGGTAGGACACTATACATTCAGCCTTGAATATATCAGTCAGTGTTAGTCACAAAAAGATGCCTGTGGTATTGTTTGAAAGCTCTTTTCTGGCTCTACATATTACACAATCAGCTTGGAATACAACGACTCTCAGAATATGAATTATGATAAATTGAAAAATTAAAAATTGAATATCTAAAAAAACTATATTTTAAAATGGCCAGTTCCTTGTCCAAACGTAGCCGGCAATGTCATTAGCAACACCTCAAATGCTGGTGTTCGGTTCTTTATTCATTTCAGAGAGAATTTGACTCACAAATATGGCATCATACAGACCACTTACTAATAATATGGTAATACCATAGTAGCATCACATGACAAAACAAAAACAAAACAAAAATGGTCAGTTTCCATGGACCCAGGTTTCAGAAACTAAGGCAGATGTCCATTTATACACACCAAATGATGATATGTGAATGTTTGAACATTCCTTCTCTGTGTACCTGTGTCATCTTCCCTTTACCGTACTTTAAAGAGATAATCAATGGCTACACTCTCATTTTGTACTCTACCAGTGCATTTGAAGCAGCAGCTGTGTCTTTTGTAGATAATGTATAAGTACGTCCCGTTGCAGTTAGGTTCCACTACCAGAAGCACATCCTGATGATCCATGACAAGTCTATCTGGTCTGAAGGGAAAAGTGAAGGATGGAGATGGTCCATGAGGATGCAGGAAGTTCAGTTTCACCTCTCCAGTGCTCAGCATACATTCATCAACACATGCTAGCCACCAGTTGCCATCATATACAGCTACAACATACCCTTTGATGCTTGAAAATGTAACACATTCCTTTACTGAGCTCACTCTTTCAACTCCTTCTCTGAATGCGGAAAATGGCCTAATGTCCATTGACAATGGGCAGAAGCTGTGTAGTTTTTGAGTACCTGGAATAGTTCTTGCAGATTCAAACCTCTTCAACAGGTTCTCAGCTTCATGATGGTGCATCTCTCTCAAGAACATCCATTGCCAGTTTGCCACAACAGAGATGTACCATCATGAAGCTGAGAACCTGTTGAAAAGGTTGGAATCTGCAAGAACTATTCCAGGTACTCAAAAACTACACAGCTTCTGCCCATTGTCAATGGACACAGTGGAAGTTAGGCCATTTTCGGCATTCAGAGAAGGCAGAGTTGAAAGAGTGAGCTCAGTGAAGGAATGTGTTACATTTTCAAGCATCAAAGGGTATGTTGTAGCTGTATATGATGGCAACTGGTGGCTAGCATGTGTTGAGGAATGTATGCAGAGCACTGGAGAGGTGAAACTGAACTTCCTGCATCCTCATGGACCATCTCCATCCTTTACTTTTCCCTTCAGACCAGATAGACTTGTCATGGATCATCAGGATGTGCTTCTGGTAGTGGAACCTGTAACTGCAACGGGACGTACTTATACATTATCTACAAAAGACACAGCTGCTGCTTCAAATGCACTGGTAGAGTACAAAATGAGAGTGTAGCCATTGATTATCTCTTTAAAGTACGGTAAAGGGAAGATGACACAGGTACACAGAGAAGGAATGTTCAAACATTCACATATCATCATTTGGTGTGTATAAATGGACATCTGCCTTAGTTTCTGAAACCTGAGACCATGGAAACTGACCATTTTTGTTTTGTTTTTGTTTTGTCATGTGATGCTACTATGGTATTACCATATTATTAGTAAGTGGTCTGTATGATGCCATATTTGTGAGTCAAATTCTCTCTGAAATGAATAAAGAACCGAACACCAGCATTTGAGGTGTTGCTAATGACATTGCCGGCTACATTTGGACAAGGAACTGGCCATTTTAAAATATAGTTTTTTTAGATATTCAATTTTTAATTTTTCAATTTATCATAATTCATATTCTGAGAGTTGTTGTATTCCAAGCTGATTGTGTAATATGTAGAGCCAGAAAAGAGCTTTCAAATAACACCACAGGCATCCTTTTGTGACTAACACTGACTGATATATTCAAGGCTGAATGTATAGTGTCCTACCCTCACATGTGAACCTTTCCTAGTCTGTTTCTCCCTTAATATTAGTGTCAGATTCAAACCAATGCAGTTCTGGGGTGCTACCTTGCTACTAAAAAGGCACACCAAGTATGATTGAAATCCGGGTCGGTCGGGTCCCAAAGTGTCTGATTTCACGTGAAATGACCCACCTAACCTAAGACCTCCTAAAGGGGAGTTCACCTGACGTCACATGGATCCAGGAAAAATACGTTCTTGATGTATCTTACTCTACTAGAAGTAAAGATGTCTGCAGTCACATCCAACCTTCAGAGGGTTCACCTTATATTCTGGGAGCCTCCTCTTCTCAACCCAGCCCTTCCTGAGGTGTGGGTGGAGGATGGTGCGGTACACGCGGGGAAACACAGGCACCAACTCCACGCTCGCAGACGGCTGGAATCCCAAAACATGTGGCCTTGATGGCAGATCAAACTACAATGGCACAAAAACAGAAATACCTCAGTGTAAACAAAAAAAACATCAGTGCATATTTAACCTTGTATAACTAGGAGGATGACTGATTTGTTCAGATAAGGCAAATAAAATTACAAATAGTTTTTGCTTCATGTGCTTTAAGTCCTTGTGCACAACCCTTCAGCTATCCAGGTGCAGGTGTAAGGCAGGAAAACGTGATCAATATGAAAAGTTCATCAAACACCGCACACAGGATACTGTTCTTTTTTTTCTCTTTATTTTTTGGAGCGAACTCTTTGGAAAGAGTTTTGCTTCTTAGAGCTGCTTCTTAGACCTTTCAGCCACATGTGTCCTTTGGAATCCTCCACGTTACAGCAGTAGGCCTACATGAAGTGCAGGAACCCTAATCGTCCGAAAATACCATCCAAAAAGAAGGGCAGGAACTCTGATTTTCCAACAGTCTCGTCAGTAGGCCCTACCAAATCTGTACAAGTCACGTTTTTGTAGGCCTATTGCCTGCACACATTTTGAAAAACTTGTTTTGAACGTGTAAAATGCGGTGCGCGAGATAAGTTCTGCCGGAATGCTGATCATGAAAATCATGAGGAAGGTGAACTGGGTTCCTCTGAGTTCCCGCCCACTTCAAGCACCACTTTACAGCAGTTATCTGATGGAGGGGAAACAGATGATTCATGGCATCTATCATGCAAGTGTAAACACAAACATATGCCATGCCATACTAACGTGATGAAATGAATTGACTACGTATGTATGGGAACTACTGACTGTGTGGGAAGCATGTGAAACTATAACTCAATGAAGCGACGTTGTTGTATGTCAGCACTATCGCTCTCTCTGTTTGTCAGTGGAGACTGATTAAAGCTACTCAAAACAAGGATCTCCTGCCAAAAGATTTGGATGAAAACACACGCTGACAGACATTACAAGCAGAGCTGAAGGCTAAGAGATATTTACTACGCTTACTGAGTCATGTCGCAAACCACATTAAAAATATATCAGAAAACTTGAGGGCGAAAAAAAAGCTTTGGAACGTGAAAAAATAAATGTCTTTTAACACAAGTGCATCATCAACATTCATTTTCTTTTCTGCTCAAGCAATCTTCCCTCCTCCTCCTCCTCCTCCTCCTCCTCCTCCACAGCAGAGTAAATCCAAGGCCTATAAATGTTGCTTAGTGCAATGAAAAGTCAAGGTCTACATCGTTATCAATATGCCTGTGAAGTCCTGATCAAGCCCCTTCTGCATGCCCTAGTGCTCGCATGGAAATTGTGCTTCTCAGCTCTTGGTGAGAAAAAAAAACCCACCTCTTGTGGACCTCGGAAGACACTGCAAGGCACACAGTGCATACAAATCCACCCGCAAACCCAGGGCCCTACACCTCCACCCACCTCTCTCTCTCTCTCTCTCTCTCTCTCTCTCTCTCTCTCTCTCTCTCTCTCTCTCTCTCTCTCTCTCTCTCTCTCTCTCTCTCTCTCTCACACCACTTCTGATCAAGTGTGTGAGTCAAGATTAGTGTAAAGATACCGAGTTTGATGTAAACACATGACAACCTCCTCTCCAAGTAGCCAATCCACTGATTTCAACTTCAATTTCAACAATCATTCATTCCATTATAATTGTTATTTTGATTTAAAGGGACACTGTGTGAGATTTTTAGTTGTTTATTTCCAGAATTCATGCTGCCCATTCACTAATGTTACCTTTTTCATGAATACTTCACACCACCATCAAATTCTAAGTATTCATTATGACTGGAACAACTGCACTTTTCATACATGAAAAGGGAGATCTTCTCCATGGTCCGCCATTTTGAATTTCTAAAAATAGTCATTTTTAGCTGTAAAAATGCCTGTACTTGGACCATACTAGACAATATTTGTTTATTACTTAGTAAACTTTCATGTAAATATCAAATTTGGCAATAGGCAGTCCAGTTTCAATGAGCAGCATAGTTGCAGTACCTTTTTTGACCATTTCCTGCACAGTGTCCCTTTAAGTAACCATATTGTGAGTGATTAGGTCTATTCTAGATTAAAACAATACACATTTTAGCTCTTATGACAAATGCACTGAGGAAATTAACTTATTCGCCATGTAGGCTACAAATTTCATACTTGAAGTGTCAGAATTACCTGGACATTTGGGAGTGGAAACTGGTTAATGGCTCGCTCTGGCGCTGGAGGAATCCGTATCAAAGGGACCGAGAGTGGATCACAGGACAGCTGCCAGCTCGAGAGCCCCTGCAGCAGCGGTGGTGGGCGCGCGGAGATCAGCAGAGGCGCTGGAACGCTGGCACCCTGCACGCGGCAGAGTCCAGAGCCGCCGGGGATCATCCATACCCACGGAGGCGGCTCCGCGTTCACCTGCCACAGCTGCGGCTGACCCTTAAAGCGCGGAACCGGGATCATCCCTACATCCTACCTCGACGGAGTCTGGCGAGTCCGTGTCCTTAATGAGAGGGGGGAAATAGGAGACGAATCACACGGCGGGTTGGACTTACAAGCGAGGCAAGCCCACACATAACTCCGTGGTAGCGCAAACTCCACGTGTTGAAAACACCACGGGCGAGAAAACGGACTCTTTTTTACGGTTCTCAAACAACTGACCGTTCAGAATAAATAGGCCTATAGTGTCACTCACGGAAGTAATTCTGCTAAGCATCAACACAACAAATAAAGCGTGACATGACAAAAGCGCGTTTCGTGATCTGCAGTGGTTTTCAGTCCAATAGCCTACATAGAATACTTTAGGCAAAGGCTAAAAACTAATTTCGGCAATCTCGTAGACTAGGGTGTGTTCAATGTGATACCTGGGTGTGCTATAATAAATAAAGCTTCTATTCTGCTCTGCAGCATGCGTAATGACAACACGGATTACACAGATGTCCAATTTATCCAAGTTGAGCGAACCTTCCAAATAGTGTAGCCTACGTTTTGCAACTTGCGCCGTTGGTGAGGAAAGATAAACGCAATCATGCCCCAATGTAGGCCTAATTAAAAATGATACATTTAACGAACTTACCCAAATGTTATTGACAAATACCCTCTCGGTGATGTTTATTTATCCATTGTCAGCAAATACATTTCTTATTATTCCAGATGAAAACAGTGTCCGAATACCTGCAGTTTTCAGGAATATCCAAGAGTTATTATTAAAATGATGCGATGTAGGTCTGAAGTCTTCTGAACTGGTATGACGATCGAAAGCGCCACATCCGTGGACGCAAGAATTCAATATACGTAGCTGTGTTCTCTCCGAACTCTGGCGTTTATGTTGGAGCTTCGGTGGGCATCATACAAGTTTGACTGCCACAGAATATCTTGCGTTGCGTTGAAGCATCATCCTTGAAACACCACCCTGTGATGAAACTCGCGCCGTTGAGGAAAAGCCAAGGCAAGATAATAGGCATACACTCCCCTAAACTCTTCTCCATACACACGGACAGATGAAAAAACGTGTGTGTTGTCTCGGCGGTGTTGAATAACGCTTTGTCTCCAAGTGCTCGCCACGCGACCCGCACAAGTGCGCAATCTCTCCTCCTTATGCCAGGGCTGGATGCTGCGATGTGTTCTCAGTTCGCTGCAAATGCATAACTGTTACGCCAAACGTGCGTAGCAAAGCAGAGTCCACGTCAAGGGCCCCGGAGAAGAAAGAGAGAGTGAGACATGGTGGAGCTGGTGGAATGTAAACGCAACGATTTAAGCGTGAAAATTATTCAAGAAAATTATCCACTTGTTCCCTTGATACGGCTTCTCTATATGCAAGGAATATTGCCCCGGGCACTAGGCCTAATTGCCTTGCACTTAAAAATCTAGCAAAACTATTCATTTACTAATATTTTCTCGTTTCCCTAATATTACATCACAGACTTGATTACTTAACAATACTCGCTGCCTCTCGGTGACATTAATCTTTTTGTCTACAATCATCATCTCCTATCAGTTTTTGCTCCCTCAACTTTTAATTGTGTTAATGTCTCTCGTGTGTATGTGCAGGGATGGATTATGATTCCATGGGCCCCGGGGCATAACAGCAAGAAAGGACAACTCAATAAGTGTGGCTAGTTTACAAAAAAATTCAGGGTTTCAGGCCAGATGTGGGAATCTGTTGGAGGTTTGGGGATTGTTTCTTGAGAAAAATGGAAAATTCAGTTGTTAAATGTGCGGTTATAGCCTAATGCAGTATGAGAATGGAAATATATAGGCCAGGGCTTCAGGGCCCCCTTGGCTCTCAGGGCCTGGGCCCAGTAGGCCCATGCAGTAATCTGTCCCTGTGTATGTGTGTCCAGCCATGTTCTTAATATTATGTGTATTGTGTTGGCCTATTAACATCTCCCTGGGGATCAGTAAAGTAACTCCACCCTACACAAGTTTTTTTTAACAATATAGTCCTTACAAATGATGGTGAAGCACACTAACCAAAAAAGCAGAGTATTCAAATTCCAGGGTTAGATATTGGGAGTTGATTTTATCAGTCAACATGACATTTTAACTCTCTTTGCTTTAAAATGGTGGTACAGAACCAAGGTTATTCCGCATTTTGGACATTTTTATTTAACTCTGCAAAGTGCAAAGCTCTGTCAGCCTGGTGACGCCATCCGATGTAGGCCTACTCCACCCAAAGATTTTGGGCACATTGTCTGGCAAAAGCTTCAATCTCGGTTCTCTCAGTGTTTAGCCAATCAGCAAACGGTTCAGAGTGCTGACGCAAAACTCACCTGCGATGTCCGTTACTGATTGGTTAAGGTAACTGTATTCACACTGATTGACGGAGTCAACAGTCGACTTTTCACACAGGCTAGCACTCTATGCACGCGGCAGCAATTTGAGCATCAGTCTAGCCATTACAGTATTGTGGCCATCCCAATGGAGCATGTTGGGGTGTTCATATAGCCTACAGTGATGTGGCTATCCCTACACTCGAACCTGTTGGGGTGTTCATATACCCTACAGTGATGTGGCTATCCCTACACTGGAACCTGTTGGGGTGTTCATATACCCTACAGTACCATCCCTATCTGGAACCTGATGGAGTGTTCATACACAGTATAGATGGTGGCAGTTGGCAGTTGCAGTTGTGTAAACCAGTGTTTCCCAACCTTTTTTGTCTCACGTACCCCCAAAACCTCTCAATTGTGCCATGAACACCCCCTAATTCATGTTCTTTATCGCTTTCTCTGTCCTTATATGAGTGCTCCATACATTTGTTGTAAAAATAACATTTTCCCAAGTACCCCCTGCAGTGTGTTAGCATACCCCTAGTGGTACACGTACCCCTGGTTGGGAAACACTGGTGTAAACCACTAATGAACAAGGTCAATCATCCCTCTGTTCTTGTGTGCTTATCTACTATAAGTGGTTATACTGACTGACTGTTGTGTGCCTTTGTTCATATTAGTCGTTAATTCCTACCAAGGAAAAGATATGAACCAAAGCCACTGGAAATTGTGTTTTTTTTAAACAAACATCAAGGACCTTGAGGCTCAAATTCACCCATGCTTATTGGGGCTAGTTTATACCAAGCACAATATTTCCAACTACCTTGCCATGACTCTGTCTGTTTGCCTACAGCGGAGATCGCAGGAGTTCATCTCGTATTCATAATCTGGAGCGTGTCCAATTTTTAATCACGTCATGTAACTGCAGCAGCTTATTCCTTTCCACTTTGGATGGAAATGACTGCAGATGTCTGCACATTGATTAAATATCTTGTATTTTATAACACTGTTTATGCGTTTGACTTGAGAGCGAGAGTCTTATGAGCACTTCAGACGTGTTGGTCTCCCATATCACTCCACAGAGATTTTTCATCCTAATGCATTAACAAAAATGAAATGGCATGAAGATGGGAATAGCCCCTTAAGTCACAAATGTAATATTTTCCGACTCTAGTCTCCCTGGCTTTTCCCACATTACTCCCTGTAGGCTCTGTGACGATGGAGCCCTGGATCTGGAATTATAATTAAAGAAGGTTTTCCAGTCATATAGGCCCTTGATTGGCTGATGTCAATGCTGGGATACTTGCCTATCGCACGATTGTCCTTTTCCGCTTCAACATGATGGTGAATACCAAGTCAAACCCCCAAAGCATGAACCCCATAATGGTGGTGATTCAACACCCATTCCAGCCTGCAAACAATACATGTACAGTATATAGGCCTACTATAGTGTGTGTGTGCAACAGTAACTCGGGCCATTCGTGAAGTCTTTACGAGAAAAACAGAAAAAAATCAACTTTAAGCCTCGTGGTGCCTTTACGAATAGCCTAGTTTCTCGTGGTTGGGCGACGAAAGGGGGAACTGACAATTGGGGTAGTTTGGTACTGGGGGGGAGAATAATGCGGACAGACGTCAACAATCAAGCGCGATTGAAGGCTAACTGGAAACAACGGTAATCAAACATTTCAAACAAGTGATTTACGGTTAAGTTTAGGGTTAGGGTTAGGGTTAAGGGTAGGGTTAGGGTTGGGGTTAGGGTTAGGTTTAGGGTTAAGGTTAGGGATAATGTTGGAGGAAGGGAGACATGGCATGAAGCTGACACAACGACAGCGCTTCCCTCCCGGAATGCACGCACGCTGCTCTCTCTCACCCTCTCTCTCACCCACTCTCGACGAAAGCGCGCGTTGCCCAACTACGAAAAATGAGACTATATCGTAAAGGCACCATGAAGCATGTAGTTGATTTTCCCCGAGAATGAGCTTGTGTGTGTGTGTGTGTGTGTGTGTGTGTGTGTGTGTGTGTGTGTGTGTGTGTGTGTGTGTGTGTGTGTGTGTGTGTGTGTGTGTGTGTGTGTGTGTGTGTGACATGTGACCCTATTGGAATAGAGTGGCAGACTGGCATGTATCTGTTCAAAAGACCATCATCCTAAGGTGAATCTGGTTTGAATCCTTTGCTGCGCTTATACCACTTGTAGAGTAGTATAAAGTTGTAGGCGCTCTGGAACATTGTCTCTCCCTGTCTGTCTGTCTCTCTGTCTGTCTGTCTCCCTCCCTCTCTCTTTCTCTCTCCGTGTGTGTGTGTGTGTGTGTGTGTGTGTGTGTGTGTGTGTGTGTGTGTGTGTGTGTGTGTGTGTGTGTGTGTGTGTGTGTGTGTGTGTGTGTGTGTGTGTGTGTGTGTGTGTCTTCATGTTGAAGTTGAGCTATAAAACCTATGCTTACTGATATGATAATGCAGAGTTCATGTTCATGTACTTACAGCCTGATGATTGGCCTGCACCCCTGACCTTTGCTGTCCATCTGAGTCCTGTACTATGTGAGGCGTGTGTAAATGTCCAGGAGGAAACAATAATCCAACTGTACTCTGCAGTGTCCTGCTGCTAAATGAGTGTCTATACTCAGGTGAGGTTTTAGAACCATCTCCAAGGACACATCATAATGACATCACAGACAAGTGACTCTATTGGAATGGAGTGGCATACATCACAGACAAGTGACCCTATTGGAATAGAGTGGCAGACTAACATGTAAGTTATCTGTTCAAGAGACTATCATCCTAAGGTGAAT
>NC_085873.1:33076657-33111657 GCF_034702125.1 Engraulis encrasicolus | reverse complement strand
ACCGCGTCATAGCGAATTCGCTTAAGATTAGCTTGAGTTTAATCGTCAAAATTCGCCCTGGTCGCTCAAGAAGCTTCGCTCCTGCCGAATTCGCTCTGGTAGCTTTATTCGCCTTCCCTCCATAGAGACACAATGACTTCCGCCGCGCAGGTCGCTTAGTTCGCCTTTGATGTACACGGGGCATGAGTGAGTGAGTGAGTGAGTGAGTGAAGGTGTAAAATTATAAATAATAATGCTATACGTTTATTAAAAACTTGATGTGAAGTCATAAAATGTGATCCCTTGGTTTCAGAACTAGTCTATTGTATAATTCAACATCATGGTTTCATAGTCCATACCGTTTAGGTTTCTGGTCCTCAGAACAGTCAGAAGGGAAGTGCAATTACAGGCTGTGTGTGATTTACCGTGATGTAAAACCCTCTTACAAGCCCCAAGTGTAGAGTGCACTAGCTGAAAGAGAATGTCACTTTGTGTTTGAATAAATGGCTGCAGAGGACTTGTTACTACACTAAATGCTACTCTGCGAAATATTTTTACCCGTGTCATTTTGTGTTTATTAGCTTGTGCAAGCCATAGCTCTTTATACAATCCATCATTTTGACTCTGTGAAAATGGCATTAATTAGTTTTTTGAATAATATTTTTTATGCTAGACCTCTTTGGTGAATATTTTCATGTATAATTGGTGGAGGGCTTATTAAATGTGTTGTGGAGCTGTCGCAGGTGACCTCTGCCCTCGATTTTTAGTTTGATGGAGTCAGTAAATCAATGGCTTTGTCTGGGCTTAACACGTTTTCAGAATCATCATAATTGCACAGAGCCATTTAGGATTGAATGACAACTAAAGTAATGGAAATCCAAATTTCAGATAATATTTCATAAGTGTTTACTTTAGCCTACATTTTTAAGGTTCTATACCATTTCTCTATCTGTCAATCGGTTCACCTGACTACAATCTTTTAGGCTTTAGACTTTAAAATACAAATTCCAGAAATAACACAGGTAGGTCCATGGCAGTTCAGGCAAGTTGTCAAGCGCTGAAGAGAAGAGCACCTCCAGGCTGGCTTTTGACGAGTAGTCTGGCACTCCAACACTGAACCAAATAAGCAATCCTTCATTTCTAGCACACAGTGTGTGTATCAGGCTACAGCCTGCTCCTTGCTGAGAAATAAACCCTTTCTACTACTTTTCTGCTATTGGAGAGACATTGAAGACATTATTATAATTATTCACTTGTAAAACAAATGCACTCTGCGCTTCTAAAGTAACAATCCGGTAAAACCAGAGCAAGACTAAATCAAAAGTAGAAAGGAAAAAGAATCTGGTGCCACACACAGATGTCTATTTTCTGTAATTTATTTTATCAATGCAATCAGACTAACGTTTCGTCATGCGTGATGCATGTCAAAACATAAGTCTGATTGCATTGATAAAATAAACCGCAGAAAATAGATATCCATGTGGCACCAGGTTATTTTCCCTTTCTATTTACAATATTATAGACTCTCAAAGCTCAAATGAGGTCAACAAGACTCCATCTGAACCCCCCTCCTCGAGGAGAAACTAGTTTATGTTGTTGTCCACATTACACATGGAGGTAGGGGTGCCCCCCAGCTGATAGACTCTCTTCTGCTGAAGTAGGAAGTGATGCTAAGAGCAATCCTCCCAAGGGCACACTCTAAAAAAGGAGCTGTGTGAAATCTTATAGACTCCACTGGGTGCAACCCACTTTAAATTGTGTACTGTGTGGCAGTAAAACTTATCCCTGACTGTATACAGCTTCTGATTATGCTGAGGCGCTATTTTATGAGCTTTTTTCTTGGCCCTGTTGTAGTAAATGGATAGGTAAAGCATCGGTGAGGTGAACAGATGCTTCCAGTTTCCTGAGGGAGCAGGGGTGAGCACATGATGGGTTATAATCTTCATATGCTTATGAAGACGAGAGGCGGTGGCTCCAGGCCAAAGCTGTAAGGGACACAGTGTACCATTTCATTAGGCCCATGGTTCCCAAACTGGGGGGTCACAGAGGTACTGCGGGAGGGTCGGGGACAGATGGGTCGGTTAGCATAGTATAAGCTTTCCATGCATCTTTAGTAACAATATTCCCTTCAGCTCATGAATAGGCCTATTTACCTTTACTGTGGTTTACAATAAAGCTTAGCAAAAAACACGCTTTTGCTTTTGGAAAATGGGAGGAGGGGGGTCGTGAAAATATTCTTACGTCCAAAAGGGAGTCCCAGCAGAAAAAGTTTGGGGGCCACTGCATTAAGCTGTCGAGCCAGACTACAACATGAAAAGGTTAGTCTGGAACCGCACCGCCTGTTTCAGAAAGGGGAGGGCTGTCGATGGGACTAAGGCCGAATCTCATTTCCAATTTCTACCCCTACACCTATGCCTTCCCTTCCAAATTGATGTTTGCAATGCTATGCACTGCCTGTGCAATGCTATGAACAATCAGAGCAAAAGTTACAGATTTGTCCAAACAGTGAATAAAAAAGAACTTGCATTGTGATTGGTGAACGGGTTTACAACCCCTTTGCGTTTGACCACCAGCGGTGCAATACAATACCAACTCACTCATCAGGCAAAAATGGAATTCATTTATGACCAAAAGTGGTTGGCAAGAATGTAGGCCTACGTAGAATACATGGTGGACTTAGTAAAAAATTGAGACTTTGACTTGAACTTGACTTGGCTTTGGTATGACTTGGATTTGGACTTGACTTGGTCAAATGTGTCCTAACTTGTGACTTGACTCGGGCTTGATTTGGAGGACTTGCGACCCACTTGTGTGTCTTGCAAATTGACTTGGTCCCATCTCTGCCAGGTGGGTCCATCTAGTTTACTACTTCATACTGTAGGTGCAGGTCCCAACTTCTCTATTGGGTAACACAACAAGACCAGTATATATGGGTCGTCGTTTGTCTTCATGAATAAACATGAAGGCCGTCTGAGGAACTCTCCATCAAATGGTTCCTTTCCCTTTCTAGCCCCCCAGACAACTTCAGTGTATTCTGCCATGAATTACTATAGTCCATTACACTGGCAATTACCCATGCAACCGCAAAGACCTTGCTCCCATTAGATGGTGTGTGTGTGTGTGTGTGTGTGTGTGTGAGAGAGAGAGAGTGTGAGGGTGTGTGTGAGGAAGCACAAGCTTTTATTGAATTGACAAGATGGGCTTGGCACAGCTAAATGTCACAATAGTTCAGATCTAATCAGCCCGTACCTTCCTCTTAGGGTCTGTCAAGCACAATTCCTCAGAACAGACATCTGATTAATCTAGCTCCAGCCCAAAAAGTGTGTGTGTGTGTGTGTGTGTGTGTGTGTGTGTGTGTGTGTGTGTGTGTGTGTGTGTGTGTGTGTGTGTGTGTGTGTGTGTGTGTGTGTGTGTGTGTGTGTGTGTGTGTGTGTGTGTGCAGGGAAGCCGACCGTTGGGAACAAAGAGGTCAGTTGTTCCGGGCCCAGTCAGAGAGGGGGCCCAACATTGGGTTTCCATTACATTGGATGTATTGGATGGGGGATTGTCAGCGGCCCTGTGTGTGTGTGTGTGTGTGTGTGTGTGTGTGTGTGTGTGTGTGTGTGTGTGTGTGTGTGTGTGTGTGTGTGTGTGTGTGTGTGTGTGTGTTCCTCATCTGATTAATCTAGCTCCCGCGCAAAGACCACGAGCACTCCACCAAACAAAATGGACTGGGCTGGACTGGTAATCTGGAACACAGGGCATTTTCCCGGTGGGCCGACAGTCCCCAAGGGCCGTTACTGTTGTTGTTGTGGTTGTTTTCCTTGGGGTTGGCCCACACATTAGACAGTGGATTCACCCAGTGAAGATATCGTATGATAGTGCAGCGGCTAACCAAAACAATCGTTCAGTTTGTGATACAAGCATGAAAATTGGTACACATATAGCCAAAGGCATTCTAAAAAGAACTGGATATGGAGCCATCGTGAATTTTCAACATGGTGGCCATAGCAGCCATTTTTCAAAATGGCCGCCAGCAACAACAGTTTTCTTATGAGTAATGGATATAATATGACATTTTAGACACATTTACCATTCATACTATTTGGTAAATGTCTTATGGATAATTTAAAAGTTGTCATGAATATTCAAGATGGCCGCCATTTTCAAGAAAAAGGCCATTAGCGTTACAGAGCTGACAAAAGCGTGAAATTTAGAACATGCTTCCTTAGGACCCAGTACTGCACTGTACTGTACTATACTATACTGTACTGT
Organism: Engraulis encrasicolus; assembly: GCF_034702125.1. Taxonomy (NCBI): domain Eukaryota; kingdom Metazoa; phylum Chordata; class Actinopteri; order Clupeiformes; family Engraulidae; genus Engraulis; species Engraulis encrasicolus. Next base: position 33,107,424 of record NC_085873.1, on the reverse strand, counting down.
AATGTGAAATACTGTACTGTACTGTACTGTACTGTACTGTACTGTACTGTACTGTACTGTACTGTACTGTACTGCACTATACAGTATGCTACTGTACTGTACTGTACTACAGGGTTCCCCAACCTTTTTAGCACCAGGGACCGGCTTGAGTCTCAATTTTTTTCCGCGGACCGGCAGTCACGCGTTATAATAATAATAGTAATAATAATAATAACATTACACCAATATTAGCCTAGGTCAATTATTATTATTTGTTATCATAGTTATTATTAATATGCCTAATAATAATAGTATTAATAGGGTCTAAAAATAAGGCCTAATCCTTTTCCTTCACTCCATTCAAAATGTGTAACAGGCTACATTTAAACATTTGACTATTAAACTGACAATAACCTCACTAATTTGTGGAGCCAGGTCATAGGGCTAGTGGTGCAAGGAATGATCACCCAAAACTACTGCGTACTAGGCTGCTACTATTTTTTTCACCATGCGATAAAGTGCGCTCCCTGGCCATGTTAATTTTCATTGAGGACAATTTTGCGCAGTGAAATTCACGGCTATTATGACTGGGTTATAGGTCTCCTGGCTAAGTGGCGCTTCTATTAATTCAAGGTCAACTGTTTCCAACTAGCAGTCGTCATTGTTTTTTCGAACAACACAGGAATAGTTGGAAGCTGGAATTTGATACCGCTGAAGTTTGCTACTCAGCTCGTGCCCTCGCGTCGCGTTTGTGTGGACTGCTGCATAACCAGTGTGTGATTCTACCGCAGTCTGAGTGCGCAGTTTTATCTGTCAAAAACCCAATGCAATATTTTAAAAAGAGGCAACGGGTTACATATCATCGCCTTGTTTTCTGCTAACGCTGACTTTCAGGAGCTCCTGGAACAAGCGTTGGTTGTTATTAGTTGCGACGACATGGTCTCGCAACGCAATTACGTTCGTAACACAGCGTTGTTGTCACGAAACTGAAATAGCAACAAATGATAGAAGTGGATTTCTAAAGTAGCTCTCAAAAGTTTGTGTAACCTACTTCTAACTATTTCACTAAACAATATAATAAAAATATTGTCTTTACCCTCTGGGCTTGCGTTGCGCATCAATAAAACCTAGGCTCGCTACTGAAGAAAGGAGTGTACCAACACAGAGCAAAAGCAAAACACACACAGACGGAGTTTGTAAGTTAGAAATATTGTATTAAGAATAATCAAGATGATAAGTAGGGGAGTATTAATGTTTCATAAATTGGTGAGTGAATAACTTAGTGTAGTGGGCTATCTTTCCAATAAGATGGACATAAACAAACAACAATCAGATAAACAAAAGAGAATCTGCAGATTCAAATAAAATAAATAATTAAAAATAAAATATATATTGCAGACGGTTAAATCTGCAACTACATTCACCAGATATAATCCAAATGACAACTAGGCCAAATCACCCGGGTGAGTAGATAGAAATATATAAATAGGTAATAGAAACTATAGCATGACACGTTGAATACAGTGTATTACAAAAGAAGAAGAAGAAAACAAAACAAAACAAAATAAAAGAGTCTCATTCATTCAGTTATATCAACAGTTCTTATCTGAAGGCCAGGCTCGCCACAGCTGTTGGGGTTCGCCTTCACGGTGCTTGAAGGCGATCGCACAGCAGCTGAATTCACTTGAACAGCAAGAATCGATCCAAACGAAAGACCCGGCCAGATATCGACGTGGAAAGAAACACACTGGGTTTGGACTCGGACACTCGGACGCCAATCCGGTCTTCAACGAAATAATCTTCACGGTTTAAAACCTTCGACGTTCACAACGACTCTTCACTCCGTCAGTGGAGTAAGTAAACACCTTTATCTCATAGATGGCTTTCAATAATACACTATTGAATGGTGTATTTTATCGGAGGTAAGCTTAAATCAGTGGACATCAGTAGACGAGGACAAACGGAAAGTCTTTCGAAGAATGTAAACAGCCCCACGAGCGGACTAGGTTCCCATGGCGACGTTATGACTCCACGAGCAGATGACCTGGGTTACATTTGCTTCGCGACGTTCAAAAGCCTTAAAAAGAAGAGCCATAGACACCAAAACTCCAAAATGACACATCCACTGTTTACATTGCAGCAGTAATCTGAAGTGGGCACGGCCTCGCAGCATGCTTCTGGCGCATTTGACGTTCAATTGAACGGCACATAGAACAGTTTGCTTGTTATTGAAAATTAAAATACGTGTGCTATGTCTAGTAATGCAAATATTAATATGGCAATACTAAAAGTTATAGGATATTTGAGATAGGTGATGTTCTGTACTGCAGTTCATAACAAAGGCATGTCTTCTGGATTTTATTCATTTATTTATTTATTTTTTAATTTATGTCGTGCGGCCCGGTATCAAATAGTCCACGGACCGGTACCGGCCCGCGACCCGGTGGTTGGGGACCGCTGCTGTACTGTACTGTACTGTACTATACTGTATGCTACTGTACTGTACTGTACTATACTGTATGCTACTGTACTGTACTGTAATGTGAAATACTGTACTGTACTGTAATGTGAAATACTGTACTGTACTGTACTCTACTGTATGCTACTGTACTGTACTCTACTTTGCTATTCTGCACCGTACTGTATGCTACTGTACTGTACTATACTGTACTGCACCGTACTGAATGGTACTGTTCTGTACTATACTCTACTGTACGTTTCTATACTGCACCGTACTGTATACTACTGTAATATACTGTACTGCACTGTACTGTATGCTACTGTACTGTACTGTACTCTACTGTACTTTTCTATACTGCACCGTACTGTATGCTACTGTACTGTACTGTACTGTACTGTACTGTACAACTATAGAACTGAAACATGTAGAGCATTCTGAGGTCATGTATAAAGCAAAAAAAAGTGTAGTGGGAATGAGTTATGTTACTGTTACCACTCAAATTTGTGAAGGTTAAAAAAAAAGTCATGTGGCATTTTGTTTGGGTGGGGGGTATGGTAGACTATCCTTCCTCCCAGACTATTTGTGTGCCTTGCATATCAAGAAAATGAGTACCGTAATGACTTACTTTTATAGTATACCTGTATACCATATGAGAGTTGTTGTTTTATATAGATATTTCTCCTATGGGTAAGGGTGGCAAAGACCTACGGTACATGTTGTCCATCAACTGTCAGTTTTGAAGTACCAATTGAAGTACTCAATGATTACTGAGCTAACTGTAATGCAACTTGTGACACAATTACTTGGTGAGGACTTGTTTGCAAATTCAGGAAAAAACAATTTACCTCTGCTTACTTACTCAACACCTACTTAGAAAACATTTCCATTTAATTTGAACTGAAGACATACTTTAGCCTATATGTATATTGCATAATCTGTAATGCCATTCTAAAGATGGCAGAAATGCACTCAATATGCACAATGCTACTTGTGAGAATGTAGAATTAGGTGATCTTATAGGTTCTTCATACATATTGAGAGGTCCTGTGCTTTACCCTCTCTCATACAAATAAAAAATAACTGTCAGGGAAATTAGAGGATGGAGAACCTGCTACCTTGGACATCATCTTGCACTGACACGTCCCCATTCAGATGCTGCTCAGCAAGCATTAGCAGCAGTCGTCTATTCTCACCATAGTTTTAGTGTGGGAAATGCTCATTTGAATTCAGATTCAGAAAACAGCCAGTAAAATGTTGTCCAGTATCTCACTACTTGTATTGCCTCATCATGACTGATGAAACATTTGCTTTGCTGTCAGTAGAAATGTAATGCATTGCAATGCATTGTAAAATTGAATCAAATTGAATCGAATCGCTACCTCCCAAATCGTAACCAAATCTTGAGGGCAGTGCCAATGCACACCACAATGTACATTTTTGTAGTTTCATCAATCTGGTCAAGCAGGCTACCACTGCCCTTTCATCTCTGCTGAGTTCCGGACTATATTAACATTGTCAGCTACTATAATGTCATTTAATAACAATGTAATGCATTACACAACATGACATATTGTATATGACAGTAGAAAAAAATCTGAGGGCTCTTAGGCTAGAATTACAGCATATACCCTAAAGAAACACCATGCAAAGTGCTTTTCTAACTTCCGTAACGGTAAAACCCTTAACAGACTCCACTATTGTATGAGTATCTGACATGGGCTGCCATTTTGAAAGAAACAGTGATACTATACTGTATATTAAGTATAGTATGAGATAAAAGGAAGCCTCTGGTTAATTCCAAAGTTACAAATTTGAATTCTGCATCATGAAAAATGACTGATTTGACACCGATATCACCTATATCAGATAAATCATACAAGTGACGGCTGCCATCTTGAAAATGGGGGCCATCTTGAATATTCATGACAACTTTTCTATTATCCATATCACATTTACCAAGTGGTATGAATGGTAAATATGTCTAAAATATATTATATCCAAGAAAACTGTTGTGGCTGGCGGCCATTTTGAAAAATGGCTGCCATGGCCACCATGTTGAAAATTCACGATGGCTCCATATCCAGTTCTTTTTGGAATGCCTTTGGCTATATGTGTACCAATTTTCATGCTTGTATCACAAACTGAACGATTCCTTTATATTTTGGAGCTAAGCTATTAGACTATGAAGGTGGCCGGTCTATGCCAAAAATGCCCGGGCCACTTTTCGCTCCCAGTCCAGCCCTGAAAATGGCCCACAGACAGACAGTCACAAAGTGATGCAGCACCCTCCCTCACCAAGTTAAAAGGAGCCAAGTGGGATTTTATTTTGTAATTTTCCTTTTTCGTCTTCTTCTGTGTAGGGCTTTAAATTAAAACCAAATGATGTTACGCAAGAGTGCTATCAACTCACTCACTCACTTGCTCATTTTCTTCCCTAAAGTATGCAGAAACCCATCCACCGCCTTAACCCACTTCTTCATCTTAGACGAAACTCTTAAATATGGGTCAAGAGGCTTTACGTTGTCAGGTGTGGAGAGGAGAGACAGCTCAGGAAGGCGACGGGGCCACACCAGTGATTTATTACGTCTGAAACAGGTCATATGGTGGCCGCTGATAGCACACCACTGCAGGGTAATAAGATATGCGCCAAAAGTGGAGTTTGATAGGTCTCCTCCAGACTTCCTGCTGGTACCGGTTAGGCTAAAGGTTGGAGATTTCATTTGCTTCATTTGTTGCCCATAATGACAGTGATGTACAGTGTTTGACCTGTGACCACACATTTCTGTCTACCTTCTAAAGCTAAACTGTATATAGATGGGAAAGAATATGGTCGTCAAAGATATTATCTCATCATAATACTAGAATGATATTTTTATTATTATATTACACTTAGCTGACGCTTTCATTTTGTCCAAAGCGACTTACAACAATTATTTTCAGGGTATTGGTTCCAGTGCCTGGAGCAATGTGGGGTTAAGTGCCTTGCTCAAGGGCACTTCAGCCATGGATGGAGACATAGGGAGAGGTCAGGGGAGATTCGAACCGGCAACCCCTAGATCAAAAGACCAACTCTCTAAGCACTAGGCCACGGCTGCCCCAGAACCATATAATCACAGCCGAACAAGACATACTTCTCGTGCTTTTACATTAAATTTAGCTGACGCTTTTTATTCAAAGTGACTTAGAATTATTTACATGGCAACGGTTACAGTCCCTGGAGTGATATGGGGGTTAGGTGCCTTGCTCAAGGGAACCTCAGCCATGGAGTGTGGAAGGGAGTGGAAGGGTGGGATTCCATCTCCTTAATCACTAGGCCACTGCTGACCCGAACTGCTCAACATACATTAAGACAAGCTGGGCTACTTCACAGTGACTAGACCCAGGGATGACTGAAGCACTCAGCAAGAGTTTTTTTTATTATTTTGGTGCACAAAATGACTGACGTTTCGGCGCACCTGCGCCTTCCTCAGAGTCCCAGCTTGTCTTGATACTGCTGTCCTCGATGGAGAGCACCACCAAGGCTGAAGCGCAGACATCCCCTCTTCGATGCTCAACATACATTGTTGATATTGGCCAAACCAGACACACATGCTCACATGAAGATTCACAAGGAACATGAAATAAGCATAACCAAACTCAGACTGCCACACACACATACATGTCATGCCCACAAGTGATGGTCTGCCGTGTTACATCAGACTGACTTTCCTCTCCTCAATTGTGTGTTACCTCAGAGTAACACTCCTCCTCTCCCCTCTCCCTTTCTCTCCTCTCCTCTCCTCTCCTCTCCTCTCCTCTCCGCTCCCTTTCTCTCCTCTCCTCAGCTGTGTGTTACCTCCAAGTGACTCTCCTCTCCTCTACTCTCCTCTCCTCTCCTCTCCTCTCCACTACACTCTTCTCCTCTCCTCTCCTCTCCTCTCCTCTCCTCTCCTCTCCTCTCCTCTCCTCTCCTCTCTCTTTCACTGTGAGTGCTGTGCAGCATGATCACATTAGCCAGGCAAGCCAGCGTGTTGAAGTCTGTAATGGATGATTATAATTTCAGGAGCTAGTTCTTGCCCACTTTCAGCAGTGGGGGATGGCATTTGTCATAGCAGTCTCATGATAATGACTCTGGCATGTCCCATCCAGGGGCCTCCACTATCACCTTCCAGAAGTTCCAGGGCCATTGATAGCTTTTGTCATCTGAAAGGGCCCCTACCAAACAATGTAACGAAAACTCAATTTTGGGCCACCTGTCTCCCTGGGCCTAGGACAACCGACTCTTTTGTCCCCTTGCTGTCGGCTTCCCTGTGACCGCCGTGTATGATGCGCAATCTCTTATCATCTGTTCTGCATTCCAAAAAAAGGAGTAGAAGTATCCCAGAAAAGATCAAATCTAACACACCAATATGAGTGCAACTGTCATCCTTTTTAGAATAATGGCCATTTTAAAAATAGGGAAATGCATTTGGGTTTGTTGTGATTGATCATCTTGTACCTGTAAGACATGTTTTTCCGGGAGAAAGAGGCTTCTAAATGGTTATTGAAGAAAATTGCAGTTCTTACATTTGCTGTTATTTTTAGCATAATCCATAGAGGCTTTGGCTCCCAGAAACCCGGAAGCCATGCGGGAGGAAAACATTCCCCACAGCGCGTCCATTTATGAAATTAATTGGCATCAGTAATGACAAGATGGCCACAAATGCCTTGTTGTGGACATAATTTGTGCATTTCAAGTGTGCGATGAGCATAAGGCCAGAGCTTAAGGACACCATTAAAGAGTCATCTTTTGAAACCTCCTCACCCTTAGACACCATCACCATTGGGTTCGTGTTAATTAGTAAAATAACCCTCAATTGCTTTTTGCTTTCATCCTCAAGCAAATGTAACCGCTTCTTCTCACCACCAAGTAGGCCATTTCAGTATGTTTTGCAACTTGACATTCACTGTAAGTCATTTATCGAAGTATAAATAATAATGTAAATACTGGCTACTCAATTGCTTAATCAATTATCACCCCCCTTCAGTTCTTTAAGTCGTTTCACATCAGTCTGCCAGCTTGACGTGTGCTGTACCCCAGGCACAGGGAGAGCGAATGGCATTTAGGCTGAACACTGCAACTCAACTGCCTAATTACGAAGCAAGTGGAGAGATTAGTGGGGGCCTCACCTCACCTTTCAAAAGCAGACATTTTGAAAACCTCCCACGTGTCTCTTACAGCTCAAACACATGCTGCTGCAAGGACAAATTACATTACATTACATTACACTTAGCTGACGTTAAGGACACTCTATCAGGTCATGAATACGTACAGCAGTGGTTCCCAACCTGGGGGTTGGGACCCTTAAGGGCTCTGCATACTTCACGTGCGCATTTTGTCGCGTGTGGCGCGAGAACCATTAATGACGTCATCACTTGCGACAGACTATTCATACTTCAGAAGGCTTTCGCTCGCATTGTCGGAAGTGCCCTCTGCTGTTCATGAGAGAAACGGCAGTATTTTTCGCAACTCGCAGCGTGAGTTCTACTGATGTATAAAATAGAAAGCCAAACACGGCTGCTGTAGGGCTACTGAACGTCTGACTTGTGACTTACCACATTGAAACATATATTTTTTTGTTGTAGCCTACATTGCCAGATCATTCCAAGACCATGTGAGAGCATTGTTCTGGCGGCAGAATTTATAAATAGATCGCCGAACACAACGTGCTTCTGAACAAAGTAAACAATTGTTTCACTGAACAACATTTAAGAGAGAAGATAAAATAACTCTCTAGGACATTTTATTATCCTCAAAATGATGCAGGATCCATTCTGTAGTAGCCTACAGTAGTTGTAGCCTCTCTTCGCAACTCCTGCTTTGTCTGCCTACCTGCATGGTCGCTGGTGGCGCACGACAAGTTAGAAAAATCCTCGTGTGCACGACGTTGCGAATTTTGAGCTTACGACGGGGGGCGTGTCGAAATTTTAGGTCACGTGACGGCGCGCGCCATCGTCGTGAGTGAAGTATGAAGGAGACTAGCGCCACTCACGACAAGTATGAATCCCCCTTTAGAGGGGGTCAGGGAGGTACTGCAGTGGGGAGCAGAGAGAAGGGACAAAAACAGGAAAATTACAGGTTAACAGTTAACCTAATTCCAAAAAATGCTTACTATGTTTATTTCCTTTTCCTGCGATTTTCAAATTCAAATGTAGCAATAATAACAAACATATGTCAATATGTGATAGCCACGAAAATGGTCTTAGGTCCAGAAGGAGGTCGCTGCAGAGGAAGTTTGGGAAGCCTAGGGGCCCCAGGCCATCTTAACCCAGCCCTGTCAGCAACGCACACTGCTGCATCTCATGGCCAGAAATTCAATAGATTCTTCAAGTTAGGACGGACAGCCGGGCTCAAGGTAGAGGTTTAGGGTGAGTTGACAGGTGCTCACAGTTGTTCAGCAACAGGGAAGGTGGCAGGAGGGGACGGACGGGTCAGTTGTCCCGGGCCCAGGGAGAGAGGGGCCCCAGAAATGGCTCCGTATTACGTTGTATGTATTGGGTAGGGGGCCCTTTCAGATGACTTTGTCCCGGGCACAGACAAAGCTATCAGCAGCCCTGGTCAGCAGCAACACACCCTGGCTGCGTCTCATGGCCAGAACTTCAATAGGATTCTTCAGGCTAGGATGGATAGCCGGGGCCCAGGGGCAGATCTAGCTACTTTGGGGCCCTAGGCGAAATATAAACATGAGGCCTTCAAAAGTAATTCTTTAAACATGTCACCAATTGGCATGGAAGGAGCGGGGGTACTATTTTAGTGTTTTATCTTACTGTATATCTTCGATTACTTTACATAAGTGACAAATTATTAAAGCGCAACTGGTATGACTGTTGGGGGCCCATATGGAGGGCCGGATTTGGTCGGGCCCTAGGCAATTGCCTAGGTTTGCCTAATGTGGAGTCCGCCTCTGACCGGACTCAAGGTAGAGGTTCTGGTGGTGGTGGGTGAGCTGACAGGTGCTCACTATTGGCCGTCATGAAGGCAGGCAGGCAGGCAGCACACAAGAGATGATGTAGCTGCTTGGAAAAAAATGGATGCAAGAGGAAAATATTGCAGGTTTATGGCTTGTTGTTTGTATTCAGCACAGCGTGAAAAACCTCGTCTGGAATGCTAAGCTTCTGGTTGGAGCATTGTTCATTCAAAGGGTTTTGGACACACGGATATACTGTCATCAGCATTGTTTAATTGACTGTGGTGTTTGTATAGGGATAATATAAATGTTGCATGAAACAGGCACCAAGCTTTTCACAATTACTCTTATCACAGGGGAACACTCCGCATAACTCTTGGCCAAATATTGAGTATGCATGCTGTTTGGACAAACATTTGCAGAGAGGATTTTTAAAAACCTGCCGAAACAGCAGTTTGAATGAGAATTGTAAACACATTCAAAGTAGAAAATGTGACAGAATAAGAAGAGTTACAATGTGGTGAAGGTGTAATAATTTTGCAATTTTCCTCATCCAGTGATAAAGAAAAAAGAATAATGGAGTGCATCCTGCCAACATAAAATGAAACCAAGGCCAATTATCCAGAAAGCAGAATGTTGTTCAGGCAGCCTATCTAGAAATATCTGAGCCTGTTTTTTATTGCTGATTTTTGAAGTAGTTTTTCTCAAGGACAAACACAATGTGCACAGCCTCTGAAAGACAAGACAACAGTCTTTAGAGATAAACCAGAAATAGTAACTGAGTTTAATGTTGTTAATTTGGGGGGTTTGTTTAGGAATGCTGCCATCAAACACGCTCTGCAGGGGGTTATCATACATCAGGAGACATCAGCATTTCAGCAATCTGTGGAGCACTAATGATGGCAAAAGAGTGATTCTCAAAGTGGAGCCTTAATGATGGCAAAAGAGTCCTTTAAGAGACTTTGAATGTCATGAAAAGCGCTATATAAAACGTATGTATTATTATTATTATTATTATTATTATTATTAGTAGTAGTAGTAGTAGTAGTAGTAGTAGTATAACAGAGGTTCTCAAAGTGGGGTCTGGGACCCCCTATATGGGATCTGCGGCACAATATTAGGGGGTTCGTGGAAGGTTTGTTGTGTGAAATGTGAAAATAGTACAGCAGGGCATATTACAGTAAAGCAACATTCCTCTGACATTAGTGGCGTGGATATGACCGGGCTCTTGGATTTTTTTCAGCTCCATCAGGGGTCCCCTGCCAAAAAGCTTTGATGAGACCGGCTCTGTAATGTTCAGTCTAAATTGGCGTTATGTTACTGTCCCTTTGTGGAGCATTATGCCCTCCAGTGCCAATAGTGGTGCTCTGGGGAGGCGGAAAAGCAACTTTAAGACACCCCAAATTAGCTTATTGCGTATGCTTCTTTTCACAAAAATAAACATGACCACATTGAGCTGAAGTGTGTGTGTGTGCATACGTGCGTGCGTGCGTGCGTGCGTGCGTGCGTGCGTGCGTGCAAGTGACATTGAAAACCACAGTTAAATGTCCCACTGTTCGGTTAAAAGTCTTGAGAGAAAACACAAGTTAGGAAGTGAAGCTTGATAATGCGCCAAACATAAACAAACCCATTTGAAACAAGTTGATAGATTGCCTACTTTGTGCAGAGAGGGTTAAACACAAGTAAATGGGTCAGATAAACAGTGCAGCCCCTCAGGACAGTTGGGTATGAGCTGATGGATATAGCTAAAGGAAAAGCAGCCCCTTGCAGCAACAGGGAGGATGGCACACGTCACACGGGGGATATTAGGGGGTTCGTGGAAGGTTTGTTGTGTGAAATGTGAAAATAGTACAGCAGGGCATATTACAGTAAAGCAACATTCCTCTGACATTATTGGTGTGGTTATGACCGGGCTCTTGGATTTTTTTCAGCTTCATTAGGAGTCCCCAGCCAAAAAGCTTTGAGGAGACCGGCTCTGTAATGTTCAGTCTAAATTGGCGTTATGTTACTGTCCCTTTGTGGAGCATTATGCCCTCCAGTGCCAATAGTGGTGCTCTGGGGAGGCGGAAAAGCAACTTTAAGACACCCCAAATTAGTTTATTGCCTTTGCTTATTTTCACAAAAATAAATATGACCACATTGAGCTGAAGTGTGTGTGTGTGCATATGTGCGTGTGTGCATGCGTGCCTGTCCCACGGTTCAGTTTAAAATCTTGAGAGAAAACACAAGTTAGGAAGTGAAGCTTGATAATGAGCCAAACATAAAAAAGCCATTTGAAACAAGTTGTCGATAAATTACTTTGTGCAGAGAGGGTTAAACACAAGTAAATGGGTCAGATAAACAGTGCAGCCCCTCAGGACAGTTGGGTATGAGCTGATGGATATAGCTAAAGGAAAAGCAGCCCCTTGCAGCAACAGGGAGGATGGCACACGTCACGCGGGGGACCCAGACAGAGGACATTGAGTGCTTTGACCTGGAAAAGTTCCTTGGGCTATATTTTTTTATTTCATTTTTTTTATTTATCCCAGTATTTTATTGTATCCTGCTTATTCAGAAAAGCCACATTAAATGTAAATGTTTGATACACATTAAAGCATGAAATTAACAAAAAATACCTAGTAGATAGTAGAGATTGTATTTAAAGGGACACTGTGTGAGATTTGTAGTTGTTTATTTCCAGAATTCATGCTACCCATTCACTTATGTTATCTTTTTCATGACAACTTACCATCACCATCAAATTCTAAGTATTCATTATGACTGGAAAAATTGCCTTTTTCATACACGAAAAGGGAGATCTTCTCCATGGTCTGCCATTTTGAATTTTATTAGGCCTACTTAGTAAACTTTCATGAAAAGATCGAATTTGGCATTAGACAACACAGTTTCAATGAGCAGCTAGTTGCAGTACCTTTTTTGACCATTTCCTGGACAGTGTACCTTTAAGATGTGAAAAGAACTTTTGTTTTGTCAGGACATTTGCATATATTGTTATTGCTAAGTTTCATGGACCATGGCTAAGGGGGAAAACTTCTTCAGCTCCCTGGTGCACAGTATTACACCCTGGAGTCTTTTCAGAGTTAGGTAGCTATTCCAGGTCTAATCTAGTCTTTCTATTCTAGATGAAAACAGAGCTGATAGTCTTTTCCCTGCTTCTGCTTAGTGAGAAGGGACACTTATTTATGTATTTATTTATTTATTGATTGATTTATTTATTCATTCATTCATACACAGTACAGCTGAAGTGCTGTTTAGGCCTTTAGTGAATGTGAGTGAGTGGACTGTAATTTTGCCACCGGTATAGAAGGTTGAAAGGGTCATTCCAGCTGGAATCAGCAAATGGTCCCCACTCGACCCCCTCAGATTTGCTTGAAAAAAATATATGTGATGGCTTAAACATCCAATAGAACATATCCACCATTGCAGATTTCAGCTGTGCATACTTCTTCCACAAAAAATCTGTAAATAAGGACACCCCCTCCCCCTGATTTGGTGTCACTGTCGGAGTGACCATATTCAGACTTAATTATCTCCAACACTATTTGTGGTGGGTCCATTATTTTTTCAGGGCTAAGAGTCATAGACCTGACAAGCATACATTGCAATTTGCAGCACTGTATGTCAAATTACACCTTAATGCTGGCCCTCTACTTTTCTTTGAAATTAAAATTGCAAGGGTTTTCAGATGTCCATAAAAACCTCAAATTTCAACATTCAAGGTTCATCCTTGGTACATTGTCAGATATGTTCCATGACTTTCACATCACATCATATTTAATATAAGGGTCCAATGGTTGTTTAGATGCCAAGGTCCAAAAATGGGCAAAAACTAATTTATACCATTATTTGGAGCAATATTCCCAATCTATGACACCAGTTGTGAACTTGCTGTTTGGTGTCTCTGAAAGATAATATTATTATTCATAACATATCTAAAAATTGGGATGGTGTTTTGCCCCATTATTTTTATAATGAATTTTAAAAACTCATTCCTGTGTGACATGCAGGTGTACCTTAGAAGCTCTGTTACCTTAGAAAAATTGGGTTTACCACACCTAAAATGAATAGCCAAGTCAGTGTACACTAAAACCTAAAATCTCTGATACCAAATAGGTGATGTTATACTTGTTCAGCTCAGTATTTCAGTATTTCTGACTTAACCCTCAATTCCATCCTAAGAAGGTGGCCAATCCCCTTGATTTTTGTGTTCCATTTTCACACAAAGATGGCGGCTCATGGAGCCAATGGCATAGTTCCAAAATAGTTCCAGGAAGTCAGCATCATGGGAAGGAAACAATACACCATTGTTTGGAGCAATATTTCCAATATATGACAGCGGTTGTGAACTTGCTGTTTGTTGTTTCTGGAAGAGGATATTCTTATTAACAACATATCTAAAAATTGGGATGGTGTTTTGCCCCTTTATTTGTATAATGCCTTTTCAAAACTCAATGCAGTGTGGCATGCATCCCTCAAATCCATCCAAAGTGGCGTCATGAAAAAAAACCCCACCATTTTTTAGAGCAATACCTCCAAAGTATGACACCAGCTGTGAACTTGTTTTTTGTTGTGTCTGGAAGAGGATATTTTTATTAACAACATAGCAAAAAAATAGAATGGTGTTTTGCCTCATTTCTTTTAATGATCGTAAAGCGCATTGCAGTGTGACATAAGCCTGTGATCAAATAGTGCAGAGGGAAGCGGAAGTGGTGAATTGTTCTGGGCCAAGGACATGGGGGAATCAAGATTGGGTACTCATTACATTGCATGTATTGGGAAGGGGTCTCTTCAGACGACTTTATCCCGGGCCCAGGCAAAGCTGTTTGTTCAGCTCAGTATTTCTAAATTTTTTCTGGGATTCTGGCCTCATCTTTTTAAGTGTACTATCGACCAGATGACCAAGTGACTACGCAACATGTTCTCATGGCGCTACGTTAGCAGTAAATTCAAGATGGTTGAGAGAAGTACTATTTTGAGAGAAGTCATTAAGAAAACAACCTCTGGAAATAAAACAAGGCGTTGGTATGATTTCCTTGATGCAACCTTGATTTCCTTGATGGTGATTTAATATTTGAAAAAAAAATGAAATGTATTAAACAAGTCAGGAACTTTCAATGCTCTGGCCTGTGACAAAACAATTTATACAAACTTAACTTTCAATCACCAGTTGCATCTTATGAGTTGACTTTACAAGGTAGCTTGCCATTGTCATTGATGATGCATTAGGTATCTGCACTCATATTGTTGTGTGCAGTCTTCCTTCATTAGCAATTCAATGAGGAATACCTTGAAGGACATCAAAAGTATTGATTTCAGTAAGCATACCACCACCATGCTCAGGGCACTTCGGTCAGGGGAGGATGATGGGGGGCGGGAAGTTCTACAATCAGGATACCTCTTTACAAACTGTCTCCTCCTATGTGTCATCTCTAATCAACTTTTACTTTCCTATGCGACCATAAAACAGTCCCACCCCCGCCAACAGTCACCACGACAGAGGTACGCTGACTGTAGAACTGTGCTCCGCCCCCAATCCATCACCATATCTGAACGCTATTGCATGCTGCAAAGCTTCCTTTCGGCTTCCATCATCTCATCTGGATCAATGTGTTGATTAACTTTACAAGTAATGCACATTGTATGCAAGCATCTAAACCATGATTGTTGTAATCACTGCTGCTAACCTACAATTTACTTGTCAGCATTGCAGTGGGATATTGTTACAACGATGCAAGCAGCTGAATTAGATCACAACAATATGACAAGAACCACATGGTTGTCTGGTGCCAATATGAACTTCAATGCCTTCAATTTTCACCTGATATTGAATACTGCATGCAAGCAAACTCTTCTAACAAAAACTCCAGGACCATGCTATCAAACTAGTCTGAGGGAATCTCTAGCTAGTATGAATTAAATTATTTTGCAATACAGCTGGTAACTTAACGAGTAAGACACAAGCTTCATAGCAAATATAAAGTTACAGGTGCTGATTGAAAGACTAGTTAGGATGGGAGTCCTTGTTGCAAACAAGAGTCCTACAATTATTTAATCCTCTCCTATTTCATCACTTTATTCCAAGACTACTACTATCGCTACGACTACTACGACTACTACTACTAAAATGATGATGGCTATTATTATGATTTTACAATTAAAATAATTAATCAAACCCATGTGCAATGTGCTATTCTTGCTGTGTGGCGTCAATCAATTCATTTTGAAGTGCTATGGTGTCCTTAGAATTTGCTTTGTCATTCACAGGTTAGCCATCTTGTTTTCACTATTAAGGTGACATCAGAGCCATGGATTTGAGAGTTGCGACAAGTCGGTTGGTGACATGGTCCTCATAGCTTCAAGTAATTGAAGCCAATTGAGATTTTGAAGTCCGTTATAAAAAGAATGAGGTAAAACACCATCCCAATTTTTTGATATGTTGTTTAAAAAAACATCCTCTTTCAGAAACACCAAACAGAAATTTCCTAACTAGTGTCATAGATTGTAAATATTGCTCCAAACATTGGTGCGAATTAATTTTTTCCCATCTTTGGACCTCTGTATCTCAACAATCATTGGAGCCTTTTGTTAGATATACTATGATGTGAGAGTCATGATACATATCAGACCATTTACCAAGGATGAACCTTACACGTAGAACTTTGAGGTTTTTACAGACATTTGGAAACCCTAGAACATATGATATCTACAAAAAGTAGAGGCACATTATTATGGTGTGCTTTGACTTACAGTGCTGTTAATTGTAATATATGATATTCAGGTCTGGGACTCTTAGCCCTGAAAATATAATGAATCTGACACAAATAGTTCTGGAGATAATTGAGTCTGAACATGGTCACTCATGCAATGTCGCTAAAACAAGCGTAGGGGGTGTCCTTATTTACAGATTTTTTGTGCCAAAAGTATCCACAGCTGAGTTCTGATATTGTGGATATGATCTATTGGATGTTTAAGCAATCACATACTTTTTTTTCAGGCAAATCCAAGAGGGTCGAGTGGGAGATTTTTCAGAAATTTGCTGATTCCAGCTGGAATGACCCTGAAATTAAACAGCAGATGCACCATCTGAGGCAGCTCATCAGACTGCAGTTCATGTGGGGTTCTTCTGTGTTAAGAGAGGACATTTTGAGTCAGTGGTCTGGGTTTTTGTTAGCATTTAATTTCGGGGAGTTAATAATGATCAGTTAATGACTTTAGGCTTTAAGCCAAAGATGTAAGCATAACTGTATTTAAAGACAATGGTCCTCTCTATTCGTAAAATGTTATTTGTAATAGGATAACACCTTAAGTCGACCATAAAATGTTTTACAATGCTGTCGGCAAGATTTAAATAGCAGAAGACCAAATTGTATTTCTTAATGTCCTTTTTGTTTTTCCATCTGACAAGGTACACACCCTGTGTACCAATATTTTGGTGAATTTAAATGCATAGTTAAAAATGAGGACCTGAGGCCAAGATCTCAGGGTTTCTGACTTTCCCTGCTAAAATAATCCATTTAATGCAGACAAAGAGTCAGTCAGTTTGTAAACAACAGCAACTCCATTAAGAAGCTATGGGCTCTTGCCCTAGGAAGCTGTGCTGCTATGAGATATGGCCAGATCACCAGAGCCCCATACTCTAGCCAGATCACCACAGCTCCATACTCTAGCCAGATCACCACAGCTCCATACTCTAGCCAGATCACCACAGCTCCATACTCTAGCCAGATCACCACAGCTCCATACTCTATCCAGATCACCACAGACCCATACTCTAGCAGATCTGATCACCACAGCCCCATACTCTAGCCTGATCACCACAGCTCCATACTCTAGCCAGATCACCACAGCTCCATACTCTAGCCAGATCACCACAGCTCCATACTCTAGCCAGATCACCACAGCTCCATACTCTAGCCAGATCACCACAGACCCATATTCTAGCCAGATCACCACAGCTCAATATTCTAGCAGATCTGATCACCACAGCTCCATACTCTAGCCATATCACCACAGCTCCATACTCTAGCCAGATCACCACAGCTCCATACTCTAGCAGGCCTGATCAACACAGCTCCATACTCTAGTAGGCTGCAAACCATGAAGGTGATATTCATTCATTCATTCATTCATTCATTCATTCATTCATTCATTCATTCATTCATTCATTCATTCATTCATTCAATCATTCATCTATTCGTTTTGTTCGTTCGTTCGTTAAGTCTGTCAGTCAGTCTGTCAGTCATATTTATTCAATATTTTACTATGAATGTAAAAAGGGCTCATGTAGGCTCTGTTTCCTCTAGTTCACAGAGTGTGTGTGTGTGTGTGTGTGTGTGTGTGTGTGTGTGTGTGTGTGTGTGTGTGTGTGTGTGTGTGTGTGTGTGTGTGTGTGTGAGCTCAAATATTGCTCAATATCCTCCATTATTGGTAGTCGTCATGTTTGGAGAAGGGGGTGTTGTTTGTACCCGTAAAACTGCTATTTTGAGACCCACATTGGATTGTGACTTAGCATCATTGTATCTGTAACATTTATGTCCATATGTACATATTTTGAATCACGGACATCAATAAAGTAGTTTAAATTTGTGTGTGTGTGTGTGTGTCTGTCTGTCTGTCTGTGTGTGTGTGTGTGTGTGTGTGTGTGTGTGTGTGCGCGTGCGCGTGCGCGTTTTGTGGTGTGTGAGTGAGTGAGTGAGTGAGTGAGTGAGTGAGTGAGTGAGTGAGTGAGTGAGTGAGAGAGAGAGAGAGAGAGAGAGAGAGAGAGAGAGAGAGAGAGAGAGAGAGAGAGAGACAGAGAGAGAGAGAGAGAGAGAGAGAGAGTTGAAGAGGTATCGGTGCAGCAGTTTTGAAATTTTGATGACAGAATGCCTTAGGTACAATACTTCTTGTAATCCCCAAATAGACTTTTGATATTTCCGCACATCCAATTCAACTGTAATCAAAAGGCTGTGATAGTGTTTCTCTCTGTATTGACCATTTTAATAGCCAATTACCTGCTAGTACAGACTCTGTCACGTATCCTCCTTCAGAATTGAACCAAGAAAAAGGTTACAGTATAGGTTACCATGACAGCATTGATAAATGACTTCCTATCCTCAAAGGATAAATGGCTACCATTTCAGTGATGTTCAAAGCCATTTAATAGCAAATATTTTTGAGTGAGCTTCGTTTAATTTAATGCTGACAGACAATTTCAAGCATGTGAGTGTTGCCTGCGAGCGCTAACCTATTAAATGATTACCACTGGGAACTATTAGCAGGAGAGAGAGGTTTTCACCAGTTCAGTGAAATCCCCAATGGTACTGTTTCTTTTCCTTCTACATCACATCAAAGTGCGGCGTGTACACCCTCAACTTGCAGAAAAAAGACAAACACAATGGGCTCAAATGTAGGTACCAAATATAGATATGCAAAAGCTTACATGTTAATGTATTCAAATGCTGACTTTAGCCTGCCTGTCATGTGACATTCATATTTGTCGTAAAACGTTTCAGTTGACAGTTTCTATACCGTACTGTACGTTTCAGATAAGATAAGATAAGATAAGATAAGATAAGATAAGATAAGATAAGATTATTGTCTTGGATATTAAAAGTGAAAAAAGCGAAAGCCCTACTGGAAACTCCAACTCCCATTGTCAGTGTGACACAGCACTCCACAGCAGACAAGTGCTGTGTCTGCAGCACACTGCACACAAATGTATGACTCACCTGTGCAAGGGGTCAGCCCCCAAAGGGGCCTCAAGGGAGCAGTGCGGCGCCATGGTGCCATGGTCAGAGTATCTAAGTCATGGAGGAGGATGGGGGAGAGCACTGGTTAATTATTCCTCCCACCCACCTGGTGGGTCGGGAGTCGAACTGGCAACCTTTGAGATATGAGTCTGACGCCCTAACCGCTTACCCATGACTGAATATTACAGTAGCCTACTAATGTCATGCAAATGTTTCTTTTGGGAATTACTGTGAAGCCACTCCGATTTGACAGCCGTTATATACAAAGATGTGACCTCCGAATTCACAACTTTGCCACATATTCAACCCAACTAGTGATGACCAGTTGGTCGTAATGAGTGCTTAAGCCTACATGGTCAATCGATTGCAGGAGAGCAGGTACTGGCTGATATCACATCAAAGTATACACTGTAAGAAATAACAGTGCACTTCAGTTAAAAAGTTGAAGATTGTACTGTGAGATGACAGGCAATTACTGGGTCATAGTTGCATTCATGAATATGGCCATCAGGCTCCGAACCGGTTCAAGGAACGAAAACGAAAACCGAAAACGAACAGAATTTTACGAGGAACGGAAACGGAAACAAAAACGAAATTGTATTCAACTGTTCCGGAACAGAAACCTTACTCTGAGATCCACAAACCGGTTTATAACGGGTGTGTTATTGTTTTTGGGCATAGCTACGTGTAAATAAAGTCCAAAAAAAAAAAAGAAAATTGAATACCGGCGGTGCTCACAGAATTATGTAATGGAATACCAGCGTTCTACGCCCTTTTTTGACATTGTTTTGTAGAGTCACAGCGTATTATGTGATAGGCCCACTGAAACATGTTATGGCTCTTTTGAAAGTGGAGACTCTGCCTCTTAGTAGGTGAAAACCGTGTGTCTCTACGAGTTTTCATTGCGAGCAAACCCAAGCTAAACCGAAGTGGGTATCCATCCATATTGAGGTTTTTGTGAAGGGTGCGCTGCACAGACCTATTACTATACTGCTTCAGAATGTCACAAGTTTGAAAGGGGATCAGTTGGTTTACTCACATGAATTTGGTGCAAGGTTAGCTCTGACACGCATCCTGCTCGTCAAGACACACCTGCTCTGTCCCACTACGACATCGTCAACCAATGCCATTCGAAATCCACATTTTTTTTCACGCGGACTGAACACAAACTCTAAAAATAATTTTGTTTTCAAGCCATGATGACCATGGCAACTTCCCGCCCACCCATCATTCTCCATAACTGTGGTACCCTGGCCATGTTATCGCTCCACCCTTTCATCGTTCACCTTGACTGAAGTGCCTTGAGCATGATACTATTGCGCTACTGTGCTTTATTGGTACAGTACAAATGATGCCACACACAGCAAGTGTCACAAAGCAAACTTTCACAAAGTGGAAAGTATGCAAGCCTGTAAGCAAGCTTGTAGGCAAGCAAGTGCTATGCTGTGCCAGGCAGGCAAGCAACTGAAGTGTTAATAGTCCAGATTTATATACAGGTGCAAGAGTACCATGTGACCAGAGTCATCAGAAATTTGGCAGGTGAAGGTCGTAATTGAATAATGGCATAACAGCCCTTAGTAGTCAGGTGAGGCCAGGCACTGATTAGCAGATTGGTTTAGATGGACTGCTTGTTGCAAGAGTGTTACAAGTTCTTAAAATGTTTCAACCATTCACACTTTCATCATTATCAAAAGGCATGTGCTACTCATACTGTGCATCAAGCACTTTTTAAGTACTGTAGTTTCCTTAGAAATTGTTTCATGCCTGGTAGTATCAGAGAATATTTAACCAGTGAGAATGACTTAAATTCTTCAGGTGGTATTGCAGTTTTATGGCGATCACGGACAAGTGGAAGATGAATGGGTTTCAATGGTGCTGCCTAAAATAACTTGGTTGCATCGACGACGGCCAATGCTGCTATTGTGCAATACTTACTGTTAGTGCTCAATAAGTTAAAGTAATATTTTCACAGTAGTTGTCTGTTTTTTTTTAAACAGTAGAATGCTGTTGCAGAATTGCTCTAAATTAACAGCTATTTTTTTACAGTGTAGCTGTGTTCAGTTTCATTAAAAAAAGAAATGTAGTTGTCTGATTTAGATATAAAGTAGTCACTATGTCACTATGTACCTAATTGTTTTTTTCCTTTTCTCTGCGCACCATGCCACTTCCATGAGACTTTTAAGGTGTTTCAAGCTGTACCTTGCCAGGCCCAATCACTCAGTCAAGAAAATATAGAGCAAAATCATATCAGTGGCTCCCTCGGCACATGATTGCATGGCCATTCTGAATCGATGTTGCATATATATTCAGATGTCGTCCATATCTCAGATAATGAAAACCTTGCCATGTACCCTGCCTCCAACCCAACCAGTGAAAACCAGTTAGTCTTATTGAGTGCATACATGATTGGCCAGGTAGATCAGGCACTGAGCGATATCACGTTCATGTCCAGGCAAAGGGATTTTATGGCAGAGTTTTTTAATTTGTGACTCCGATACCCCTGCCCCTACATGCAAGTTAATAAAGTGGAAAAGGAAATCTACATGTAAATGTGAATCGATGATGAAAGCAGACTTCATGAAACCTTGCCAAGACTGAGCAGCCATGAGCTAGCTATTAGGAGCAGTCTAATGATGGGAATGTACCCTACTCTTTGCAGTATTGGGAATTGGATTTGTGTCTCATGGCTGGTTACAAACCTCTGTTTTTTTTCTTTAATTCATAACGGCTTCTCCTGATAGACTGGCTGAACACAAGATTCTCATGATGAAGGCAGTAACTATGAATCATATTCACGTCAACTTGCGATAAGAGTGTTCATGAGCTTCTGGAGGAATGAAATGAGTTTTGAGAACTTCTTGAGCTTTGAGAAGTCCTGCTTACAAATTAACTCTGTGGATATGACCCACTGTAAATGAATGAATGAGAGTCTTACAGATACAGACTGTATCGACTGAGAGATCATGGAGTAATGCTCCAATCTACGCATCTCAAGTGCTGGCTCATATTCTTTCCATTACCATCTGGAGCCATTACTGGGCACTAGAGGCCCCGGCCGCTAACACCAACTAGCCGAGAAATGGCCTTGACCTGGTCTGGCCCGCAAACTCAGTCATCCATGGCATCATTAATCAGCTGCTCTCACATGGATGTATTTCTTCAGTTTTTTAAAAGCAGAAAAACTTTGAAATGACACCTACTACAACTAAGAAAGGTGATATTTTGCTGTGCAATTTCTTTTTTTTATGCTCTTTTTAATACCTAAGGTTTACAGTCAGGGTATAACCGCCACTTAGGATTTGATGGCTTAGCAGATAATTAGTCATCATTTTCATCAACTGATCCATGAAACGGTTCTCTAGTCATCAGCAAGAATTCATTTCATGTTTTTGCTCTGATGTGTTAGCAAAGTTGTATCGTAATACATTCCCCCATTTTCAATAGCCGGCAGTTATCCAAGTAATTTTCGGCTGATTCATCATTCTTTGATCTGTTCGGTACCTTCCAGGGAATTAAATTAACTTGAGGGTGTGTGGACTCCACATCAAACACATTGAGGTGAGGGGAAAAGGCTTGTGGGCATATTGGTACACAGCCATTTTAGAAAACAACTCTGTTTCAATTTTTTTGGCCAGTAAGTCAATTTCCTTTATTAGAAACAATATGTGACAAAAATATAATGATTAATAATATTTGGAGCAGAACAATACAGCTCATTTCAGACCTTAATGTAATCTGTGTAATTCTTACAAATTGGAAACTGAGGCATGACTTGGTTTGGTTGGAAAAAACAAGAACCCCTGAGCAGGCACGCCAATGTGAGAGGCGCTGAATAAAACACCAAGTAAGAAGGCAATTTGGAAACAGCAGGGCCCTTCGCAAAGCACGAAAAGTGCAAATATGGCAGATGGATACACTGGTAGGAGCCGACCTTGTTTGAAACACAGGATAAAAGAAGAAGAAGAATTCAAATGAGGTGGGAGCACGGCATTACAATGGATAAAAGAATAAGAATTAAAATGACATGGGAGCACATCTTTCGGGCATTCATGTTTGCAAAGGATGAATGACTCATGAAAGAGAGCTAAAAGCTTTACACGATGTGCAGAACTGCTCTTTTGCAGATACAAGAGTGTAGTGGGCCATTTTCCAGGTGGCTGCATCTGGAGCCTCTGGATTTGAAGGGTCACTCACAGCACACGTTGCCCATGATCTCAGCACCACAGGTGACTGATCTACCAGCACAGCAAAAAAGGTACAAGACACACTGACTAGACTAAATAACAGATATACAAATGTAACTCTATGGTCACAAGTTACACAGAAGAGACTAAATACCAGTTATACAAAACTCTTGGGCTATGGTCATAAGACACGCCAATATTAGGCTAAATAACAGTCAAACAAAAGTAACTCTTCGGCTATGGTCACAAGGTGAGTAATCTGACTTTCAAGAATGAAACATCATGGTATATTTATTACAATCATTCACAAGATCATCTAGTTTTATTTGTAATAAGTGCAACTTCAACGAAATATGTGAAATTACTCTTGATGATTTGGAACTGCAGTAACAGAAATGCCTGGTCACAGGATGGCAGTCATGGGTGAGCGGTTAGGGCATCAGACTTGCATCCCAGAGATTGCCGGTTCGACTCCCGACCTGCCAGGTTGGTGGGGGGAGTAATCAACCAGTGCTCTCCCCCATCCTCCTCCATGACTGAGGTACCCTGAGCATGGTACCATCCTACCGCACTGCTCCCCATGGGGCACCACTGAGGGCTGTCCCCTTGCACGGGTGAGGCATAAATGCAATTTCATTGTGTGCAGTGTTCACTTATGTGCTGTGGAGTGCTGTGTCACAATGACAATGGGAGTTGGAGTTTCCCAATGGGCTTTCTTTCTTTTCTTTCTGATATGCTAGATAGGGCCTACAGACAGGTCATCAGCTGGGAAAATAAGGCCTTTCGTCCTACCTCACTTTTCTCTGTGGATTACTGACCAGAAGCCCTATTAGAAGAAATTAAAACATGGGGCCACGTCAATTTTTGCTCAGAATTCAATATGGCCGCCATTTTCCAAAATGACTTGTTTTCATGTGTAACCCACTGAAATATTACGGTTACATTTATTACCCTATTTCCTTTGTGTTTGTCTATGTAGTTGCAATTTCATTTCCCATCCACTAGGTGGCAGTATAGATACTGTTTGGAATTGAGAGACGTAGATGAAGAGCACTGGTTGCTATGGATACAGAGCAAGATACCAATGAAAGAAAACGATCGCATTGAAGAACAATAGTAAGAGAAAGAAGATCACAAGTTAATTTATTTACTTTATTTTCATAAAACAGTTTAAGAATTTTATTTTGTTTAAGTAGTGATACCTTTGAGAAGCCAGATTCGTTGAAAGAAGATCCGGACTGCACTGGTTATTGTGTATTTAATTTCCCTTGCTCCGGTGAGTTTTGTTTTCTTGTCTTCCCGCGCTAGTCGCGATATCAGCTGACTTTGTTTTGATTCACGGTATTTGGTTACGAAATATGTTCTGAGCCTAAGACACATCTTGTGAAGATGTGTTACATGAATATAGTTGTATGATATTGTTGTGTAAGCTTATTTTGAGAAACTGTAATGTATTTTGACTACAAGCTAAAAAACCAACTGGAGTTGAACTGAACTGTAACTGCCTATGCTCGTGAATACTGTTTAGAATCTATATGATTGAGTTACTAAGCTAATGACTGGGTTTCATTTTGTGCAGTTTATGGACTGAATGGACTATTACGTTTCAACTACTGCACTTTGAGTATTGAAGGATGAGTTTCTGAACTGACAAGAGTCAATAAGAAGAGTATTGACAGTATTGTTACCCTGCTATGCTGCTATGCAGGTTGGTTTTTTTAAGAGTTGATTTCAACGAACCTTCGCCGAACTTCCCTGGGTGCACGCGCGGCCAGTAGTGACTGAGAAGAGGAGCGCCTGGCCACTCGTCTCCTACAGCCGCGTCTCGTTCTGCATACAGGCTCCAGAGATAAGGAGATTCATTACACACACCCGCACGTGGGACACATAAAAACATACTACCCGGGTAGATGGACACTTTTGGACTTGAGAATTATTTATTTATTTGATTATTTTATTTTATTTCGTTATTTGGAGCTCTGAGGGTTTTCTTTTTCTACTTTCTTATTTATTCTATTTTTTCTATTTATTTTCTCTTCCTCTTTGAAAAGGACAATTTGAATACTTTTCACTTGAGTGTTTTTTATGAATAAATGCCGGCAATGCTTTGAAACTTTACTTAATGGTCATAGTTGTATTATCCTAACTCCTTGAAAAGAACCTTTGATTAAGGGTGCTCAGTAAATTGCTATTCATAACTTATGCAGAGTACCCTACCTTACATAAGCATTATTATATTGTACTATAAGGTGATATTCATGAATGATTAACTACTTTCAGCTCTATTCTGTCCTATTTCCTTATATACATGTTTACAAAGGTTGACTAATAATGATTGAAATGCACATAGAGAGTCTATGGAGTCATTTTGGAAGTCATTTTGGAAAATAGCGGCCATATTGAATTCTGAGCAAAAATTGACGTGGCCCCATGTTTTAATTTCTTCCAATAGGACTTCTGGTCAGTAGTCCACAGAGAAAAGTGTGGTAGGACGAAAGGCCTAATTTTCCCAGCTGATGACCTGTGTTTTACTAGGTTTCATTCAAATATTCAGTCAGTCAAATATACAACCTACTCACACAGAGTAGACAATACCTTATGGAGATGTACCTGTTATTCAAAATACCTTTTGACAGGTAACAGCACGCGACACAAACGAGAGGTGAGTAGCACAGGTGTCAGTAATGTCTTGCTTCAGTTTAATATCTCCTCTGGTTACCGCAGCCAGAGCCATACAGAGAACAGAGTCAGGCGATCTCCGCTGTGGGCTAGGGCCGACTTCCTCATTAGCAAAATTAGCTGTTTCAGCTTCTCAGTACTGCTCAGCGTTGCGAATGTTAGTTCCTAGTAGTGGGCGTAGCACACAGCAAATGCAATGCAGGGAATATGACAAGACTTGCTGTTCGTAGTAATAACTTCAGATAAACATCACAGGTGGTAAAACTGTTGTGATTATCACCACCGAGACAGTTGATAGTTTACATATTTGTGGTGATTACCCCGCAGTATAGTTCGTTAGTCCTTATTTTTGGCTGTTAATGTGGTGGTTCTATGTTGAGTCTATGGGAAGACAGCTGCTTTAGGCACAACCTTATCTCGTTGAAAGGCGGGGCTGCAATTTAATTCCTGGTCCTCCAATCACAAAACTCTGTTCTCTGTATGGCTCTGACCGCAGCGACAAACTGTCACATTCCGTTATTTGAGAAAAACCTATGAAAAGCTGGGAACAAGGCCCTACCGCGGCTGATATGGTAGGGCACACGTTTACCACTCAGCCGACCCGGGTTCGATTCCCGGTCCGGCTCCTTTGCCGGTCCTTCCCCATCTCTCTCTCCCAGCTCGCTTCCTGTCTCTCCTTCACTATCCTGTCTCACAAAAAAAAACAATAAAGGCTGACACCCACCCCCCCACAAAAGCTGGGAACCAGAGCCGTATATAGAGAGAGTCTGGACAACTATGGGGTCGAACGTTCGAGCTATCCCGCTATTTTGATTGGTTCTGGGCTGGTCACATGTTTTATGGACGCCATTTTCGTTCCCCACGCTCCCATTAATGAGCATTATCAGATATAAAAAAACAACGCTTCACTATAATATTATAACATTATTATTATGACAAACTGTTGTGCATATGGCTGTAGTGCAGGGCTGGGTCAGGAAACAGCATTCTTTAACTCGTGACATAAACGGAGGATTTGGGACATGCATGGATATAAACTCCCCTTTATGGATTAAAGGTCAGAATTAATAACCGGAAAGCAGCAGATTTCTCCGTGTTGTGTGAGGTAAACGTATTTTCCCCCTTCGACTTTTGTTAACAATTACTTTTGAAAGAAATAAATAGTCATGATGATGGCATGGGGTTATGTTTCTGTCATAACTTGAAATTAGCTTGTCAAATCTTAATTGCCACCTGTAAGTATGCTATACTGTGAAAACATAACTTTGCCCACCAAGTTATTATTTCTGTCGCGCTAATAAGGTCCTTTCCCCCTGCGATTTAAACTCACGTCCAGTCTCATACTATGAATATCCAGACTGCTACGAGCATCCAGACTCATCCTACAGTGACCTGCAATCCTGATTATGCACTGCTGAGCACATCGTTATTTTTAATCTAGGCCTACTAAATCTCGACACAACGTGAAACTTTGGCGCAAGTATCACCAGGGTCCCTGTACATGAACTTGACCATCGTTGTGAATATTATTTATGTACATTACTTAAATATCGACTTTGACGTTGGCTGTACCTAGGCAACAACAACTCGGCAACGCTAGAATGCACTGCTGAGCACATCAAAACTATGCCGACAAAACCCTCTTTTAAGCAAACCCCTTCTATACGAACGAACTTGTTAACGTTTGTTTTCATATGTTGGGATCTTGATAATACTACAACCCAAGTTTGATGGTCTATGAAGCCTTATTTGTATTTTAGATCCAGCGATTTTGACGGTATGCTGCCCATAGGGTTACACTGTAGAATCCTCGCCGTGGGGAACGAAAATGGCGCCATGATTCGAGTTGGCCAGACTCTCTCTATATACGGCTCTGCTGGGAACAACCCCACCCCCCCAAAAGGATTCACTGGTATCCACCATTTACACAGAAGGCGGCAGGCATTTGTGTGTTTGTGAAATTCAATCACAAACGCTTTTCACTGAAATATCTAATCTGAGGTGCCAATACACGTCTTGGGAGAGTTTCCAACACCACCTGCCCTGGCAAGTTTGAATCCGGAAGGCTCTGTCATAACACATTATGCACCCGGCCGCCGTGACGAGAAGTGAGATCCATCATTTCACGCTCCTCTCTCCTGGTGGAGTCTTCTTCTAATAAGCAGGGGGATGGCTCCCTCCATGCCTTTGATCTGTCCCTGTATCACACTGAAAGCCATTTATTTCACTTCTCATTATGGTGTTTTGCTTTTCTCTGTTGGCGGCTTCAAAGAAAAAGCTCTCAAACTTTCACTCTGTCAAAAAAAAGAAAAGGTCACCTTGTGGACCACCTCTTTTAATACCTGTCCAATCATAAGACAGGAATACAAATCCCTCACCTTGTGGTTCCACCTCTTTTAATACCTGTCCAGTCATAAGACAGGAATACAAATCCCTCAGTTTTTCATGCAACCTTTTTTGTCATTTGTCTCTCTTATGTCTGCGTAAGTTGAGAGGTATCTCGCAACACAGACAGACGCATGAAAAATACATTGTTCTGTCGATTGCACAGGCAGGAGGGAAAATATGAGCTTGTAAAAAGGCACGCACCAAAACAAGCAGAAAAAAAGCCCTCACTTATTTATCTCCTGCCACAAAACTGGACAGCCAGGCACAATTCACCTGCCTCTCATCCATCACTTAAAAGCAATAACGGCACAGAGGAGAGGTCTGGGCAGAGACGTGGGGGTGGGGTGGGGGGCGGTGGGTGTGTAGGGGAGAGGAGGTGAGGTGAGGGCAGGGAGTCTGTGCAGAGAGGTCTGGTGGGGTAGAGGGGAGGGGAGTCTGTGCAGAGAGGTCTGGTGGGGTAGAGGGGAGGGGAGTCTGTGCAGAGAGGTCTGGTGGGGTAGAGGGGAGGGGAGTCTGTGCTGCTGCTGCTGTCGATTATCTGGGAGAGAAGGGGGCAGGGGAGCCTGTGTAGAGAGGTCTGGTGGGGTTGGGTGGGGTGTGGTGCTGTCTTTGCTTTGGGTCAGTGAGATATAGACGGGCACCGTCTGGCACGGATATTCACTGCAGCACTGTCGGGGCTTTTGGCCATGGCACAATGGCAGTGCCACTCTCACCCCTGCCTGCCTGGTGGCGGGTTACCCTTTAGTGCTAGTGTGTTGCAGTGTGGTGCTTTGGGCCTGGAGGCAGCATATCCTTTTCCTTGGAGCTTGGTCAGAGTAGCATGGCCACTGACCTCAGTGATAAATTCCCCAGACATTGAAATGGCTAGCATAAGACTAAGAGTAACATTTCTCTCTCTTTCCCACTGTGAACTACTGTGC
The DNA here is from genome assembly GCF_034702125.1 of Engraulis encrasicolus. Classification (NCBI taxonomy): domain Eukaryota; kingdom Metazoa; phylum Chordata; class Actinopteri; order Clupeiformes; family Engraulidae; genus Engraulis; species Engraulis encrasicolus. Next base: position 33,078,156 of record NC_085873.1, on the reverse strand, counting down.
CACTGCCAGTACGATGTCAGGACTGTACCATAGCAACTGGCCAATATTCATAGCAACAGTGTGTATGGTCTTTTGAATCTATTTAGCAGAAGAGTGATTACTTTGTTTTTACCCGTGTTTGCAAATTATGCGAAAGAGGCGGCCGTGTTGTCTTTGAACTCTTTTAGTAACGAGCCTTAATACAAGCTGCCTCAAATTTACACACTCCCAGCTGCAGTAATAGCAACTCCAGCACAAAATGTCAGCCACATCGCCGGTGTCGACTATGTATGTCCCCTTAACAAGTAGTTACCCCAGATGAGAGAAACACAGCAATTGATTAAAACTAAATTCTATTCATCTAAATTAAGAGTGACATTTACACAGTACTTACGACCAATAACTGTTGGTTCTGACATCTGAGTCACCAGTTATTTAGTTTAGTTTAGTTTATTTAGTTTAGTTCAACAGGGACCATGCACAATACACATTGATTACAGAAGTAAAAAGATGGCTTGTGCCAGATTATAGCTATATAGCTAATTTCCATCTGCAGTCCCTGCCTGGACAGGTAAAACAACAAATATTAAAAATACAATAACATAAACAAGATATAAACAAGTAAGCACATCCATAGGCCATGGGTCAAACACACACACACACACACACACACACACACACACACACACACACACACACACACACACACACACACACACACACACACACACACACACACACACACACACACACGCGCGCGCGCGTGCGCGCGGACACATTAAAATGGCATAAATATGGAAACCAGATAGTCTGTGAAAAAGGAAGAAATATCTGCACACCACAAAAGCTCCCTTGTGGCACCTGACAGGTCAAAATGGGTCAATTTTTCACTTATTGAATCAAGACAAGGGAGCTTCATGTGCATTATTTTATATCCCGCACCCATGGCAATTGCTTTTTAAGGATGAACGCGCATCTCACAACTTTTTAACCAGATCTGTCACACCGGCATAAACGTGTTTAAGTCAAGTCAAGTCAAGTCAAGTTTAAAAATTTTATTGTCATTTTCTTTACATGCACTGGTCATACAAAGAATTTGAAATTGCGTTTCTTGCTCTCCCATGCAGACATAGACTAATCTAGGTAAGGACATAGACAGTATAGACATAGACAGTACTCATACATGGACATAGACAGTATGGACGTAGACATTGCTCATACAGACATTTAAAGTGCAAGACTGGACAACAGAAGACTTGTAGAGAACATACATTAAGAGGAGGTATTTTGTTGTTCTTTTTTCTAAAAGTCCTTTATAGCGTTCTGACATAGTAATAGTAGCATTTGAAGAAATAAATAATTAAAAAAAGGTTTTTATTAAATACACCAGCAGCAGTATGTGTGTGTGTGTGTTTGTATGTGTTTTTTGTGCGTGTGTGCGTGTGTGCGTGTGTGTGTGTGTGTGTGTGTGTGTGTGGTGTGTGTGTGTGTGTGTTTAGTGCGGAAAAGGGGGGCGGTGT
>NC_085873.1:33057779-33076557 GCF_034702125.1 Engraulis encrasicolus | reverse complement strand
TTCAGTGTTGGCCGTTAACATCCATTCAGTCATTCCCTGTCATCAATAATGTCCATAATAATTGACATGGGGACTTTTTTCAGCTACAACGCTAACAACCATCTACAACATGAAAGATAAAAACGACATAGTAGACTGTAATAAATGCTAACGATATGAAACAAAAAATGTACAGGTACCAAAATGTATTGGGATGCAAACAACGTAACGAGTATGGTGCCATGCAATATGACAAACGGATCACTACACACATTAATATGTCATCATGTCACAAGTATTTATAAAAAGCGTAAACATGTTTAGGGTAATGGGAACAAATTATTACCATAATGGGTTTCATACATTGAAATAAGTATTGAAACTGCTCATATTCACCCTAATTATAAAAGAATCTCAGATGTATCATATGTGCAGTCAATAAAGCCTGAGACCTTTCCCTGCAGGTCACATCGCATGATGAATTCGTTAAATCAAGAAGTGAAAGACAGTATGATCACCCAGAAGAAGGTCACAACCACTCATAAAAAACATAGGCTACGTACAGTAACATACTATGTATACAAGTAATAATACATTATACATAGTATCCACAGTACAGCAATCCATATAATTCTAGACTGATATTGTGAATTCAACTTAGAGCGTGTAATTACACTTCTTATTAAATAAAAGCTACATGCATAGGCATTCACAGATGTTAATATTATCATCATGCAAAGTAGTTGATTCACACAACATCTATATCTATCAATCCTCCTATTTCTCATAATATGAGTTGAATTAACACTACTATCATTTGTTACCTGTTTAGAACTTTCCTCAATTTTATATATCCTCTTTAGGTAGAGACTCACTCGTCTGAGAATCCTGTCCCTGTCAAGGGGACATGGACACAATAAACCACATCAGCGAGGATTATAGCTCCGGCGAGGCCCAATCAGCTACCATCTTTTCACAAACAGTGTAACAACAAGTTTGACAGATTGATCATACCTGCATGCTGTAAAAAAAAAGAAAACTAAAACAAGAGCTCCGCAAAAACACAGATTTTTGTGAAACCTGTCCAATCTATGCACAGCCTTTTCCTGTGACAGGCCTATCACATTGTTTCCTACAAAACCCCCCGGCCAAGGTTGATCCCGTAGACCCACAGCCTCCCCACCTCCAACCATCACTAAGACACACCAACACTCATCCCCCCATCAACCACCCCAGCCTCCCCCTTGACCAAACATTCTGTCATCCACTTATCCTTTTGCTTTTCCATCTCACAGTTCTCAATCTCATAAAGTGTCCCAATGCACACACATGTACAAATGCATTATAAATAGGATGACATCGTACTCAATCAATCATTCAGCGCTGAGCTGTGAAGGGCAAGGGAAGGTGAATCCACTGACGTGCTTTCCATTCATAACATTTCCCTTTGTCGGGATGACTGCTTTCTGCACAAACATAAAGTATGAGCACCACGTCCTCTCTCTCAATCTCGATCATCCAACTCTCCTCTCATCTCTCTACCTCATCTGTCTCCTTTCTCCGCTCCTCACTGGGACAAAGCGTGTCTATGTCCTAATTCATTTTCTCTCATTTGCGCACACAGTTCTGACAATGCGTTTGCACGAATGAAAAAAGGAAAAAGTTTTTTTTTCACTTCCTTTTTCATGGAGAACAAGAAGCTTCCTAGTTTGAACCAAGGGTTTTTGTGTGACTGCCCACTCCTCCTAGCAATCTTCCACAACAACCTGGCGAAATCTACGTTATGATATGAATGAATAAGTTGTGTTTTTGCTTGAATAAACCTTCTCAGATGTTCACTTAATTCAGAGCCCAGCAATCCTGTAGCGTGTGTGTGTGTGTGTGTGTGCTTATGTGTGTTATAGTGTGTTTGTGTGTAGTGTGTGTGTGCTACGTGTGTGTGATGTGTGTGTGTGTTGTGTAAGTAATGTGCTGATGTGAGTGTGGTGTGTCGTATTTGATGAATTCTGAAACAGGAGTCACACACGCTCGCGTATACGTCGAACACTAATACACATTTGTAAGTAGTGCAATACGTAATGCTCCAGATCAAGACAGTGCCTGAGGATAAGATTATCAGCGGGAGCTTGAGTTTCACGCCAAGAAAGAAAAACAAACCAGATGGTTACCACAAACAACTGACGACAGCCGACGGCGGCTCTGCCATTAAACCATCTCTGCTGGCTTCAAAAACAGGGCCTGTCACTGATGACACGTCTGGGAGGATTCACCCCTGTTCATGGCAACTCATCGCCCACCATCAACCTTTTGGAATTGACACAAATGACGAAAACTGGTCACCTTCACAACATAAACAGATCAAAACAAAACAAAGCAAAACAGAAAACACAACAACAGAGGTTGTCCCTTTGAACTTGAAAGTGCTAGAAAAGTGTAAGTTGATAGCAAAGCCTTGGGCTAAGAGTTTATGAGAATAAACGTACACGGTCAGGCAATACATGTAGATACTACATTTTCAGCAGCTACCCAAGCACATTCAGTACGGTCAAGTGACTATTTTACATAGAAAAGTAGATTAAACTTACAGTGCACTGAAGAGTCTACTTCTGTTTACATTGCAGCTCAGTTGCATACCAGTCTATTAAAAATTTATAAATAGTCTTTAAATATTTACACTGTAAAATTATACTCTCACAACCATCTCACAAACCACACAACAATGACACTTCGAAACGGTGGTAATATTCAACCGACTAAGGAATCATAACTGACAGACAATTACATATGACTACAAACACTTTGAATACACAAACCAAAGCAGTCTAAAACCTGTTTTATGTTTAGTATGGCTGAGATCTTTCCAAAAATCCATTAAATAAGAATACAACCTACTTTCTTCCCATAAAAAGTCAAATTTAAAAACTCAACCACAAAACATTCTTTTTTACTTTTCTGCTGTTTCAAAAACGGCCAGCCTTATAATCAAATAATTTAAACTAATCATACAAAAATTAACTCATAGCCGCAAGACTTATGTATTTCCAAAGACTGTAGACATTGGGGAGGACACTAGGGAGAGAGGGTGTAACTCACATGATATTCAACATCTCCACTACACATTAGTTACACGAAGTGAAGCAAATGTTACAAGAGGGGGAACAATACACAACGAAAAAGGTCAAAGCACTAACAACTATTACATTAAGCGAATGGGCCACATCTTATATCCCAGCCAAAAAGAAGACTTTGGCTATATTATTTACATTTAGCGTATAACATGCACATGCCCTGCATAACACGCACTCTTTGTAAAAATAAAAATTGGTTATACTTTGTTTAAGAAGGAAATGCAGCAAAAAAACTCAATAATGGCTGAAAAACAAAGATGAAAAACCCACATCCATTAACCATCAGTCTTCTCATTAATCCTCGTTCTATTTATTTGAGATTTTTGCTGATTGCTATATTTGTTTACTTGTTTCCACTATCATGAAAAAGTACAGTCAAATCAAAACAGTTACATAAGTAAAACAGCAGAAGGAAAATCGTGTGAGTGCACATCTACTGTGAAGAAGCAAACACAGTCATAAGCAAGACATGAAAGCAATCTGCTCAAACCATCGCCCTCATGAACCTTCCATGGCACTAGCATGTTCTGATTATTACGACCAACAAATATAAACTATCATAAACAGTGCCAAACGACGCATTTCAACGAGTCAAACACACACCACCACATCACAAAAACAATCCAAAGCAACGACACAAATTTTAACAGAATCTTGCCAAAACAACAAAAGAAAATACTTCAGCATAATTAGATTTTAACATTGCAAATGTGTACAAAAAAAACCACAAACAGGACAATAGTGTTAGTGGGGGGGGGTGAAAAGGCCCCTAAAATGTTAGATGACAAAAGTAACCACGTTAGAAAATGAGGCAAGTGACATCTTTCCTGTGTCCATCATTGGCGTTAGTTAAACATCTGGGGCTTGTACCGTGCCCTTCGTCTTCTCCAAGGTCTGGAGCAATCATCTGCTGTTTGCGTCGGAGGTGATAGTGTTGCAAACAAGCAGACAAGCCTGTAGAAACGAACAGCAAGGACTTTAACACATGAGTCTTTGTTCCCATAGCTTGCCTAAACACCACAGCAATACAACCATTGCAACCGATGTCCTGACTACATTTGAGATGAAACGACCTGAATTAAAACAAAAACAGAGTGGGTTGGGGAGTGGAGGGGGTGTGAAGAGGTCCTGTCCCATCTTTCAACAGCAAAATCCGAACCTGAAAAAGCAGACGATGCTGCTTGGTGTGTTTGGTAGAGACCGGTTTACACCTGAATATTGTCCAATCTCTAAGGAGACCAACCACCGATTCTGAGACTTGCATAGTTCTCAAGGTACAATGAGCAACGTATGAGGAATCTAGGTTCGGAGGATCAAAACAGCATCTAGAATATTACCAACGACCTACTCTCCATCTCATCAAATCAAATCTCAAACAAAAATTCTCCGAAAATCTACAGACATCAAAGAGAAACACAGACTCCAACAATCCGCACATCATTCTAACACCGACTCAATCCTCATAAACTCACTTCCCTCTCCTCTCTCAATCTCATCTCTCCACACTCAAATCAACAGCGTAGCGTGTCCAGTATAACATAACAGAGCACATCAAACAAAGCACAAGAAGGGTTATAAACAATTTGGTGTTAAAAAACACTTGAAATGTACCTTGAATCTCTTGCTCACAAGCATATAAAGCAATTGGGGGTTCTGCAAACAACAAAATAATCGCACAGAAGGCCATGATGATAGCACAAATTATACCAGCACAGAGGCAAGGCACTGGTTTGAACAGGGTAGAATAAGAGGAATAATTAGATACAAAGCCATAAATATGTGTTGTGAAACAAGCTATACTATTAGCTAACCTAACCCGCAATCACACTCTTCATCTTTCTTCCTTACCTCAATAAATCAGCATCTGTGCGGATCTATTTTTTCTTCATTTGTTTTTTTCACGTTATAAATAGTCCAATTTCAGAGATTACCTGCTGAGATCAGTGCATACTGGTAACCCGACAAATGGCAAACAACAAAAAAACACCAAGCAACCAAGACTGAAGAAACCGGTCCTTCGCAACACACCCGGCTCCCTTTCTCTGTAAAGACTATGAGATATGAGCATGGTGGTTTGAAAAATGCATCGTGTGCCCACGTTCTTGCGATGGGGCGTCAGAGGCGGGCGGGGCCGGGCCGAGCGGACGGCAGTCCAGGTGAATGAAAAACATCTTACCCTGTTTGATTATGTCATTAAAGCCAATCTGTGTCCTACTTCTCTTCAACTCTCACTGTCTGTTGCTCTATGAGGGAGTATAGTAGGGAGAATCCGTATGCAAGCCAGCGGCTACAAAAATAGATTCCGAAGGGAGCCACCAGTCCCTTGGGCTGCTTATAAACTGAAAAGAGAGAAGAGAGTAGAGAGAGGAAACCATTCACAGATCGCCCAGTGTATAATTCTTTGTGGAAACTTTGTCCGATGAGCGACTCGCTCAGAGCGATCCATCTTTACAACAAGACACTCTGACATTGGGACAGGGTACAGCACAATGGGCTTCCAGACAAATTGGCACTCTGCTCAATTCTTATAATCATCAAAGGCAAAACGTCCCTAGTCTATTATCGACTTTGGTCCAAAAGGAAACAAAAAAAAAGAACGGCCCATGATATTTTTCATTTACTATCTTTCCTCTTTCCCCTTCTCAATCCTGGTATGTTTGAAGACAGTTTTAAATTTTTTTTTTTTTTTACAGCATTGTTGTCGGATAGTTTCCATGAAAACAGCTAATTCATAAAAAATCACACACGTATCAAGTTTTTATACTCTGAAGGAGGCAATGAGCCTAGCAAGTGACATAAAACCAGTGTATTATACTAATAAAAACACCCAACATTTAACGTAAATAGACGGAAAGGACAGACTGATCAAATGCGGAAAAAAGACTTTACTAGCATCATTAAACCGTGTGCTTCATACTGCACAAACATGAATTCTCGTAAATAACACAATAACACAATAGGTTCTATACCTGCATGAATGGTGACAGTATGTCACGGGGTGAAAGGAGGGACACATATCCTGAAGATGAGCATTTTACCTTTATAGTCCATAAAAAAATAAAATATGAAATGCCCTCATGCGACCCAACTGCTTCCACCATCCGGCCAGCGGCAGGATGAGATAACGATCCATCATATAAACAAGTTTAATTAAACGGCTTCCTCTTTTGGCACACCCAAGCACATCTGAATAGGGTTTCCTGGAGGCAACAAACACGGTAACCTAAACGGAGAGAGAGAAACAGTCAATCAATGACAACACGGAACAAAAAAACAACAAAAAAAAGATAAAATGGAAAATAATATTCTAACTTGTCTTGAAGCTCAATAGAATGATGATCTACGAGCCATAACCATTACAAGAAATCAAAAAACTTGTCATAAATAGAGCCTAGTTTCTATAGCCTAGTAGAATTACACTTCTGGTAGGACCTATACCTATTCCTACAATTCCTACAACAGAAGTTGTCTACAAAAATAAAAATAAAGAAACAACAACAACAATATTCTTAACCTGTCTATGGCTTAGTGCACATAGACGCAAGACTGTAATGTCCACAGATGTTTTTCAAATAAAAGCAGTATTTGCAAATGGCTACACCAAATGTCCAATCCTCAGCAACAGCTGCAACAGAGATGAACGAACACAGTAATATAGCGAGTTTCCATCCATTACAAAATCCACTGACATTGAGTTTTTAATATAAGTTTTTTTTTTATATAATGCATTTGACCCGTGCATGAAACTTACAAATAGTTTGGTCGGGTGGTGATGATTCATAGACCTGTTGTGACACTACACAATCTGACATACAACATAATACCATTATTAACAGCCATGAAAGCTCACCCTTAGAGATATGATAATTTGAACAGGTATGCAATAAGACATGTTGCCCCAAAGACTACTCATCCCACATCGTAGCCGAGGAAAGCTGTCCTATTAGGATGTTAGACCAACATCCCGCATCAGCCCGTTTTCTATCAAATAATATACGCACGAGGAGAGACGATTACCTGATCATCACACATACACCCAGTATGAAAAAAACAAACCAAGACAACCAATCTTGTTGATGTACACTACTGCAACGCGTTTAGTTAAAACTTTGATCCTGGTTGGCCTGACACATCGGAAAAAAGGAGGGTGCCCACAAACAAAAAAAAGAACAAGAAAACAAAAACACAGAATGAAGAGCTCCAAAGACCAACCAAAAGCACAGGGGTTTTCACAGTGAAGTAGACGTTTGCAAAGCCTACATCCAATGAGATGCTAATTCTTGCTCCTTTCTCTGATATGTCCGTGGAACTGCGTTATCATTGATGTGCCATTGGAGGTCCTCACTGGTGTGTGTCTACTCATACAAGTTAAAAGTATGAAAAATTACTTGGACACGCAGGAGAATATGAAAAAAATGATAACATAATCCAAATATGTCTCACCAGTATTTTAGTTTAATTATCAATTCCAAAACCAAGTTGAAAGCGCAAGCCACAAAATCTCCTGGGAGAGAGAAATACATCATTATATAAGTGATAGTCGCAGGATACAACCAATGACAATAACCACTGAGTTTGTGTGTTAATTCACTGCCCAATTTAGACAAACAAATGTACCCCCACCCCCCCCCACCCCCCAAAACCCCCCCCCCCCGAACCCCCCCCCTCACCCAAGGCCTATTGTTGTGAGACAGAAAAATCAAGTCAGTTTCCCCCCCCTACTATCAGTCTAACCCCCGTATTCTTCGTATGTAATGATAAGGGGAAAATCTGACTGGCATCACACCTGTGGCGATGTAACTTTTATAGAGGAAAAGAAAAAGGTGCTGCGATAAATCAATAAACCTGTCATCACCATATCGACTCCCATCCTGGTCTGCTTATAATACCTTGCCTTTGCGACAGGGAGGGCAGGCAGCATACTGTATATCAAATGTTCCTCCCCATTACTCTTGCGTACACATCACGCTTGGTGGAAGGAAGTTTAGAACAATGCTTGTAGAATACACACCCACAGATATTCATGCATCTCTTTTCCTACATTTGAGAATTGAATGGCCACAAACGAAAACCCAAAAAAGAGGCTTTATTACGATGGCTGGAAAAGAACACAACACCACACTGTTTACGTCAACTATGCAAGAGCCTGTAAGTGACTCGTGTTGTGTATTCTAACAATACTTTAGACTTAATACGGTGATAGTCCATTGGATTTCCAAATGTGGGATCCGGTCCTAGGACCCCTGGGGGGGCGAATGGATGGCTAAGGGGGGCATGTGCAAAAGAAATTAAAAAAGTAGGCCCTATACAAGCAAAACAAAAAAAAACATGGAAATAAATTGAAACTAAAAAACTATATACCAGTTATTATAACAGACTGTTAGAATTTTCTAGTTGCAAAAATGTTTAATTGCGTATGATTTTTCTGTGTAACAGAATGGATTTAGGAATGAGGATAGGAAAAAAAAAACTATAGAATAGTTAGGAGATGTGAAAAAGGGGGCTCGGGAGGGGAGGCGGGCTCAAAAAAAATCTAAAAAAAAAAACAAAAAAGACAAAAAATTACAATAAAAAACACGGCCGGCATCGGGGGGGGGGGAACAACAAAAAGTGATCGAAACAAACAAAAAAAAAGAAAAATTAAATCAAATTTAAAAAAAACAAGAAAACAAAACAAAAAAAAAGAAAACAACAAAAAATAATTCCTAAAAACATAAAGCAAAAAAAAAAAGCAAAAAAAAAAACAGCCCAAATATTTTCATGAATAAACCCCAATTGCTGCTTAGGCAGGTTTTTTAAATCCTCTCTGCAAATGTTTGTCCAAATAGCATGCATACTCAATATTTGGCCAAGAGTTATGCGGAGTGTTCCCCTGTGATAAGAGTAATTGTGAAAAGCTTGGTGCCTGTTTCATGCAGCATTTACTGTATATTATCCCTATACAAACACCACAGTCAATTAAACCATGCTTATATCTTTGTGTCCAAAAACACCCTTTGAATGAATGAATGATGCAACCAGAAGCCTTAACATTCCAGACGAGGTTTTTCACGCTGTGCTGAATACAAACAACAAGCCATAAACCTGCAATATTTTCCTCTTGCATCCATTTTTTCCATGCAGCTACATCATCTCTTGTGCGCTGCCTGCCTGCCTGCCTTCATGACGGCCAACCGTGAGCACCTGTCAGCTCACCCAACACCACCAGAACCTCTACCTTGAGTCCGGTCAGAGGCGGACTCCACATTAGGCAAACCTAGGCAATTGCCTCGGGCCCGACCAAATCCGGCCCTCCATAGGGGCCCCCAACAGTCATACCAGTCGCGATGAACACACAAAAAAGTAGGCTTGATCTTAATTTGTCACTTACTGTATGTAAAGTAATCGAAGACATATAACACACTAAACTGGTACCCTCGCTCCTTCCATGGCAATTTGTGACGTGTTTAAGCTTTAAGTGATACTGTCCCATTTTTGTTAGCTGGCAGCTAACTGGTCTCATAGGACTCAATGTTAACTACTAGCTTGGAGGTATAATTTGCACTGCCATACCCAGAGAACGGTTGAAAATACAGGAGAACGGTAAAACCCTATTATTTAACTCAAGGGGAGGTGTAAAATAAGCTTATTTCCAAAAATGGGACAGTATCACTTTAAGATTTAAGCATAACTGTATTTAAAGACTAGAACGGGCACTCGGTGGACCGCAAACCTTTGCCTACGCCACTTATTTTTTTCTGGCCATCTTCAGAGTGTGGGGCATAACATTCTCCAAATTTTGGTGTTAGTTTCATTTAAATCGGACCGGAATATCGTAATATTACATTTTTGGCCCATTCTTGACCTCTTATTCAATTCAGCATGCACACGTTGTTCTGGCATATAGTGCTTGGCAAAGAAAAGTCACTGGAGCCAGAATTGACCGAGTTAAGATGAGAAACGTGCATTTCGCAAGGTCTTGACCCCACTGACCGTTGAACCCCAACCGCTAAAAAACGTATGGACACCACCATGACGTGTGGCACATCACAAGATCGGGAATTGAATTCTGCACATCTAGGCACTGGTTTCAGGCAAATCGGATGCCAATTAACCGAGATATCGCAAATTGACCTTGACCTTTGACCCAATCACTCCCAAAAAGTAATCGATTGTTCCTTGGGTCATGACCAATCATCCCACTAAATTTCATAAAAATCGGCTCAGTTCTGTCTGAGTTATACGAAGTACAAACAAACAAACAAACATATTCACAAATAAATAAATAAATAAATACACAGCGGTCAAAACATAACCTTCGCGGCGAAGGTAACAATGGACCTCTCTATGCGTATAGAACACCTAAGTCGGCTAAAACTGAGGTGATAGATATGGGTTTTTTTTTAAAGAGTAGTGCTAGACTAAATTTCCACAACATTCACAACATGCACAACATTCTTTCACTCTGTACAGTAGCTGTAACGTGTGAAGATGACTACGGAGGTAAAATAATTTTGGTGTTGAGTTCTAGTTCTATTTTTCATCATCTTTACCACATTATAAGCTTCTCTTCCTCACTATCAGTCTACTCTGCAGTACAAACTTTCGTACAGTGTATTTTTATTGCCATCTGCAGCTCCTCATAAGGGAAATTACTCAAACAATTTGCATAACTAGTTACACACTTTAAGTGAAAAAGTGAAAGCGAAAGTGAAAGCCCATTGGGAAACTCCAACTCCCATTGTCATTGTGACACAGCACTCCACAGCACACAAGTGAACACTGCACACTGTACATAACGAAATTGCATTTATGCCTCACCCGTGCAGGGGGGCAGCCCTCAGTGGCGCCCCATGGGGAGCAGTGCGGTGGGACGGTACCATGCTCAGGGTACCTCAGTCATGGAGGAGGATGGGGGAGAGCACTGGTTGATTACTCCCCCCAGGCCCCCACCAACCTGGCGGGTCGGGAGTCGAACCGGCAACATCTGGGATGCAAGTCTGACGCCCTAACCGCTCACCCATGACTGCCTATAAAAAAGTGCACATTGGACATTTCTATTCATATATGACTTTCTGGCAAATTAAAAAATCTTCCTATTTTGTAAGTGAGCCCCATACAAATGCTGTCCTTGGCTTTTAAGTTTGGAGAAAAAATTCAGACCGCTTGCAAACGGTTCTAACATGCTTTATCAAAACTGTGAAATACACAGGACATTTTTTTCTACAAAAATATAAAATAAAATGTTTTTTATAATGCTGTGGGAAGCTTTAAATGGCACAAGACCAAATTACATTTCTTAATGTCCTTTTTGTTTTTCCATCGAACACGTTACACACCCCGTGTACCAATGTTTTGGTGAATTTAAATTCATAGTTAAAAATGAGGACCTGAGGCCAAGATCTCAGACTTTCTGCCTTTCCCTGCTAAAACAATCCGTTTATTGCAGACAAAAGGTCAGTCAGTTTGTAAGCAACGGCAACTCCATTAAGAGGCTATGGACTCTTGCCCCAGGGCGCTGTGCTGCTATGAAATATGGCCAGATCACTATCCCCATACCCTAAGGAGATCACTATAGCTCCATACTCTATCCAGATCACCTGAGCTCTATACTCATCACCATAGCCACATACTTTAGCAGGCCTGATCAGCAGAGCCCCCCATACTCTAGCGAGATCACCTGAGCTCTATACTCTAGCAAGATCACCCTAGCTCCATACTCTAGCATGCCTGATCACCAGAGCTCCATACTCTAGGCTACAAACGATGAAGTCATATTCATTCATTCATTCATTCATTCATTCATTCATTCATTCATTCATTCATTCATTCATCAATCCAGTCATTCATTCAGTCATTCAGTTTGTCAGTCATATTTATTCAATATTTTACTATGAATGAAAAAAAGCTCATGTAGGCTCTGTTTCCTCTAGTTCCTTCACAGACGAAATGTGTGGGGGTGAGAAAGAGAGAGAGAGAGAGAGAGAGAGAGAGAGAGAGAGAGAGAATTGAAGAGGCATTGGCGCAGCAGTTTTGAAATTTTGATGACATTGTGCCTTAGGTACAATACTTCTTGTAATCCCCAAATAGACTTTTGATATTTCTGCGCATCCAATTCAACTGTAATCAAAAGGCTGTGATAGTGTTTGTCTCTGTATTGACCATTTTAATAGCCAATTACCTGGTAGTCCAGTCTCTCCGTGACATATCTTCCTTCAGAATTGAACTAAGGAAAAGGTTAGGTTGCCATGACAGCATTGATAAATTACTTCCTATCCTCCAACAACAAATGGCTACCATCTCAGTGATGTTCGAAGCCATTTAATAGCGAATGTTCTTGAGTGAGCTTCGTTTAATTTATAGCTGACAGAGAATTTCCAGCATGTGAGTGTTGCCTGCGAGCACTAACCTATTAAATGATCACCACTGGGAACTATTAGCAGGAGAGAGAAGTGTTCACCAGTTCAGTGAAATCCCCAATGGTATAGGATCTTTTCCTCCTTAGATCACATCAAAGTATGGCATGCTCAACTTGCGGAAAAAAGACACACACCATGAGCTCAAATGTAGGTACCAAATTTAGATATACAGTAGCATAAATGATAGCAATCAAATGCTGACTTATTTAGCCTGACATTCAACATTTGTCATAAAATGCTTTAGTTGACAAAGCTATACTGTAGTTACTGTACATATGAGATAAGATAAGGTAAGGTAAGGTAAGGTAAGGTAAGAATAGATTATTGTCATGGATACTATTATTTTCTTTGACAGTTACTGTACAGCCACTATTCATCACAAAAATGCTCTACTTGACATGTCCTCTAGTTAAAGCAGGAGCCACTTGTGTTTTCCTGTTCTCTGTGCACACCATGACACTTCCATGAGACCCCTGTTTCGAGCTGTACCTTGCAAGGCGCAATCACTCAGTCAAGAAAATATGGTGCAAAATCATATCAGTGGCTCCCTCGGCATATGATTGCATGGCCATTCTGAATCGATGTTGCATATATACTCAGATGTCAACCTAACCTCAGATAATGAAAACCTTGCCACGTACCTTGCCTCCAACCAAAGCAGTAAAAACCAGCTGGTCATAATGAGTGCATACATGATTGGCCAGGTAGATCAGCCACTGGGTGATATCACGTTCATGCCCAGGCAAAGGGATTGCATGGCAGGGTTATTTTAATTTGTGACTCCGATAGCTATACGCCTGCACCTACACGCAAGTTAATAAAGTGGAGAAGGAAATCTACATGTAAATGTGAATCGATGATGAAAGCAGACTTCATGAAACCTTGCCAAGACTGAGCAGCCATGAGCTAGCTATGAAGGGCCGTACACACACGTCGCTACTAGTTACTCGCTCAGCGGATGAAGTCAATAGAATGTCGATGTGTTCCAGCGAGACTCGCAGGCGAGTAGGCGAGCACTGTACAAGCGATGCGATGTGGGCGGATTCCGAGTTGAAAATATTTTATCTTCGAGCGAGGCGAGTAAGCGAGTAACCAATTGGAACGCAGAGTTCGGTACTTCTCGCCTGTTCATTGGCAGTTAAAGCCGCGGGAACTTTCAGTGAACGTTCCATGAAAGAGTGGCGAGTAGGCGAGCAAGCGAAAAGCTAGCTTTGTGTGTGTACGCCGCTTTAGGAGCAGTCTAATAATGGGAGTGTACCCAACTCTCTCCAGTATTGGGAATTGGATTTGTGTCTCATGGCTGGTTACAAACCTCATGGGTTTTTTTCAATCTGTTTCTCCTGGTAGACTGGCTGAACACAAGATACCCACGATGAAGGCAGTAACTATGAATCATATTCACGTCAACTTGCCCCTGCAACAAATCATCAGAAGATTTATGATATAAGAATATTCATCAGCTTCTGGAGGAATGAAATGAGTTTTGAGAACTTCTTGAGCTTTGAGAAGTCCAGTTGCATACAAATTAACTCTGTGGATAGCATGACCCACTGTAAATGAATGAATGAGAATCTTAACAGATACAGGCAGTATTGAGTGAGAGATCATGGATTAATACTCCAATCTACGCATCTCAAGTGCTGGCTCATATTCTTTCCATTACCATCTGGAGCCATTACTGGGCACTAGAGGCCCCGGGCTGCTATCACCAACTATCCGAGAAACGGCCTTGACCTGGTCTGGCCCGCTAACTCAGTCATCCATGCTATCATTAATCACCTGCTTTTACATGGCTGTATTTCTTCAGTCTTTTCAAACTCAATAAGACACGGCCCCTGTTATAAATTAGCTGTTACTAGAATGGCAATGACCAAGTCGTAATGTATTACTAAAGGCCCTGTGCACTGTCATAGTGGTGTAGTACTAAGTCTTTTTCAGTAACCATTACAACATCCCACAGCGTGCGTTAAGGGGCTATGAGCACAAAAGCATTAAATATTGCCTTCAACTAAGAAAGGTGATATTTTGCTATGCAATCTCTTTTTTTACGCTCTTTTCAATACCTAAGGTTCACAGTCAGGGTATAAGCACCACTCAGGATTTGATGACTGAGCAGATAATCTGTCATCATTTTCATCAACTGATGAAACGCTTCTCTCATCAGCAAGAATTCATTTCATGTTTTTGCTCAAATGTGTTAGCAAAGCCGTATCGTAATACATTCCTCCATTTTCAATAGCCGGCAGTTATCCAAGGAATTTTTGGCTGATTCATCATTCTTTGATCTGTTCGGTACCTTCCGGGGAATTCAATTAACTTAAGGTGTGATCATTTAGATGTGTGAACTCCCCATCAAACACTTTGGGCTGAGGGAAAAGACTTGCGGGCATTATTGGTACCCACAGCCATCTCAGAAAACAACAACTGCATTTAAAATTGTTGGCCCGAAAGTCAATTTCATTTATTGGAAAAAATATGTGATAAAATATGATGATTAATAATATTTGGAGCAGAACAAAACAGCACATTTCCGACCTAATGTAATCTATGTAACTGTGTATTTTTTACAAATTGGGAAACTGAGACATGACTTGGTTTGTTTGGAAAAAAACAAGAACCCCTGAGCAGGCAAGCTTATAACAGCAATGTGAGAGGCGCTGAATAAAACACCAAGTAAGAAGGCAATTTGGAAACAGCAGGGCCCTTCGCAAAGCACGAAACATGGAAATATGGCAGATGGATACGCTGGTGGGAGCCGACCTTGTTTGAAACAATGGATAAAAGAAGAATTCAAATGAGGTGGGAGCATGGCACTACAATGGATAAAAGAAGAAGAATTCAAATGACATGGGAGCACGGCATTCTGGCATGTTTGCAAAGGATGAATGACTGAATGAAAGAGAGCTAAAGGCTTTACACGATGTGCAAGAGTGCTCTTTTGCAAATAAAAGAGTGGGCCATTTTCCACATGGCTGCACCTGGAGCCTCTGGATTTGAAGGGTCACAGCACACGTGGCCCATGATCTCAGCACCACAGGTGACTGATCTACCAGCACAGCAAAAAAGGTACAAGACACACAGACATGCTTCTCATAGGACATTCAAATAGTCGACCACTCAAATATCCAACCTATTCAGACTCACACACACGTGAGACGTACTTTATAGAGATGTCCCTGCATGTTATTCAGAAACCCATTTGACAGGTAACACCATGTGACAAAAACGAGAGGTGAGTTGCACAGGTGTCAGTAATGTCTTGCTTCAGTTTAATATCTCCTCTGGTTACCACAGCGACAAACTGTCACATTCCGTAATTTCATAGACCTATCAAAACCCCTCAACATGGATTTACTGGTATCCAACATTAACACAGAAGGCGGCAGGCATTTGTGTGTTTGTGAAATTCTGTCACACACACTTTTCACTGAAAGACATCTAATCCGAGGTGCCAATACACGTCTTGGGAGAGTTTCCAACAATCACCTGTCCTGGCAAGTTTGAATCTGGAAGGCTGTCATAACACATCATACGCCCGTCGCCATGATGAGAAGTGAGATCCATCATTTCACGCTCCTCTCTCCTGATGGAGTCTTCTTCTTATAAGCAGGGGGATGGCTCCCTCCATGCCTTTGATCTGTCCCTGTATCACACTGAAAGTCATTTATTTCACTTCTCATTATGGTGCTTTGCTTTTCTCTGTGGCGCCTTCAAAGAAAAAAACCTTTCAAAAACGTTCATTCTGTCAAAAAAAAGAGAAAAGGTCACCTTGTGGACCACCTCTTTTAATACCTGTCCAATCACAAGACAGGAATACAAATCCCTCGCCATTTTTCATGCAACATTTTCTGTCATTAGTCTCTCTTATGTCTGGGTAAGTTGAAAGGTATCTGGCAACACAGATACACATGAAAAATACATCAGTCTGTTGATTTCACAGGCAGGAGGGAAAATATGAGCTTGTAAAAAAGCATGTGCCAATAAAAGTAAGAAAAAAACTGGACAGCCAGGCACAATTCACCTGCCTCTCATCCATCACTTAAAAACAATAACGGCACAGAGGAGAGGTCTGGGCAGAGAGGTGGGGGTGGGGTGTAGGGGAAAGAAAACGGGAGGGCAGGGAGTCTGTGCAGAGAGGTCTGGTGGGGTAGAGGGGAGGGGAGTCTGTGCCGCTGCTGCTGCTGTCGATGCTGCTGTCGATGCTTTGGGAGAGAAGAGGGCAGGGGAGCATATGTTGAGAGGTCTGGTGGGGTGGGGTGGGGTGGGATGGTGTCGTTGCTTTGGGTCAGTTGGACATAGACGGGCACCGTATGCAGCTCTGTCTGTGCTTTGGGCCATGGCACAATGGCAGTGCCACTCTCACCCCTGCCTGCCTGGTGGCAGCATATCCTTTAGTGCCACTCTCACCCCTGCCTGCATATCAACTGCACCATGGCGCTTTGGGCTCAGTGGCAGCATATCCTTTTCCTTGGAGCTCGCTCAGAGCACGGCCACTGACTTCAGTGATAAACTCTCCAGACACTGAAATGGCTATAGCGTAAGACTAAAGGGGGATTCAGAGTCGGGCGTCCACGGAGGTTCTGCACAGAAAAGCAGCCACCACGCCCCTCTGTGCAGCGACAAAACGACCCCTGGCTGCAGTACACGCATGATTCTCCCAGGCTGAAATGTCCGTGAGCTGAGCTATGCTTGAAGACGGTGATTGGTCAATGCGCTTACGGCAGTCCGGGGGGAACTCAGCCCTGATAGGTCAGTTGTGTTCTATTCTTCTACCCTACCGCGGAGGTTTGAAGGAAAAGGAAAAACACGATGCAGTTGACTTGGCAGGAAATCACTGGAGTTTACTTGACAGGGAGAAGAGAAACTGTGTTTTATTTCAGTAGTACAACTTCCAAAAAATCAATTAGAAATATCCATAAAAGGCCATCATGAAAATGATATGTTTGTAGTGTGGTAGTAGCAAAGAAGCCTCTTTGTTCGTTTGTAGTGTGGCAGCTAGCTCATTAAAACAGGGTTCGCTAATGTCCTGTAGAGTTTGAATGGGTTTGGCTGACAGTTGCTAAGCTAGCTGTTAATATGGCCATTAGATAGGCTATCTATTGTATTTAAAAATGGCTTTTGTTTCATTTAACCACCTCAACTGTAAAACATGAATAAAGAGAGAATCTTGTATGCTATCATTCATGTCTAATTACGCCACAACTTTTTAAATTAATAGCAAGAAGCCTCTGTTGATTTGTAGTGTGGCAGCTAGCTTCTAAAACAGGGTTCGCTAATGTCCTGTAGAGTTTGAATGGGTTTGGCTGACAGTTGCTAAGCTAGCTGTTAATATGGCCATTAGATGTATCTATTGTATTTAAAAACGGCTTTTGTTTGGCATTTTAACCACCTGAACTGTAAAACATGAACAAAGAGAGAATCTTGTATGCTATCATTCATGTCTAATTACGCCACAACTTTTTAAATTAATAGCAAGAAGCCTCTGTTGATTTGTAGTGTGGCAGCTAGCTTCTAAAATAGAGTTCGCTAATGTCCTGTAGAGTTTGAATGGGTTTGGCTGACAGTTGCTAAGCTAGCTGTTAATATGGCCATTAGATGTAGGTATATCTATTGTATTTTAAAACGACTTTTGTTTGGCATTTTAACCACCTGAACTGTAAAACATGAATAAAGAGAGAATCTTGTATGCTATCATTCATGTCTAATTACGCCACAACTTTTTAAATTAATAGCAAGAAGCCTCTTTGTTAGTGGTAGAATTACGTTTCAGGTGGCTAGTCAACTAGCTTTGAGTTTGTAATGACTGATTTAGCTGGCTAGCTACTACTAGGCCCCAGGTGTGAATGGCCATTCATGCTGTCTATTGTCTTTTAAAATGGCGTTTGTCTTGCATTTAATCTCATGTAATACTTGACCAAAAAGAAACTGATGTTGTACCATCTAATTATGCCCCAACTTTTAGAAGTAGGCTACTAGTGGAATATTACGTTTTAGATAGCCAGCTGGTTAGCTTTGTGATTCATTCTAGGGACTGGGCTCAACTGAATGAGTTAGTTCGCCCCCTGTTGTCACGGAGGTGAATTGACGTCATTAAATTCTCAGCGGGACAAAAACACCACGCCCTTTCCTGCATGCGCACGCAGGACGACTATGAGGGACATACCCCCCGCTGACAGTACGTCCATGCTGTACCCCAAGTCAGCACAGTATGACTATGTATCAGGCTTAACCGCACGAATAGACCAGGCGCGATGCAATTCAAGCGACAGAGAA